>NW_012267236.1:23113305-23390765 GCF_000151885.1 Dipodomys ordii
CTTTCTTTCTTTCTTTCTTTCTTTCTTTCTTTCTTTCTTTCTTTCTTTCTTTCTTTCTTTCTTTCTTTCTTTGCCAATCTATGGTGTTGTATTATAACATTAAGAACAGACTAAATTTCTTTCTCTCTCTGTCTTTCCTCTCTCTCTTCTCTCAGACATTTGTTTAGAAAAATTAGTATGTACTAAGAACAGAAGCCAATTGAAATATCTAGCTTTGCTAAACTTATGAAAATCCTGTTGAGTGATAGTTGCTAGAGATTGCATACATTTAGTTTTAGAAATCAAATTTATTGAAGCAGAATTCTTTATGCTGAATATGTATATCCAAACAACAACAACCCAGAAACAAAGTAATATTTTCAAAGGCAAAAGAAGCACATTTGTTGGGGCTGAGAAGGTGGCTCAGTGGTAGAGCGCTTGCCTTCCATGCATGAGGCCCTGGGTTCTATTCCTCAACACCACATAAGCAAAAAGTAAAAAAAGCCGGAAGTGGCACTGTGGCTCAAGTGGTAGAGCGCTAGCCTTGAGCTGAAGAGCTGAGGGACAGCACCCAGGCCCAGAGTTCAGGCTTCACAACCGGACCCCAGAAAAGAAAAAAAGAAACACACTTGTTAAAACAGGAACATACACACAAATGCTAAGACTTATTTCATAGTGCAGTTGGTCCTGTATCATATTATATAAATGTCTTTAAGATGGCTGCCTACTGTTTCTTTTAAAGTCAAATATGGATTTCTCAAAGTGCATTCTAATTATTTTTGTAACCATGAGCATAGGATAGGTCAGATCATAGAATTATTTCTAAAGTTACTTTAAAGCCAAATATTGTCATAAAATCCATGCTCATAGTTATAAACTCATATTTTCTTTCCTTAGTTCTGACACATCTTCTCTCCATGACAAGAGGAGAAAAACTTTTTTGGAACACCTGTGCTTTATCCATGGAGCTGGAGTAATGGTGGGGCATTTGGTTGGAATGCTTGTCCTTTAATGAATTTTGGCCTAGGGTATCTTAGAATGCAACAAAAGCACTATAGACATGTAAAAAAATACCCCTAATAATGAGATCACAGACTTCAAAATCAATATGACAGTAAACACCTCCTCAGCAACTCATCATCGGGAATAAAATCATGGTGATAACTTTTTAAAGTCCTAATAGAATGGTAAACAATATAATAAGTAAACATGCACAGTAACACATCAATAAGCAACGAAGAAGAAAGCTACAGTATTATTTTCACAGTTTACAATCTCTTTAATATTTTTTCTCATTGTTAAAAACACCCCACAAAATTTCAGAAGACTCAGGAAATAAGGTTCACCACATTCCAGTGACGGCGAGCTAGCTCCTGTGAGCAGTGAAGTGTCGTCTGTGGCCTGTCGGGCCATGGAGCCCACAGCATGCTGGCACGGGAATGGGAACAAAACCAGCCGGCTTCTCCGAAGCTCTCAGGACTGACAGCCTCAGACAGATGGTCTGCTGGCTCCAGCGCTGGGGGCAGACCTTGACACAGGTAACTGTTCTCTGTGCCAGGGCTTCATCTGGGCTTCCCTGCCAGGCACCTCCAGAGCCTTTCTGCCACAGAACGTTGATAGCGGGGACTCGGGGTTATAGATGGGGTACAGCTCCGAGCCTGGCATCATGACTCTGAGGTGAGACGGGGCAGATTTGGATGGAACTGGATTTTTCCAGTGGGCAATTCGCTGGCTGGGCCTGGTCGGCACGGCAGGGAGGCGAGACAGCTTCTGTTTCTTTGGCAAAAGTAAAGTGCTAGCCTTGCTCTCTGCTTCAGTGTTTCTTTTCTCATTCATCACATCAAGAAAATATAAGAGGCCACCATTATTTTACAATGAATTATTGATGGTCGATACCACGAGGAGGGGTCATACTGAAAAATATTTAGCAGGGGGGCTGGCAGAGTGAAGTATAACTTGCATGACCAGTCTCTAGAGGACTCAATTTCCAAGAGAACTTCCTATGGACAATAAAGAAGAACTCATGAGTGTTTTTGTTGGGCCACAGTATCATAGTTTAAAAGTCTTAACATCTTTCAAGGACAATGTGACTGAAAATAAAATGTGGGCATTGCCACCAGTCCAGGAAGTCATATACTTAGAGGAATCACCTAGAAAACAGCAAGCTGTCTATGTTTAGAAGTGATATTTGTGAGTAATTTAGTACAGGGCACAACTATGCTAAATTCCCAATAATTGTCCACAAAATCACCCACTGAACTCACAAACAAAGAAACCAGTGGACAATGGGATGTCTCTATGTATTCATCTATAGTGTTTTCAGTGTTTAATGTACCCTGTTCCTCTAGCATCCTTAGTCTAATTCTTATACTTATTCAAACCCACCAAGAAGTCATCCCTGGGCTCACTATGCCCATATTTGCATAGAGAAACCTTTTCAACTTATTTATCTCCTCTCCATGCTTTGCCATCTGTTACCTCTCTATGCTATAGTCAATCTGTTAATTTCCTAATGGATATTAAAATAATTTAGTGGAACTCACCTGGAAATTGATATCAAAAGAAATAAGTTGCAGCCCTTGAATAGGTTACATAACTAAAATTAGTTTTTCTCTAGGGCACAAAGTAGAAATGAAGCTCCTTTTCTCCTATGAATATCCATCATTTATTAAAAGGCAATTTTATTATTCAAATAATATAGTCATTCAAGTAAAATAAAAAAAGACGAAAATACACGTGGAAACTCATTGGTCTATACGTGGGTTTATTTTGTGTCTAGGAGTACATCTTGATCAGTTCTCCATGTGGTCCATTCTTTCCTCTTTCTTATAGTAATCTGATTTCTTCCACTAAAAATTCGCAATCTTCCACTTTGATAACTGTGAAATGGGAATGGATCTTACAATTATTATATAAAGAGTAAACAAACCTTTCTGGAGCCAGATAGAAAAGCAGGCTGTAGAGCGCCTGGCCAGCACACTGTGTACTTGGCTTTGTGTAAAGGTTTCTATTTACTTTATGGCCATCTTGGATGAGTTATGTCATTGGAAGTGCCAATGTGGTTAAAATTTTAGTTGTATATGTATCGCTGTTTGTCTAAAACAATTTCAAAAAGACATTAAAATAAAAGATGAGAGAACTCCCATTTTCATCACTGAAGGAATAGTTGGATTAGCTGTAGTGATCCACCAAATCAAGTAGAAAATAGAGGCAAGCCCCAGACACCGGCCTACTGGAGAAATAACAAAAGTAAAAATGGCGGGGGTGTGGTTCACAAAACAGCAAGTGTGAGGCATTAAGTTCAAATCCCAGTGCTGCCAAAAGAATCTAAAATCAGAATGACACAATTAGGGCAGGAAGACTGGTGGAAATCAGGATTTTTACAGCTCTTCACTCTGTAATCATGACTCCTCTAACTAATCTGATAAAGATATTCAATCTGACTTAATAATGTTATCAAAATACTATAGAATATAAATATATAGGCATTTTATACTAATAAATATTAAAACATACAGAATGGTTAAAACATATCAAATGGGACAATTCTCAGAACAACTCTAATTTAAAAGCTATTCTAATCAGAAATAGAATAAAGAGGATAAACAGATATCATTTGAAGAAATTGTATCCACAGTGAAGATCCTTCTGAAAAGCTGAACTCCTGGCTCAAATAGAATCAAATGATGAATTCCTTTTAGCATTTAAGGAAGAAGTTGCTAAACTACCAAATTTAACTTTAAAAAAGAGTAAATTTGCTCAGAGCACACTGTGTGTGTCTGTAGGATTATCACAAAGACATTCTGGTTGATGCATAGTGCTTAAAAATAAAATTTAAACTAGAAACAAAGCTTTATCAAAGGGAGGGAGGTTGATGAATGAAGAGAGGAAGTAGGAAATAATGCAGTCAAAATATTGAATATAAAATTAAGAAAATTGCGGGGAGGGATGGGGAAATAGAAGGAAAGGGTAGCTTTGATCAAGATGAATTCTATTCAAAAACTGACTCATTGAATTGTAATTCTTTTGAACAAATACTTAAAGATAATAAAAATATCATTCAAAAAGGATTTAACATATTAACAAAAAGAAAAAATATTTCAGAAAGCAGAGAAGAAATATTTCTCAACTAACTTGAGGAAGTCAGAATTACCCTGTCAAACTAGACTAAAGCACCATTGAAACTAAAAGTCTAGAACAATCTAACTCATGGGCAAATATCTCACACTTAAAATCAATGATTAAATTGTGTGCATGCATGTCTTGTAGGTATGTGTGCTTCATCAAGAAAATGCAAAATTGTTGTAACATCCAAAACTAATCAGCACAATTGACCACTTAGTAAAAAATAAAGAGAGAGGAAGATAAAATATGTACAAAATTTGTGACAAGAGAAAGTATCCCTGGAGAACTCAGAGATAAAGGCCGAAATAATGAAAGAAGAGCAAATTTGGGCCACAAGCTGGGGAAGGATGGGGAGAGGGTTACAGGATAGAAACAAGAGCTGAGCAAACAGCAAGAGAAGAGAGAGAAGATGTGAAACGTTGAAGAAGGAATGAGGCAGAAAGACAAGAAATAAGAGTAGAAAAGTAAAGAGAAGACTGAGAATAAAAATGCATGTCTCTGGCTGGACACTGAGGCTCAAACATGCCACCCTGGATAGCCAGGACAGAGAATGGGAGGATTTGCCAGTTTATGAGAGCTCTTCTCAGCCATTCCTGGGTGGGTTGCATGTGTTTGTCCTCTTGGGCAGAAAAGTCCATGAGACTTGATCCCAGTGGAATCAAAGTGGGTTTGGTGGCAGACACTTGTCACCCCAAGCACAGAAGGAACCCTAAAAATGATGGGTTGCCATGTGGGTGGAACCAAGGTAGGAAGTGAGACCATCTGAAAAAAAAAAACTGGTGCAAAAAGAACTGCTCGACAGTGGATCAACAGATCACCTGTCAAGTGAATGCAAAGATCTGGGTTCAAACCCCTGTACCACACACACACATACAGACTTGAAGGCTCTGTTTAAATGAATATTGGTGTTTTATATTATGGCATCTGCTGAGCATGGCATAAAAAGCCTAGCTCTGCTTGTGCCTTCTAATATATAACTTCCTAGATGCATCCTGATAAAAGCCCAGTGGCTCCCAAGCTTGGGGGCAGTGTTTGGCAAAGTCTCATTTTCAGACACACCTCAGAACCACTTCAGTTTCTATAGGTATGCAGTTTGAACCTCATATTCCACCCCACCTATCCTGGCCCCAGGTCCTTGTGATAAAGCCAGGTAGTTTCAGTGTGATGCACATCTAAGTATCCCAAAGCATAGTAATGTCCCAAGAAGCAATCTGAACCCACAAACAGACAGAGAGACACTGCAGAACTATGAAACAGAGACACACTTCTTAGAGTTTCCAACAAGGATCTTTGCCAGGATCAATGTGCCATCTGATATTATATTACACAAAGATGGTGGGTACAAGTTACAACCAAGAATTACTGCATACCCACGTTGACTTCAGGGTTTTCACTTCTCGGATTTTGTCCTCTTCTAAGTTCACAGTTGGTGGCACCATCCAGCTCTGGGAGACCTCTTTTCCTATGATCGGTAGTTCACATGAACCTGAGCCAGGTCTGCTTGTAGCAATGTTTGTGTTGGTTGGCTCTCCACCAACCTCTGTGCACATATTTGCATCTGTGGGAGTCAGCCTCGTCCTAGATGAGTGCTCATTTCTTTCTACAACGTCAACAGACATGTTGACAATCATACCATTGCCAGTGGCAGAACCCCAGTGGAAGGCATTGGCTTTCCTGCACACAGAATCCTGGCTATGGGGACACACGGTCACCAGACTTCTTGACCTCTATAGCTGGGCATTTTTCTGAGACATTTCTTGTCTGCCCACCTCATCAAGATCTTGAATTCTAAAGTTTCCCAATCCATCCTCAATGCACCATCCTTAAGCAACTGCCCCAGTTCAGCTCATCAGAATGACAAATCTCCACTCTTCTGGCCCTCTCGTCCCTCCAAACGTCTCTCCACAAAGCCTGTCTGCACAAGTGCCCTGGATGGGCCTTTCACAATGGTGTCACCACCACTCTATCCCCATAGAAGCTCCCATTCCATCCCCAGTGAGGTGTGAACTACAGCCCAATATGGCGGGCGCTAAGTCAAGCCTCTTCTCCTCCTCACTTCAGAGCTCCAGGTCACCACCTCAGTCTTTGAAACATGACGCTGGGAAACCCATTTCTGGAGTGGAAAAGAACCTGAACTCAACTCATCTCCATTTCTTATGTCCTTTTTCAATTACCATTAGTTGTAAAAAGGAGTTGCTCTTCCCCAACGCAGTTTATGAATACGAGGAACCTTGTTCTCTGTCACCTCCTCCATCATCTCCCCATCCCCCCCAAGCCCATCCCTCCTCTTAACTTTCATAGTCTTGCAGGCCATGCACTGAATTTCATGACTGCCTTCCCTGCTTCTGCCCTTCATTTGTCTACCCTCACCATCCCACTCCCTTTCTAAGGAATTAGGAGTTCCTCACTGAATCTATCGTATTTCATCTAATAACTGTGTATGCTTGGACACCACCCGAACTGTTCCCTTCTGTATTTAGAAATTTATTCTGTGTCTCAACACAAGAGAAAACAGCCAGCCTTTGTCTCTCTAGGCCGGCCTCACTTCCTTTCACTCGGTTCCCCAGGTCTTTCCGCTCCTTTGCAAGTGATACAGCATCATTGTTTCAAATGGATGAGTAAAATTCAATTGTGTGTGTGTGTGTGTGTGTGTGTAAAACACATTGTCTTGATCACATTCACCCTTTGAGGAGCATCTGGGCTGATTCCAAACTTATTAGCTATTTGATTTCAACAAGTGCTTTAATTTTCAAAGCCTTGGTCTTATCCTATAGTGTGCCATGATGTTGTTACAATGAATAAGTGAAATAGGTACACAGAAACCGTGTAGCTTTGCACTTGTCCAATAAATACTAGTCATCACTATGATCTTATCACTATTATCTTTTGCCACTGTGTCCTTATGAATGTCTTTCTGATTAGAAACTCCCTCTCGTATTGGAGTTACAGCAAACCCTAGACAACTAGTGCTATGGCGTTGGATGAGCAGACAGTTGTTTGAATAAATGAATGAATGATCACTCAATATCATTGCACAGCTCCCAGGGTCATTCTGAGCACTAGATACCACAGTGTTTTCAGAACAGAAAAAAATCATTTCTTACTTTCTTTTAAAATACAACGGAGGCAGGACAAACTAGGAAAAGTGAGGTATGGCAAATGGCTACCAGGAACTCAATAAACTTAAGCTTAAAGAAATACAGGAAATAGTCACTCATCTGCTTCCCTTAAGATGAAGGGACCAAAGTCATTTTTATGAACCCTGGTGAAGGCATCTCAGAAACAAGGTATTGAGAAGCACAGAAGCACTATGCTCCTAAGAGAGACAACAGGATGCCTGCTATCCATGAGGTCATGGTTTCATTTCCAGCACAGCAAAACCGAGGGGGTGAGGTGTGTAGGGAGACCTCAATGATGCATCTGTTTCCTCACCAGACGACATTCCAACTGTCTCCACTGCCATGCCCCAGTCTTGAGCAGTGTACCTGCACAGATGGATGTTACGCTTAGATCCTGCTGGCCGAGAGCACAGGCCAGGAAGTTGAATCATGCTCCAATTCCAGACTTCAGCAAACTTGGAGAGAAGCTCTTTGATAGGAATCTCCAGTTGCAGCCCAGAACACTGCTTAGCTTTTCTCCTCATAGGTTTCCAAATATACTGGACCATGACAATTTTGGGAGCTGCGTCTGCCGCTTCATTTGGGGAAATGTGTTAGGTTAAGAGACCTATTGTTTGTGACTTGGAGCCGTGGGTTTCCCAGGCCTCTGTGTGCAGGCGATTCTCCAAACACAGGTTTTTGTCTATTGTCACATTGCAATCACTCCTCTCATTGTTGAAATTCAGTGTGGGCTGGGAAAAAAATAGGACAGAAAGAAAAGAAAAGGAATTGTGATCTGCAGCTGCAGACTCCAAGATGCATCCGAATTACTGAGGCCGTTAGCAGAATCTGCGCCCATTGTTGCTGGACTTTGCCACCCTTGGCTTACTTCTCTCATCTCTGCAAGTCCACGCAATGCCTTTGATCTAAACCCTACCATAGAGTCTATGAGCGTTCACCCTGAGGATTTTGTGGCAAATCCAGCACAGTTTTGTCCTATTACCAATCACTGTTCACCCTGATGTGAACCAATGGGCTCACATTTGAGCCAATAATCAGCTGTCATAGGAACTTTTAAAGACCATTAGCCGATACTCTGCAAAATAAGCACTAGTCAAAATGTTGTAATTGCACACTAGCCCCTTCCCTTGCTGTCAGGCCGTTGTGGATTGCTCTAATTAAGAATCTGTGGGTGGGTTGCTGTCCCGGAAGCCTCCGCTGTGTCAAGACATCTGGTACTCCACCAGGTTGCCATTCAGAGAGCCTGACTGCAGAGCTGCTTCTCCCAGGACCCGGGACTAAGCGCAGAGCAGCTCACAGCTGAGCGTGTAGCCGCCGAGGGACATGCGCAGGGTGCTGGGCTGTGGCTCTCGGGTCTGTGAGCAGCTTCGGCCTTTTCAGGATGATCCTTCTACTTAAACAAACTTCATGCCATGCCCTTCATTGGGGTATTTTATTTTTCAGCATTAATTCTAAAGAACATGTTTTGTGGCCTGAGATATGTCTGACAGGCAAAGAAAATCTGAATGAGTCAAAATAGACATGTTCAAAGGGTGAGGAGAAGACGCGTTTAGTGAAAAGAAATTCATTTATATTCTCCTAAAACATTGACTTACTTGGGCTAAGATGTTGTGTTGGATGCAGATCTAGCTGTGCTCACTGTATGTTGCCCTATCTGAAAGAGTCTGGACAGATGAAGTAGTTAATCCTCCCCTCCCTTCCCCTGCAAACAGGAATCGCAGTCTTTATCAGTGCTCCCAGACTGGGAGGAGAGGACAGAACAGTGTCCTGCCAACTGTGGGCCACAGTAGGGCCCTGAAATGCCACTGTCTGTCCTCTTCACTGTCCATTCTGTCTCCATAAAGACACCTGGTCACTTAAAAGTGCAGGAAGAAACAATTTAGGTTACTTTTCTCTGAGGGGACCTGAGCTGAAAATCATAGGTTCAATACAGAACAATCAGTGCTTCCCACCCTCCGTGGACCACAAAATACAGAAGGAGCACTAGACTTGAGCACATCTTTGGACACTAATGGAGGCTGGAGTAACAGAGACATATGGGGGTTGAGTTGCAGAAGCCATGTTGTAGTTATAAATGGCCACCACTGTTACGGCAGCACTGCAGCCCTCCCCCGTGGGCGCAGTTTCCTGTCCCTGAGTGTATGCAAGAAAAACTCCTAGTAGATATGTCTAGGGAGAAATCTGAGCAAGAGACCAATCCCAAGATGAAAGAGGGGTGACCCTCCTTCCAAAGCTGGCACTATGACAGCAAATACCCTGATCTCCTGCGTGCACTGGGAAACAGTTCATCTTCTGACCTCAAGCTCTGTGCAATGGCTTTTTTCCCTTGTAAACTTCTCCTCCCCCCAAAACTATGTCTTCAATAGCTGCATAAAATATTGTGAAAAAATGCTAGTGAATAGTCTAAATTAACAAAGTTGCAGTTTCTGTGTCAGTATCATAAAATTTCTAAACTATGAAGCTTTAACACAAAATTATGGAAGAGTATATGTATTCAGTGTTATACTATCTATAAAAAGTCTTTGAATCTGAAAAGAAATTTTATCTATATGGATATAGATATAGATCATATATATCACATACTTTTTAAATGCTTACCTAAGAGTGAAAATACCAAATGTATCGCAGTGGTTTTTCTCTATGAGGGAATTAGGGGACATAAAGCCTCACACACAACTCTATGTCTCTGGAGGTGGGACATAGGCAGAGAGAGAGAAACACAGAGAGAGACAGAGAAAGAGAGGCAGAAAGAAAGAGAGACAGAGATAGAGACAGAGATAGAAAGAGAGACAGAGAGAAAGAGAGACAGAAAGAGAGAGACACAGAGAGAAAGAGAGAGAGAGACTTGCTTTCTATTGACCAAAGAGTGCTTAGAAGGGATTCCCCAGCATCTTAGAAGGTCTGGTTTGGGACTAAGCATCAGGACCCCAAGTCCTCTCAGCTCTGTCTGGTTTTCATCTACATCCTGTCCAGTGAGTCTCCTGCACTGAGTCTGGGAAGTGTCCTTCAGCCCATTGTTACTCATGCCCCGGCCATGGCACCATCTTTCTTGTCCCATGTCTGCTGTCTGCTCATTTGCAGAAGCATTTCAGTGGGCTCTGGCGGGAAACGCCTGCACTGGGCCAGTCCTATGTGAAGCACGTACATTTAAGACACAAACAGCTGCTCTCCATCTTTGCTGTGCTGAGACTGCGGTCCCGGGGCGTGAGCACCAGCTGCCATGCTAACCTCTCCATGTGCGCTGCCCCCACCAAGGCGTGATGCTGTCCTACCACACGGCCACCCCGAGGCCAGGGGAAAGTGCTGCACAGACCCTGCTTGTCCAGGGTCAGGTCAGGCCCCCCAGTGATCACCGGCCTTGTGTAAGCCTTTCTTGTTGTGTCACTGGCTCATGGGATAATGGCCTCCTTTCATCCTTTGAAACTGGTGTTGCTGACTCTGGTTGTGGTTACCATGCATCCCTGGGCCGTGCTCTCCTCAATCTTATAAAAGTGGAAGCTCTTTGTGTTTTGAGGCACTTCCAGATTCGGCCATTTTGTGTTGGCTCAACACCTTAGGATGCTCTCCGGGGCTGGCTATTTCTTTTCTGCTCACTTTCTGGAGATTGCACAATCTGTTTGCCCTCCCCAGGTGTGTGCGCAGCCCTGCCTGCCACCAGTCATGGCTACCACCAGCGGTGGAATGTCCTCTTAAGAGAAGTCAAGCCCTGGGATTGTCAGGAGTCCCGAATCTGAAGCCTGACCATGTCGGGGTGTCCACTGTGTGCTAAGAGAGACCAGAACGCATGTGCCGCTCATCCATGCAGGTCTTACTCTATGACAGCTTTGATGCTGGAGGTTTAGAGCCAGGAGTACTCCAGCTCTGCCTAACCCCTCCTCCCCAATACGGGGGACCAAGCACACAGGGCTGTGCTTGTTGGGTGAAGGGTAAAGGAAGAGCAGGAGGAGGAGGAATGTGTGGCAGGGGAGAATGGAGCCCCATCTTCTAGGGTGCACACCCTACTCTGCTTCTACTCCCTCTCCTGTGAAACCCTAATTAATTCATTGGTCAATTAAACAATGCTGAGAAAATTGATATTTACATGAGATATTGTCCATCTTTTAATGACTGCTCTATTGATCATCCTTAAAACAAAGATAAAACTCCCTATGACTGACCAATTTAAAACTCAAGAAAAGCACATGGCCTGAGGTGCCCTGACCTGTCCGTGCTCCTGGTCAGTCTGAGTGAAGACACTGCTGTCTGTGCACATCAGGGTTTGAGCCTCAAGGAGCCGAGCGCCCAGCTCTGCTGCCCTGGGAAACTGTGAAGCAGCAGCCGAGGGAGGATGGCAGGGCTTGGGGGAACAGCTCCAGAGGCACAGCTGCTGTGCTGGGACTTGAAGGGTCTCCTGAAGCCAGCGTTGCTCTGTCCAGCTGTGGTCACACCACAAGTCAGTCAGAGCCACGGGAGAAGGCATGCAATCATCACCGCCATCGCTGATCAGTGCAAGGCACCTGTCTGCCGGACGCATGGACAGAGGACACTCAAAATGACCTACAGTGAGGTTCGGCTCCAGGTGGCGGTGGGGCTGCTTCTCCCCACTGGAGTGAGCGATGAGCTGGAGGGAGAGTTCTGAGTTTCGCTTTAGATGTCTAGATTCAAAGGCACACATGTCAGCCTTGTGCGGAGCCTCTTACACTTGCAGCGAGAATCTGCTTTCTGCTGCTGCTACACAATAGCTGTGACGATCAGTGTATGAAGAGGAAAGGTTCGTTGTGGTTCATGGTTTCAGCCACAAGGGTGTTGGCCCTGCCGTCATGGCCCCCAGCCCTTGTAGTGACGAAGCACGGCATGGCAGGGAGCAGGTGGTGGAGGAAAGCCACGCTCCTCATGTCCAGGTTGCAAGAGGGAGCAAGAGGCTGGAATCCTGCTCAAGGCCACCACACGCACAGCCACACCTCCCCACGCCAAGAATCAAAATTTTACCACAAGAGCCTTTAGGGGACATTTGAGATCCCATCGATAGCATTCCTCTCAGCCCTGTTCCTTTATTAAATATAGTGAGCACTTGTTCCCGGGTGGCCGTGAGTGGAATACACAGGAAAGCACTAAGGAACATCTGCAGGCTGCAGAGAGCTCAGTCTCCACTTGGGCAGGGTGGGTCATCCCCCTGCAAGTCGACACCTGTTGACTGTGTTTGTGCATATGCCCGAGCTGGGATCCAGTGCAAAAGCCGACAACTGAGATCTGCTCCCCGCCTACTTAACTTTTAGTCAGTCTCCTAAATGCCGTATTTAATGAACTCTGCTTTCAATTAATCCTTCCAATACATTTAAAAAGGGGTCATTGTGGCAAACAGAAATTTAAAAACAAGCCAGTGCCCGTCTATAAAGTCTAGGGGAGTACCTGAAGTGGAAATGAGCACAGAGCAAAAAAGGAGGTGGGTAAAGAACTCAGAGACAGAGACCCAGAGCTGCTGGCCATGGAATTTTCTAAGAGGAGGCCAGCAGCTGTATCATGCCATATTCCTTTCTTTGTCCCTCTTTCCTTTCTTGAGCGCCAGATTTTTGGACAGGACAATGTTTCTCCTCCTTGCCCAGAAGGCTGGGAATAGCCAAGCCAAAGGGACTTCGTTCACCTGGGGTGAGAGTGGGGTATGCCCCTGTGGCCCCCCACACCAGCCTGCTCACCATGAAGAGGCGTGTCTGGTTTAGGAGGGAGTCAGACATGAGGTTGATGAACTTGGGGTAGCTCACAGTGTTTGGACCTTGGTGAGTGCTTTGGGATGGGTGTTGGCCAAGTTGCAGACTGGAAGGGAAACTAGGATTGTCCGTTGTCAGAGAAAGCTGCCGGAAGTGTCCTGTGTCCCCTGAGCTTGGAGCTGCAAGAGGCTGGGCTGTGCTACGTAGGTGACTTGGCCTGCATGGGGTGTGAGCTGCCGGCTCGAGCCAGTTCTCAACAAGCGGGGGACAGGCACCCCACAGGCATTTCACTCCACAGCGAGGCTGCACCTGGGGCTGTGTAGGTGTATTTTTCTCCTCTTGTTGATTTGGTTACCGAAAAGAACTTTTGATGGAGACCACATCCTTTTACTGCGTATCAGGAAAGTTTATTAAAAGCGGTTCAGAGAATACAATAAAAGCCCCGACTATCTGATTTAACTGCACTTGCCTGACTCTCCTTTCTCTGTCACCGGGTTATAAACACACCTTCGAAATCAGCTGTACTTTCCCGCTTGAAAGGACATCGTATAAAATGAGATAAGATAAGCAAGCAGAGGTGGATGATAAATCAGAACATATAGAGGATTCTTTTTGCTAGGCTTAATTCTCATTCACAGTACACGAAAGCATGCTTCGATGGTTACACAGGAGAATATTTTGGAATGCATTTGTGATCCTTCGCTGGGATGTGTCTGTCCAAGCCCACAGCTTTCACAGTCCTTTTCTTTAGTTCAAATTTTATAATTCTGAGGAAGGACAGACTGTCTGTGTCGGGATGGACAATGGTTCTCTTTCTCTTTCATTTTCCCTTCACTACCCATCTTCTCCCTAAATGGTTTGGTCAAGGGTCATTTCCTCTTGAATGGCACTCCCAACCACCCAAGGCCAGGCAGCGATTCCCTTCCAGCCCCAATGACCCTCGTGTAGTCCCTACCTTTGCAATGCCCTTGTCACAGTTGCCAGGCCCTTGTCTGTCTCAGCAGAGGATGAGAACCAGGTGTGGTCAGAAGCCATTTCTCTAATTTGGCCGTGGGCCACACAACCCCACACTTGCCACACAGCTCTTGGAACTCTTTCTCACAGTGTTTGTTAATCGACAATACAAATCCGTCCACACAGATGATGTTTCTGAGCCCAGAAAATGAGTGTCTAGGGAGAGCATGGGAATGACAGAGATGTGTGCAGACGGTGAGCTCAGTCCCTGCCAGACACTGCCCAACAGAACACAGAAAACAGGCATAAGACCCACAGGCCCCCTGGAGGCTGTGCAAAGATGCCTAAGTTACCCCTCCACAGCTCTCGATTGGGAATGGGGGCAGATCAGAATCACATCAAGGCAGAATGAGAGCAAGCACGTCATCAAGCAACCTCACATCACAAGTCAGGGAAGAGGATGGATGTCAGAAAAAGTACCTGCATGATAGCGAAGAGTTCACAGTGCTGCCAGGCAGTCAGTCTACCACGCAAGCCAGGCTTTTGGCCCTTTTGCTTTCAGTAATTTTTTAAATTACATTTTCACTGTTTGTCTGGGTCAGCCTAGACCCTAATCCTTCTGTGCACTTTTCCCAGCAGCTGGGATGACAGGCACACACCACTGGTATATGTTCTGTGGGTTGAGATGGAGGATGTAGTGGACTTTATAATCTGGGTTGGCCTTGAACTGTAGACCGCTGGATCTCAATCTCTCCCTGCAAGTAGTTAGGATTACAGATATGAGCCACCGAGGATCAAATGTTTTTCTTCCAGTAGATGTTTACCAATTAGTACATCAGCAGATATACTTCAGGTCAGAATTGTAGTTAAGGTTGAACATGGTAGCATTCTCCCTTCTCACTCCCAATTTCTAGTTCTAATTAGAAAATCTTAATATTTAAAGAATGGAACCAATTAGGATCCAAGTATGAAAAGAGCAAAACCTGAACACAACTCTCAAGAGAAGAAAGATCTCAGCATTGGTCCCATACATGCAGAAGTTACAACCTGGACTGGCATTAAAGCCACAGAGCTGAAGGAATCCTTGGAAAAGAGGAGAGTGATGCTCCTTCCAGTTTTTCTCAGAAGAACCAAAGAACAAAGGGTGCCCCTAACAGGATTAGATCCCGTTTTATAAGCTCAAGCAGGTGAATTGAAGTCCATTCCAACATCAATTAGAAATAGGCAATTGACTTAAAAAAACAAAACCTTACAAGTTTCCTTACCTAGGACAAGACTGAAGCAAGTAATTGAGTTCAGAAGACAAAATAAACTCCATGAATAAGCCATTTCCATTCTTGATAGAACCAGGTGAGTGCCCAACGCTGATTTCAGGCCTTGAAGTCTCAGTGTGTGTGTTCATCGCACAGCACTGTGGGGTGCCTGCTAGACCTGCACGCCTTCTCTACCGTTGGGACATTGCACACATGAACAGAGCTCCAGCTTTTACATTGAAGCACAGAGGTATGGTGGAGAAGATTGTTCACTTAGGGGCAAAAATAATGAGCCAGCGATCACTTCGCTATGCATTTTGGGGTATTTAATGTTTTAATTATCTTTAAGTAGTTGTACAAAGGAGTTCCCATTCGACAAAGTAGTTTATGAATGAGTTCTATGTTCTGATAGCAGTCTGAACAAGACAACATTTCTTCTTCACTAAGTATTGTGAAAACCACCTACTTTAATTTCTTGTAATTTCTTTCCCTTGGTGCCAAAATTAAGATTGTTTTACTCTAGCCAAGGGCTAGAGTATGTTATCATAAGACAGCAGATAATATTGGAAACCCTGGCACATTTCCAAGCTCCTGGGGAAGTACCAGTGAGTGGGGAAGGAGCAGCCTTGGTGCAGAGCGTGTGTTCCCTTCAACATCCTAGGCAAGTCCAAATTCAGCTTCCACACATGCTTTAGGCATTTTCTTTATGGACAAACTTCACTACCCAGAAACGCCACTGTCCCTCTCCTGTCTCCCTCTGCTGTATGAAAGTTTATGATGGGATTTATCCCACTCTGCAGCGAGGAAGTTCAGCACTTTCCTGTCCTGCCTGCTGAGAATACTTTTGTTATCTTTGTATCTCCTGCTTCTAGGTCAACTTAGCACAAGGTTATAAACACCAGGAAACTGGGACTTGAGCTGGTTGGGGTGAGATTGAGAGGAGGGAGTGGACAAAGAGTAGAAAAGGGGAGAATGTATCCAAATTTTAATTTATATCCTACAAATTATAAGAAAAGTGAGGGAAGGGATGGGAGACAATGTTAATCAACACACGTGGTATTCACAAACTGATTTGCTGAATTGTAACTCCTGTGCCCAACTGCTTAAAGATAATAAAAATATTCCTTAAAAAAGTGTTTTTTCCCCTGCTGTATGAAGGGTATTATACTTGCTCTTAATGTAGACTCTATCTGCTCATAGTGGATGCTTCTCAGATTATTAGTAAAAAGATTCTTATTGTTGCCAGCATTTTAGCCTTACAAATACAGATTTTGATCAGACCAGTGTTCTCCCTGAAATTGTCAATTTAGGATCAAGCGCGACATACTTACCATCTTGTGTGATTTTCCCTGTATTACCTTGATCTCATTTTCCTGTTGGTTGAGGACTCCAAGACCTTTCAATGTGGAGTCAGTTAGCATGGAAAGGTTCTTCTGCGTGCTCTGCTCCGTGTATTATTACATGTTTACCAAAACCCACTGCACAGGAAGTTAAAGCAAATTCCTCTGTGTAGAATTCACCACTCCAGGTTGGCCCTGCCAGAACTTTGGCTCATCATGCATGATACTGCTCTGTTCAAGGCTAGCTCTATCAATGATCTCATCAATTCTTTGGTGCAGAATAAGGCATTTAAAAATTTTTCTTCAGTGCCTGGGAAAGCACATGGCTCATATGTGATATCCAAAAATGGTGGAAGGAGGAAAAGAAAAGAATCACTGAGGGTGAGGGGGGGGGAGAGATGGGGGCAAGGAGAGAGAGAAGAATGCAGAAAATGAAAAGATGAGATGAAAGTAAAAAGCAATCATGTACTTGAAATGTACTTGAACACTTGGCAATAGCCATGTCATGAGGATAGTGTTATTATACTAACAACTGTAGAATGACTACATATTGAGAACCTACCAGTTCCTAGGCACTGACTACCTGATGATGTCACACAGACTTCATTCACTTGATTTAAAAAGTTATGAGTTTCCAGGTACTGGTGCTACTCAGGAGGCTGAGATTTGAGGATCATGGTTCAAAGCCAGCCCAGGAAGGAAAGTCTGTGAGACTCTTATCTCCAAATAACTCTCAGAAATCCAGAAGTGGTATTTGACTCCAAGTGGTCAAGTGCTAGCCTAGAGCAAAAGAGCTCAGGGACAGCTCCCAGGCCCATTACTGACCAAACAAAAGTTATGAGATAAGTTAAGAATTTACCTTTCCAAAGACATGATAGGGGAAAAACAGGAGGGGATAATAATGGTCAATAGGAAATGGACTCATTACATTGCTCATGTAACTGTAACTCCTCTGTACCGTATCTTTACAATAAAAATATATATTAAAAAAAGAATTTACCTCTCCATACATTTTTCAGAAGACTTTGGGACTGTAACTCAACTGGCAAAAAATTTGGAAAGATTGAGGAATGAATGAATCAGTCATTATATGTTTTATTATTTCTACCAGCACATATAAAAATCTCTTGCATTCAAACTACATAACCATGAAATAAATGTCAAATGTCAATATCCACCATAAGGAACACTATATAGAATGTCTCCATGAAAACATTCAGAAATGCTTGCAACTTCGTTAGCAACCAAGGCACCATAATTTTCATAAGATTTTATCCAGAGCAAGTATACTATTTCTTTATATTTACAAACCTTTCCTGCTTTCACAGTTTAATGATAACAATGCATTTTTGTGCTTGTAAACATATTTTATTTATAAATTTATTTGCATTTTGTGTTATGCTTAAGTAGTTGTACAAGGAAAGCAGTTTATGAATGCATCTCGATCAATGTTATCCCTCTCCATATTCCCACTTATCCCTTCCAACGTTACCCCTTCCCTCCCTCTTCTTAATTTTGTAGGATACACACTGAATTCTTAACTGTATTCTCACCCTCTTCTCCTCTTCATTCGCCTACCCCTTTTCTTAAATAGAATCTGAGTCTGAAATTTTCTTTGTGAGAAAGTTGGGTTCTTTTTCTTTGATGGCAGTGTAGTTATGATCAGCTTTAAATTATTATTTAGCGATCGGGTTGATAATTGTGATGACCACATTGTGCATTTTAGACTTGTAAGTTGAATGCTTTCAATAGATCTGTAAAGAGTTTATATCTCTCACTGTAAATTATCTTTCTGACATGCTTTGTCTATATTTATATTATTATAGGTCTGCTTTGCATCATATATTTTTGGGGCTTATTTTTTAATGTGTGCTTTGCGATTTTCTTCACAGCTTGTGGTTTAACTCAGTCTATGGTATTTTTGACACATCGATGGATTTAAAAAAATATATAAATCAGTTCTATCACTCTGCATTTGGTATTGTGCTTCCAAATGGTAAATCAATTTAATTTTAGATGCAATGATACGAAAAGCTCCACCAGGGAAGAAGGATGACATTTTGTTTTGAGATGACATCTTGCGGTTTACATATGTCAGATGTGACAAGGTGCACTGCCTGGAAGGTTCTGGTGGGGAAGGGACTGGGAAGGAGCGGACTGAGCACAGGTTTGATCAAGGTTACGTCCCCATTCAGGAAGAACAAGAGGGACTGGGGTTGATTTCTCTAACTTGTGCTGACCCTAAACTAAACATGGGCATTTTGCCCTTTATCTGAGAAAACACCAGATTTGAGCAAATGAAAACTGACATTTCAAAAAAAAAAAGGAGTTTATTTGGATTCAATGTTTTCTGCCTGAAAACTTGAAGAACAGATAGCATGGAGCTAGAAATTTGGAAAGCCGGCAATAGTTTGGATGTTGTTTGACTTTGGGCCTGAAATTCTTTCATTTCTGAACAAAGGGGCAAAACGTAACCACGCATTGGATCTTAAATCTCTGACGTTTCCAAACAAATTTGAATAAATTTCCATAGACATTGTGCAATTGAACAGCTTTGGTGACTTCCAAGAACAAAGGAAGCCAGCCGTGGATGGACCGCCTGCTGTGCGCATGTTTCCCAGAGTGGACACCAGCCCCATGGAGTGCGCATGAGTCTCAGAGACCCTGTGGGGCCAGGGTCATTGGAAACTTACTTCTGACTCTTGTGACCTAGGAACTTTACTTTGTATCTTTCTTTTGCCTTGGCCAAAACTGTGTCCTGATCACAATGAGTGAGGAACTCATGCGCTTGTGCTAGATGCTAGGCAACACATGCGCAGTGGGGTGCACCCTTATCAAAATGGAAAGACCTGGGTCTTTTCACCAGGCCTCAGGAGAGGAGAAAGACCTGGCTTACTGCTTAATGCACCCTTGCACCCCCTGGTTTCATACCAACACGTTTGGGCAAAATAATGCCCATGCTAGAGGAGTGTTACAAGAAAAACCTGGGATTCTGAATATTCCACGCAAATCCCTAGTGGACTGTAAGTCCTCCCAAATTTCTGTCTAATTAATTTGCTTCTTCATTCTCCAAGTCACCAATTTCACACTCCCACTCTCTGTTCAAGGTTTCCACAGCAGCCTGTCCCTCTGGTGCTCAGAAATAATAACTCATGTCTAATTTCACTGACGAAGCAGAAATAATTAAATGAGACCTGCACCATCTTTCTGACATCCAAAGCACCAGTCTATGAGTAGAGCCTCCCAAACTGTTCCTTCCTTGAGTTTGGCTTGGATTTTTGACAACAAATGGCCTTTCTTTACCTCTATGTAAGGGCTGCGCCCCGGAAAGTTCTGTTTGCTTAGTCTGAAGATGGGCAGTGGAAGACATTGTTGCTTTGTTGATTTCCCTCTCAATTTCACTCAGCATTTCCTTTCCTTCTTTATCAATATTTCATGCACACACACACACACACACACACACGCACACACGCATGCACATATACACAGACTTTCTTTGGCACAGCAAAGCCTTTAAGTAAAATGTGTTCAACACTCTTTGTTTATCTTTACAATAAAATTCCTAGGATGAGCTGTCTAGAAGCTTTTCCTGAATTTGCTAACTCTGCAGAACTCTTCTAGTTAGTGCTACTTCCAACATAGCAATCCAACTCACCACTAAGACTTCCTGGTTGGTGTCCATAATTTTAGTCTTAGCTACCTGTAGTCTGTGCTGTAAAGATCAGCAAGTAATCCTGTCCTTTGTAAAGATTTTCCAGGGTGATGAAATGTACCAACCCTACAGTTTGCCATCCTAGTCAAGTTTTAACTGTGCATTCAAGTGGCAACCATCACCATCGCCCATCAACACACAATCGCCATTCCAAACTGAAACCTGATGCCCATGAAAACACAATATCCACGGCCCTGAGTCCCTGTGGACTCTCTTTGTCCCCTTCAGCTGGCTACGCTAGGGGTCTCACGCAAGTGGAAGCATGAGGCATGTCTTTCTGTAACCAAGACTTTCCACTTTGCATGGGTCCTTGAGGTCCATCCTTGTTTTAGTGCATGTCAGGACTTACCTTTGCTTTACAAATCATATCCTGCTGCATGGGTGCAGTTTGTTGTTTATCTGTTATTCCCCCCACTGGACTCTTGAGCCATTCTGCCTTTGGGGATACTGTGAATCATGGTGCTACATACACGGGTACAGACATTTTTTAAACCTTTATGTATATGTATATATACATAAATATATACCCAAACTAGTCTGGATTGTGTGGTAATTGTGCTTTTATTAGAATCATGTCTGTCTTGGTGGCTACACTATTTTACCCTCCTATGAGAAGCCACAGTGCATAAGGGTTCCAAATGCTCCTTCTCCTTGCCAGCAGCAAACAGTCTCTTCAAAATGATCAGCTAACTACATGAAGGCCTTCTGATACGTAGTAGAATAGTCTCAAAGAATACATGTGCTAGATAGCATTTCTTAATTATGTAACTTGTGTCGCGTTTGCTCACAGGTCCGCTTTCAGTGTGAGGTGCTCTTTCTTTTCCTTTCCATTTTAGACCACACTAGTCATGCTTGCAGTATTCAAAAGCCTTCTCAGGGCTTTTGCAGTTGCTGTGGTCTCTGGCTGAGTACTCTTTGCAATAACCTCCAACTTGTCAGGTGTCAGCTCAGATCTTTTATGTCATTCTATAATATTAACTTTTATAGGGCTTTATATTATATTAACTTACAGGGATTTGTTTTTCTTCTGGGCATATTCTTCCTATGATATCCTGAAATAGCAGTTAGTAACTTCCTGTCAGAGGAGTCTGGGCTATCTGTTCTCACTAGAACAAAAGCTTAATTCCAGTCTTACACATGGCCACATTCTTTATTATTGGAACAGTTCCAAGCTTACAGTAGACACTCTAATAAATATGGGCCCTGTGTGGCAAAATACATGTAATCTATCCTCCTTAATACAGTAAAAAGTACATGATATTCATTTTATGTCAGAAGAAAATAGTGATGCTGAAAATGATGATCATCTAGCCACATGCTGCACTGCCTTGGAAGGGTGTCAGCAGTACAGGAAGATTGGAGGTCTTCACCCCCAGTTCATGGTGGAAAGTAACTTAAACTGCAAGCACTCACCTTTCCCCCGACTGTCCTTGCTGCTGACCCCGCTGGACCCTCTCCCCACCCACCCCTGAATAGACACACCTGGGCCCTTGGAAGAGAGCCTGAGACCAAATCCACATCTGGCGCTGATGCCCTGGGGGACACAGGTGATCTGAATCCTTGACACCGTCTCCTCAAGATAAGATGGCTCTCCACCTGGCCCCCATCCCAGTGCGCTGCCAGCTGCCCCACCCAACTTCGCCGTCCCTGACCAGTATTCGAAAGGACTGTTGTTGTGAGAGAGGAGCCTCCATTCCCCTTCCACGGGGATGAAGGAGACTCAGTTGCCCTTCTCAGGTTTTCAGTCTGAATAGAGACTATTGGATTGTTGAGATGGCTTTTTCTCCTCTTCTTCTTTCCTTACAGTTTGGACTTACTTATAAGAAAAGGGGAAACAAGTGAACACAAAGTAAGAATCCATTTCATCGGAGCTACCCAACTCTTATTCAGTAAAAGAGAACCCTACCAAATGAAAGGCAAACCCAGTCCCTAAGTGGATGAAAATGATCCTTCTCCATTTTCCCTGGGCTCCCAACGGGGATGTGGATCGATCATCTCAGTGTGGAAGAAATCACAGCTGCTTCTGAACATGTGCAGCTAAGGAAGTCGGCCTCCGCCTCAGCCCTGGGCAGAAGCAGGTCTGAGTGTTTGGCACGGGTGCTCTCCGCAGCCCAGGTCCACTGCACCTGCTGGTTACCTGATGAAGCACCGCGGAGGCGATGATTGCCAAGCGCAGGGCACATCCAAAGGAACAGCCTGGTAGCTGCAATGCCATAAATCACTTCCTGGCCTTTGCAGGTGCAAGCCTGGCAATTTGATTTTGATTGCTTTTTCACTTTAATAGTCAGGAAATAAAGTCATAAAATTAAGAGGATGGAATAACTTGGGATACAAATACAAAATGAAGCACTGACATGTTCCTGTCCTTGTCCCTTTCCCTTTGTATATTTGAAATCAGCCAAATAACATCTTGACCAGCCACAGAAAGAACCACAAAGGTGGTCCAAGAATACATCACATGGATGAAAGAGGCTAACAAAGGAGGAAGGGAAAAAATCACCTCACCCTAGCTTTTTAATGAATAAGCTCAACTTGGGTGTATTTGACTGAAGTCATTATCTTCATTTTTGCTGTACATTCACTTGTGTGAATTTTTTATTTCTAATTTATCAGGAAAAAGTAAGATAGCTCAGTGAAATAGGGAAATTTCATAGCCTCATAGAGAACGCAATTTCTTAAAGCAATGTAATTGCCTCTCATTCAACTTTTGAAACTGTGTTATATATACTTGAGCTGTTGGCAAAGGTTCTCAGAACCCTTTTGGCAGCGTGCCTCCCGGCTGCCTGTTGCCCCACAATTCCAGTAGGAATTCAACTTCCCTTGAACTCCTACTGCTGCGTGAGGCAGGCTCCTGGGTTGTGTGGAATATGCAGAACACAAAACCCTTCTAAAATGGTTTCAAGACTGAACATGATAAAAATCTGCCTATACATGTATATTTATATATACATATATGTCTGTACATATAGAAATGTATTATATATACATATTTTATATGCATATATCGTATGTGTATGTATATTCTGCTATACACAGAGAAGTGTTAGGAAATTAAATTGTAGCTGGTGAGTTACTCTTCACTGCTGAGACACAGCACCTGTAAAATCGTCTTCAAGGAAGACATGTATTTTCACTCATAGTTGTAGTGAATTCAGTCCATGGTCAGCTGGCCCTGTCGCCTGAGGTCCGCAGTGAGGCAGAGCATTGTGGCAAAAGGGGATGGAGGTGAACGCTGCTCCTCCTGGCAGCCAGGAAGCAGAGAACGAGGGCAGGTGACTGAACACTTGCTCCTTCTCTGCTTGCTCTACCCCCCTTCTCTCTGTCACACACATACACACACACAGCACCTGATTCTGTCCAGTGGATGAGAGAAAAGTCAGGAAATACGTGCTAGCTTTCCAAGGTCTCAGTCTCTGTGTCAAATTCATGATCAAGTTTGTTCATGTCTTCTTATATACTTAAGAGTTAGTGCTTATATTCTTCTCTCTCATTTCTGCTTTGTCCCCCAGAAAACTCTTTCTTCTTAGCCTCAGTCTCTGATGTGCTTGCTACACATTCATTCATCTTTCCTGTAGAATTCATTTTCTCTTTTGTCCTGTGGACTTCCAGGGCTATCAGCTCTTGCTACTTTATGGGTTGAAGTGGTAATGTACAATTAATGTGAAGTTAAGCTTTTAAATGTTGACAGGGATGAATACAATGGCATTTTAAAAATATTTTGTATATAGAAACTCCAACCTCAGAATTGGCTCATTCTTTTCTAACTTTTAAATCATAGAACCTCTAGAAAACTTATATTCAATGTTTGGTATTAGAGCTTAAAGAAATGTGAGTGGGGTGAGGACATGTTTCAAGTGATAGAGTGCCGGCCTGTCACATGTGAGACTCTGTGCTAAATTCCCAGTTCAAGCTGAAAAATACTGTAAAAATGGTAAGACTGTAGAAAGACATTGCATCCTACCACAAAAGAAGTGACCAGATTTTATTATATATTAAAAGTTGATGTTGAACATTTTAATTTACTTACAGAATGAGTCTGATGGCTTAATTTTGATAAAAAAATCTCCATCCCCTAATTTCTACTTATTGTCAGTGCAAAGCCTAATCACATTCTCTACTTAAACTTTTTTAACTTCTCCACATTTAAAGAAGACACCATCGGTTATCTTAAAGAATACTGACAAAATTAGTACAGACAGGATATCAAAAGGACTACGTGTCATGACCACATAGGTTTTATCCCAGGATTTCTTACATGGATCCATATAAGAATATAAAGTAATACAAAGAACAGAGAAGCAAAGGAGAAACTAAGTCATCTCAACTGATACTGAAAAGTCATCTGACAAGATTTTAGTACCCTTTCTAGATTAAAAACAAGTATGAAATACTCAGGTGATAAGGAATACAGGAAATTTGTCAAAATGGAGAAGGGTTATCATAAGAAATGTATAAATAACATCAAATACAGCAATGAAACACCAAAGCAGAGCAAAGACCTGAGGCTCCACCACTTCTGTCGGACAGGGACCTAGGAGCTATAGTCAGAGCCACAAACAAGAAGACATTACCCTAGAAAAAGAAAAGGAAAGCTATCTCTGCAGTGGGTATGATCCTGTGTTTAGCAAATCCTGAAGAAAGCATCTGTAGGTAATTAATTTATTCAGAAAATGTACAGGGTAGGGCCTAAAACTATTGGCAGTATTTCAATACACCAGCAGAGGACAACTTGATAAAGAAATCAAGAAAGCAATCTCATTCACAATAGCATTTAAAGAAATAAAATATTGAGAAGTGGCTTTAACAAAGGAAGTGAAAAAAATCTGCACATTATGAACTATAAAGGATAGAAAAGAATTAAAGAAGTCAAAAAATACATAGACATCCATGTTCAGGTAGTTCCTACAGAATGGATGAAAGAGAGAGGGCCTTCATCCATTCTCCGTATTCCACTCACATCCCTGTCTCTGGGATTCAACCACACGCTTGGCTATTGCATTGCACATGCCTTACTAGAAATACTGATTTTGATCAAATACTTTGCTTTCCTTGTTTTTTTTTTGTATTTTTTTTAAAAATGTGGTGCTTTTATCCCTGGTTCTGTCCACTCTTTCCACTGACATAATCCAAATCTCTGTTTCTGATTATATTTTGCAATTCTAACCCAGCAAGTTACTTTGTCAACAAGAACTTCATACTACAATAAAAATGTATATGCATTTCCAGTAAGGCATTGTAATGGAAAAGTTATGTTGCTGTTCTATATCGATGTTGACTTGTAGGATTATGGATACGGTTTTGGAATAATAGTTTATTTTGTGAACATATTGCTTCCAATTGTTTTAAAATATTTTGTTGTATAAAAGCCTTTCATATGTCAGCTCAAACTTGCCTTAACCAGCTCCTTCTGGAGCAGGTTAAATGTTACTTAATGCAAATCTCTGCAGCAAGAGATGTTCACATATCTGATGTATTTCTTGTATGACTCAGCCACACCAAAAAAATGATAGCATATGTAACTTTTGTCTGATAATTCCCTGTTATTCTTTAAAGAGAGCCAATAATGTCTTCAAAATTATTGGATGTCTTTTAATACTGTGCTATTCTAAGCACTGGGAAAAGAAGGCACCCAGAGTGGAGTTGAAGTGGAAGCCACAGTGGTTAAATTACTTTTTTAAAGCTGTTGACAGTTTGGAGACACCTTTACCTATATTTTTTTCACACAGTTTCTGAAATTTCATGCAAGCCAAAAGGCACAAGTGTCCAAGGATATATATGGGCAACAGTCTCTTCTATCTGCAACAGCAATAAGACCAAAGGACAGACATTTCTGAGGAGGTTCCCTGAGGGGGAACACATGAGGAGAAGCAAAGAAGAATGGGTGATATCTGACTAAGCAGTGGGTCGCATCACAAAATAAAAAGTCTTTCCACCATTCTCCTCATCCCTCCCCATCTATCTCTTCCCTCATGCATCTTCATGTTTAAGATATACGTTGGATTTTGTCTGCATTTCCCCCTCCGCATTGGTCTACCCCCTTCCCCTTGACCTCACCCCACTCTTTTCAAGTACCCACTTCATGGTGTTTATTTCACTGAACTTTGGTTTTCCTTTCTAAGGAATTTCACTGTTTGCGATCCCCCTTGAATCTACAGTATTTCAGTTAATGCATTTGCATACATTGCTTGCCACCCAATATATTTACCAGCTTCCACATATAAAGTAAAACATCCTTCCTTTGTCTCTCTGAGCCTGACTTACTTCACCTAACATCTGTTTTCCAGGCCTTTCTATTTCTTTACAAATGGTACACTATTTTTCTTTCTAATGATGAGTAAAATTCCATTGCATATATATACCACATTTTCTTCATCCATTTGTCTATTGAGGGCCATTGGGGCTGATTCAATAACTCGGTTATGGTGACTAGTGCTGCAGTAAACATGGTTGTGCTGGTGGCTTTACTATAGCCTACCTTGTGGCCGTTTGGGTAGATTTCCAAGAGTGAACTTACTGGATCATAAGGTAGTTCTTTGTCTAATTTTTTGAGGAGTTTCCACACTGCTTTTCCAGGGTGGTTGAACAAGTTTACATTCCCTCCAGCTGTGCAATACGGTTCTTTTGGGGCTGAATCTTTGCTGCATCAGTTATTGTTTGTTTTCTTGATAATGGCCAGTCTAACTGGGGTGAGATGGAATCTCAATGTTGTTTTGATTTGCATTTCTTTTATGGCCAGACCTGTTAAGCACTTCTTCATGTGTCTATTGGTCCATTTTATTTTATTTCTTCTGAAAAAAAACTCTCTTTAGCTCATTAGCCAATATACTGAATGATCAAAATATATTGGCAACATTTTTGTATACTTGCTTAAAGATAACTTTTAAAAGAACTAAAAAATGATATATTCAACCTTAATTAAGAAACCAATCCCTACTATGAGAAAAATGAACTATGCAACTGTGGGCAGAGATGGAAGGGGAGAGGGGAGAACTGGGGGAAAGAGAAGAAGGCATGACATGGTCCAAAAAAGAAATGCACTCATCGTCTGATTTATAAAATAGTAGCCCCTCTGTACTACATCTGAATAACAACAATAAAATTATATTTTAGCAGGGCGGCAGTAACTCACGCCTGTAATCTAGCTAGTCAGGAGGCTGAGATCTGAGGATCATGGTTCAAAGCCTGCCAGGGCAATAAACTCTGTGAGACTCTTATCTCCAATAAAATACTCAGAAAACAGGAAGTGGCGTGCTTACCTTGAGCTGAAGAGCTGAGGGACAGCACCCAGGCCCAGAGTTCAATCCCCATGGGGGAAAAAAAAAGATTATATTTCAAAAAATAAAACATGAAAAAAAAATCTTAAAAGATACTGACAACCTCTTTTAAAATAGCTTCATTCACAAGATGTTCTTAAGAAACCCACAAGAATTGACCCATGAGTATATCCATCTCTTACTTCTACATGACCTTGCATCATGACCAATTTTCTCTCATGTTCACCACTCTGCCAGCCTCCTTGATCAATCAGCCTGACAATATGGAACTAAATCTATTGAATTTGTCATATAAATCACAAACTTTCAAATATCATTAAGTTGCCTGTGATCATAACTTGTTCTGTTCAATGGAAACTCCTTTGTAAAACTACTTAAAGATAATAAAGATAGGCCGGGCATTGGTGGCTCTCGCCTGTAATCCTAGCTACTCAGGAGGCTGAGATCTGAGGATTGTGGTTCAAAGCCAGCCCGGGCAGGAGAGACCAAGAGACTCCTATCTCCAATAAAACCACTAGAAAACCGGAAGTGGCGCTGTAGCTCAAGGGGTAGAGCACTCGCCTTGAGCTGAAGAGCTGAGGGACAGCGCCCAGGCCCAGAGTTCAAGCCCCACAACTGCCAAAAAAAAAAGATAATAAAGATATAAGAAAATGAGAAAAGCCCAACCTCATGTGTCAAGGCCCTCTCAATAGAACTTGTGGTACTTTCCTAGTGGCCACCTCAAGGAACATTTTAAGATGGAAGGCTCCTCTTAGGGCCTCTATCCAATTAGCAAGGCTGATTATGCCACCTGTCAAGGTCTGCTTACAATCCCTGAATGCCCTCTTCTTTACATATTGACCTCATTCCTGACATGAGGCATCAGTACAGATACAACAGAACACCTTTGTTTTTGCAAAGGCCATTGTATTGGTCTGGTGGGAAGAGGACTGTGGAAATTTCCATTCACAACAGTATAACCCTAACCCTGGTCAGAGAGATGAGGCTGATCTGAGAGTGACAGCCACCCTACAAAGACTGCCTGCAGCATGCATGTAAGTCACAAGTAAGTGATCAGTCCCAAGTCACTAATGTGTGACGTCTATCACCTTAGATCACCATATTCCCGTGAGAGAGACTGAACAAGGTTAGCCGCAGAATGAACATAGGGCCCTGAGAAAGAGACTATGACTTGAGTTGTTATAAACTCCAGATTGGACCTTCATCCACCGAAGGTAATGGAGACATGATTCCATAGTGACCCCTCTAGCAGCATACAAATTCAGGCTCCCTCGCACATGTGAAATGCCAACTGTAATGCTCCTTTTCAGAGGAACTGAATGGTGGAAGCCTGTCTAACGTGTCCTCCCAATCCACACCCTCCCTGGGGTATCATTTATTTGCCTTCCTATTGGAGGAATGAGATCTCAAGAAGCAGAGTTGGAAAATATATAAGTGTATTTTGCCTGACAGGGTTTGGATGTTACTTTTTGGTGTCTGATAATTTTCTCAGCCAAAATTAGGGGAATGGCTGGGTGTCTCAGAGGTTCATGCCTGTGATTCTGTTTACTCAGGAGGCAGGAAACTAGCACTGGCAGTAAATACCAGGTGGCTAGAGGCATGGCTCAAATACTGGAGTAACAGTCAAGCAAGCAAGCCAAGCTTTCACTAGCTGGAGATATTTTCATGGATATTATAAGGAAATATAATGCTTCTGGGCATAGAAATGGTAGTTTTAATATAGTTGCAGTACTTAGGATGTGTGGTTAAAGCCTTGGTACTCAGGTAAACTCAGATTAGGAAGGGTGGTACTTGCTAATAAAGTGCTTGTGATACAAAAGAATAACTCTTGGCTTATGGAACCTAATATTTTATAGTGGGCAGTAAGCATGCCTCCTTTTTCCTATGAAGAGACAGTATTCCTGCTTTTCAAAGTGTTTTCTTGGTGGAGAGATAATACTGGGGTTTGAACTCAGGGCCTTATGCTCTTGTTTGGCTTTTTCCCTCAAGGCTAGAGCTCTACTGCTTGAGCCAGTTCTCCACTTCTTGTCTTTTTCTGGTTAATTGAAAATAATGGTCTCTTGGATGGCTTTGAGCCAAGATGGGTAGATCTCAGCCTCCTGAGCATCTAGGATCACAGAGATTACAGGTGTGAGCCACTTTGCCCCATGACGTGTTTTCTATACCAATGTACTTGGAATGATGTGAAACAAGGAATTCCATGCCTCACAGGGTCATCAAAGATCCGTGGAGAATTTCTCCCACCTCACCCATTGCAAGGCACACAGCAAGAACAAATGTCTGGAGGCTTAGGAGTAGGGGTGAATTTCCAGGACTTTCCAAGTATGGAAAGTAGCTATGTTTTTCCTAGATCTAAAAGGGAAGTAGAAGGAGATGGTACAGGGGCCAAACCATAGAGAATTACCAAGAAAACAGATTTATTTGCATTTTACCTTTTAAAATGAAAGTACCAAGAAAGATTTACTCTATTGTAAAAAATCCATTTTAATGGTAGGTTGCACTCATATTTAATGATTCTGCTAAAATAAATCTCCAAGTTTACTTCCATAAAGAGCAAAGTTGCTCTTTGGTAGGCCAAAAGTGTCAATCCAAACAAATACTGGTGTCCAGTGGTGTCATTTTTCACTGGGAAGATGAATCAGTTAAGAATGGGATTGCAGTTCTCAGAGAAGGAGGCCAAGATGGAAGGGCTCTCCCTCACAACACTGATGGAGAATAGCAATCATGTTGAAGAAGCGCTATCCTCTTTCCCCTACTTAGTAATGGACATAATTCAAATGAATGAGAATCACTAATTTTTGTTGGTACTTTCAAAAATAATACTCACAGTGAGCTTTGGGGGCAATTATTTATAAGCAGGTATGACTGACATTTCAGTTGAACCGATCTCGTCCATGTATTTGATGGTCTCATCGTATTCTACTTCTGTGCTTTACATGCTCTATGTGAGAGTATTTCCAGCTCAGAGAAACGGTCTTCTCTAACTGTGGCTGCCTGTGTGAGATGCCTGTGCCATCCCAGTCCACGCAAAGATTTAGAAGGACAACCAACCTTTAGAGCAGAAGTGAGGACTATTTTTATGCCGTGAAAGCCTTGGTTTTATGTTTATTTGTGAAATTCTGGCAGCTATTTTGAGATGTTTCTGAGTTGCAATAAGAAACATTATGTCCATGAATTTGAAAAAAGAGGAAAAAATTAAAAATAAAAATGATTTTAGCGTATGGATTTTTTTAATTCAAATTCATTATCAAACAGATTTTGATATTCTTGTGTGGGTTTTGTGTAGGGGGATGTGTCTCTCCACGCTGTTTCTGGAAGATGCTTGAGGGGGAAAATAACGATCTTTTTTAAAAGATTCTGTGTTCTAGTTTTACAAAGTGCATTTTTAAACTTGTAAGAAGTTTATGTGGTAGAGATAGTGGCTTCATGCTGTCTGAAAAAGCAAGCTGCACGCTGGTGGGATTCTTGGGTTAACTGTCCTTCAAGGCCAGAAGAAAGTGTTCCTTCAGGGCATAAGAGCCCTGAATCCAGAGGACTCATAACGTATGGCATTAAGCTGGCCAGTTTCTGTCAATGTCCTCATTACATTTCTTAATTTGTATATATATATATTTGGGGGGTCAGTTGTGGGGCTTGAACTCTGGGCCTGGACCTGTCCCTCAGCTCTTCAGCTCAAGACTAGTGCTCTCACACTTGAGCCACAGCGCCACTTCTGGTTTTCTGAGTGATTTATTAGAGATAAGAATCTCATGGGCTTTCCTGCCTGGACTGGCTTTGAACTGTGATCCTCAGATCTCAGCCTCCTGAGTAGCTAGGATTACAAGTGTGAGCCACCAGCACCTGGCTAATTTGTATTTTTTTAAGTCAGTGTGTGTTTGTGTGTGTGTGTGTGTGTGTGTGTGTGTGTGTGTTGACAAAGCATCTAAATATCTATACTTGAGCATTCTTAAACTTGATTCTCATTAAAAATACTACTCATTGTAGGGTTTATATCACCTCTTGTTTTTTGAAAAATCTACTTTTTAACCAGAGCATAGTTAAGCTTCTATCTACCTACACAGAAGTGCTGCACATTGGTTAAAGTAGCCATATTTTTCACACGAAAAGACTAAGAAATGCTGTTACTTCTAATGAAAGAGAGAAAATTCAAGTATAGCACTATGGAGATACAAAATCTTTTCTTTTGTCGTACTATACCACGACTTTGTTGCCCTTGTTTATCCTTACCTTGAATCCATAAATAATGGAAAATGACTTCATTCATTTTTAATCACCTTTCAAAAAATTCACAGTAATGATAAACCTGGGCACATCAAATAGTGTAAGTATATGAGCTATTATAAAAGTAATGAAATGAAAAACAAGATAAAATGGGAATGTATTGCTAAGGTAGAGGGCACTGTGCTTGGGCTTGGGTCATGTCTACCAACTGAGTGATCACAGGTCAAGGCCACTCAGTGGAGTCTCCACTCACTTGAGGTCAGTGCTTTGGGAAACAGGCAAGGGCCAAGGCCGACTGTACATAGGTCAGCTTCTGTCCTTCCACTTCTTTGCTAGCTCTCCACCTCCAGAAATGACAAACACTGGTCTTCTAGTTCCTACATGTGTGTGTGTGGATTTCATGGTGGGTCACAGAGGAAAGGAGAGAGGTCACATCTCAAATGATCAAATCAGAAGTAAAAACTTCAAACTATCATCATAAGTAAACACTTCAAATTACCACAGGAGCCATTTATACATCATAACCTCAAAAAATAAGGTGACATGGGAAGCAATTTAGTTGAAGAACGTCAATTAGGGTTGCTAGATTTAGCAAATAAAAATACAAGACACCCAATTAAATTTGGATTCTCGATGTATAAAAGTGCTTAGTTTCCTAAGAGTATGCCTCATGTCATATTTTTGAACATATACTAAAAAAGTTATTCTTTATCTAAAATTCAAATATCACTAGGCATCCAGCACTTCACGTGTAACTCTAACACTAACTTTATAACTTAGTGCCCATGGCGTGTGGGATGAGGAGCTGGAGATGGAAAGATAATATGGCTCCTGGCCTCCTTGAGGAAAGTGCACACAGGCAGGCTGACAGTCAAGTTGAACCGATGCAATAATGCGGCATCCAACGATGAGGATGCACGTACGTGATCATGAATTCTGAGTCAGGCACTGAGCCAAGGGTTTGCCTGTGTTCTTTTCAGAGTACTGTTATTGTAGCTGGAACATTACTGTCTCCAAGTCCCCAAATCCAAAATGTTTCAAAATTCAGATTTTTTAAAAAGATTTCTGTTATCATGTATTAGTTGTACAAGATGGATCCCTCTGTGACATTTCCACACATGCATACAGTGCCCCCCATCCTCCACCCCCCTCTCCTTCCCCTCCCCTCTCCTCCCTCCACACTTGGTGAGACATTTTCAACAGGTGTCCTTGTTTTGTTCCCAGGCCGGCTTATCAAATACTTAGATTGTCTTTACCTTTGTTTGCCTTCCATGCTGGCCTGCCTGGCTCCCGCTGCCATCCACCCTGACACATAGCCGGTTTTACATAAATTCTCACTGACGTATTTTTTCCCTTTTGAAAACTTACGTTATTTTTGAATTGGCATGTACTTACGTAACATGAGGGATTACATTCTAAACTTTTTGAGCATTGATAACACACGCAGAACATCTCACAACATGAACCTACCATATACAAAGTAACTAGGAAACAATGTACAGACTTAGCATCCAGGTTTATGTAGATAATTTATATAAGTGAATAGAGTGCTCTGACTCAAGACCCCACCCCAGGGTATCTCATTATGCAAAAGGAGAAACCATCCCAAATCGGAAACCATTCTTGTCTCAAGTGCTATGGACAAAGTATATTCAACTTGTATCTCTTCTTTGAACATGAAGGAAGAAAACCAGGAAGGGGTAAATGGATTTCCAGGATCGCTAGAATCTCATGGTGCTAAGAAGTAACTCAACTCACACTTGTCTTTTGCCCATTGAACCCTGCTGCAGTCCCCCTTGTGAGCTGTGGAAAGCAGTGAGGAGCTGGGGGAGCTGTGAGGGCCTGGGCTTGCAGGAGAGAGGGGCAGAAGGAAGGCGCTCCCACAACTGCTGTGTAAGAAGAAGAGGACAGGGCCTGAGTTTGGACAGAAAAAAACCCAACAGCAAGCAGGAAACACAGTAACTACAGAGCTACAGCATGAGTTTACTGAAGAAGTGTGTTTAGAAGAGTGGCTTCAGAGAAAGTTATCAAGTGAACTTTAGAAAAAGTCTATGAGTCATGGCAAAGACACTTGGAACTCAGTCCTGTGATTGCTGGGAGAAAGCAATAACCCAAATCCTTATTTGATCATATTTCATAGGCTATCAGAGAGGGTTACCATAGAAATTTAGCTGGCATTGGATGAGTAGGGGGAAGACTATGGTTGAGCCTTGGCCAGCATTGGATGAGTCTGGGAGGAACTACAGTGGACAGACACAAATGGAGGAAGTGGCCATGCGTGTGGGAGAAAGCCCCATGCAGAACGGCTCTGAACTGGACAGGTGGAGAACCTCGCTGCCTCCAGGTTGCTGAGCTGGGGAAGGCAGAGCAACACCCCTGATCCGCCTTGCATTCTGCTCCCAAGAGCAGAACATTTGCACAAATACAGTGCAACGTTCCTTCATGAGCTGGGACTTCTCAGAATGCACCTTTCCAAAGCGCTATAAACATTCATCATTGACCTTTTATTTTTTCAAGGAACTCAAAGGAAGGAAGAAGCTGACTCAAATGAAGGCACAGATGACTAAATCCCATTCTAGAGAAAGCTGACTCGATGCGAGCCTTTTTGTTTGCAAAAATATGACAACTCATATTGTCACTAAAATAAATTACACTTCGGTGAAATAAAAACACAATGGATGGAATCCAAAGGAATAAGACTCAAAGGGAAACATGCACACAGCCTGCTCTGTGTGCTTTATCCCTCATTACTTTCAGCCAAGAGTCAACCAAAGCCAGCTTCTGGGCAGGCCCTGCTCCACACTGAGGGCGCAGAGGGCTGAGGGAGAGCACCACGGAGTGAACCAGATCTCCAGGTGCATGCATTGACTTCTTCCCCACACTGGAGACACATCCATCCACACCTCGACCCAGCTGAGTGCTTTTTCATAACTACTACATGGAGTTAAAAATATACAGCCGTTGCCCACTCCTCCTCTCAGACAGTCCTGGCAACAATATGTTGCTTTTGCACACTGTTTTTCGTTCTGTATTTTTTCTCCTTTTCTTTGGTGAGGGGATTTAAAATAATTTATTCTTAATATTTTGTCTGCCTAGTATCTGAGAGCAAAGATAAGCTCCACTGCAGAACTCCAAGTAAATTGCTTGAACAGCATGCAGCCGGCTGGTGGAATTTGAGATCACAGGGCGCCCTATATTTTTCCCTTTGTGCCATCAGCCCTGAAGTTGGCTGAATTCCTACGTTCCCCTCAGGTACAGCCCCAGCCTCTAACTGTGAAAGGAATACACTGAACAAAGGAGACCATGGTTATGGCATACCTTATCATCAAGACAAACACACAAGGGGAATGTTTCTCAACCTTAGACAGGGATTCAACTGAACAGGCTTTGGCTTGAGGCTTAGACACAGAAGGATTGCAGACTCTGCCTCTTACCATCTTCTAGATAGATGGATGTCGTGACTAATACAGATCGGGCTCATCCCTTGTTAACTCTTCTGGGGCCCAGACTTGGGACGAGAAAAAGCAATCAAGAGATTTAAGTGGGAAAGGGGATCTGGCTATAGATTTTGTTCAGAAGCTCATTTCTCATCTTTCTCATCTATATTGAGCTTCAGTCTGATTTATCATCATAGGGGGCACAGTAATTTTGGGGAGCATCCTGTTTGCTCTTCATGTCTATCTTGGGTCCAAACACAGAAGCCCCCTCAACTTGCATAGACCAGGAGTTCAGGCTGGTGGTTTTTGTTCTGTGTTTTCAAGAGGGGCGGGTGATAGAAAGCATGCATGTGTTCAAACACAGGAAATGGTGTGCCTTACACCCACACTGAGCCCACGGCTCTGCACTTCGCCTTCCATAGTTTTCACAGGATTCTCTCAATGCAAAATGTGTAACAGACTCATTTCCCATATAACATTGTCAAAATGGAGTGTTAGAGTGGATGCCAGGAGCAATGGACTAAGTAAACAGTCAAAGTAATTTTCATTATCCTACTGACCATGTGTTTTTAGCTTAACTATATGCATATCTGAGTTTAAGTAAGCTCTGAGATATTGCATATTACAAGAATTCAAACAGGGCAATAACAATAAGCAATTAGATTAGCACTTAGATTAATTATTAATAATTAGCATTTAGATTAATAATTGCACCAGGGTCAAGAAAGTAATTTTACCAAGAAAAGGAATGGAAAAGCCAGTCCGCAACCACAGTGTGCAGTGTGGAGAGACATTGGGCCAAAGGACACAGACCTGCAGCTCAGAGCAGACTGTGCTGTCTGTAGGGAAAGGTGTGAAAAGAAGGTAGCATAGAAAGTCATTTCATGTGTCTTTCCATTGTAGCTCTCAAAGGTAATATAAGAAGATGGGCTCAAATCACATGTGAAATACCTAAGCATCAACAAGCACATGACTATGTACTTCATGAACTGCAGCCAACTAACATTACAAGATCCATCTCGTATAACATGCATTCCAGATTCCAGATTCACCAACCAAGGGTAAATTCTTTCCCATTAGAAGGCTCTAGAAAACTTGAAGTGCCTCTTAGAACCTTCTTCCACCTCTGTGCTGCATTCTATCTATCCTTTAATAGTGTCACCCCCAACTGTGGAACCCTAAACTCGTTAAGGAAAGAGATGTTGAAAGAGTATGCAAGTAGTGTGGGCATTTTCTGAATGAAGGCCAGGAAGTCCAGTCAAACAAGGCCATCCCTTGCTCTGTTCTTATGTGACTCGGACTTTGCACACCATGCTGTTCCATTGCTGGAAGGTGGTTTTGAGGGAAGGCGATGGAGTGCCTCACTTTCAATCTTCAATTCCTGGTTCAGGACTTACTGCAAGGGAAGTGTGGAAACTATACAATAGTGGCATTTTTCCCTGCAAAAATTTCACTTTTCTGAAACTTGATCTCTCCCTGGTGAAGATGTGGATCTTTGACTGCATGGCTTCTTTGTAAATTACTTCCAAGTTTTAATTTAAATTGTGTAAGAACCCTTTTCTCTATGCTTATAACCAGAAGGCTTTTCCACAGCCATCATTTGAAAGATTGTGCTGTTGAGCAGGTCTGAGTTTTGTTTGTTTAAATGATGCATGTTAAATAATGTGACTTTATCATTGTTCACAGGAGATGAAACAATCACAGGGGATGGCTTTGGTGTTCCACAGGATACTCTCTTCACAGAAGCATGATACCCCCGTCCCTCAACATCCTCTTCAGCACTGGACAGCACCCTGTTGGGCTGGCCATGAACGTGGGCACTGGAGCCCAAGCGTGGTGAGTCAGACGTGGCATTCAAATCCCTCGCAGGAAGTTAGCCATTATGACTTCAGGAAATAAAAATCTCCCAATTCTTAGTACAAACCCCTCTGATAGGTCAGCATAAGTGTCTTTTCTCGAGATGCTGAGAGGGGAAATACACCAATCATCCCAGTGCTGGTTACTGGGCAACGCTGGTGGAAAAAAATGCTTCAGAGGCAAATCACTAAATGGTGGCAGCTATTGTAGTCTAATTACTACTTTCCCACAGTCAAGGACAAGCCCGCCCGTGGTCTTCTTTCTGCCTGTGCTCTTTCTTACACATTGCGATCTCTAGACCCACCTTGGAGACGGTGCTCACAGCCCTGGTCTGGACTTGGGGTGTTCATGGAGATTTCTGCAAAGCTTTTGTGTTTGGATGCCTTCTGCCACAAATTCAGGCGTGTGTCACTCCGCAGGTAGCCCAAGACTAAGATTTCAAGTAGGGAAGTCACTGTCTGTGCAGAAGCCTCAGGCACAGACAAAGTGATTCTCTAAGAGCCTGAGGGATCTGGCCACACCATGGCTTCTGCTCCCAGATTAGAAACTCAGGACAGGCAGGGTTCCATCACACTGTTCTCTGCAAAAGATTTCTCCATAATGCCCGTCCTTTGACCCTGTTACCCAGACTGCAGGCCCACTTCTAGTTCAAGTCTGCTTTTGCTGTCATGAGATGGTAAGGACTTTTTTTTAATGGAGAAATTTTGTTTCCCATGCAGGATATTTAATCTCTGTCCATTCTAAGTAAAAGTAACACTTATTATTAAATTTCCCTCTTACATGCTTCTGAGAGACTAAGGTTTTTGGACACTCTGTGATATAAAATGTCATATGTAATAACAGTCCTTGAATTTATGATGAAGAACTCCAAACATGTAGGTGACTAGTAATAAATCACTGTACATTAATAGTGTATAATACAGAAAATGATATATGCATAGATGCAAATAATGCATATGTGATTATTCAAATTGATGCATGGTCTTTTTAAATAATGTTTTCTAATTTAGAGCCTTCGTCTGACCACATTGTAAGCCTACCTCCTTTGGTTACCAACCCAACTACTCACAAAGTCCCAGCTCACTGCCTTCCTCCTCCCCTCTACCCAGCATGCTTTACTCACCCAATTGCCAAGAACTCTTTCTGCCTCCATGTGTTGCTTTGAACATCTCAATTCTTCATGTTTCATTTTCCTTCACATACAAGATATCTAACTGGGGTGCGGGCGGCTCACATCTGTAATCTTAGCTACTCAGGAGGCTGAGATGTGGAGGATCCAGATTTCAGGCCAGGAATGGTAGAAAAGTTCATTGACTCCATCTCCAAAACCACCAGCAGGAAGCAGGGTATGGACATGGTGTATGAAGTAGAATATTTAGCAAGCAGGAGGGTCCTGAGTTCAAACTCTACAAAAGATGTTTTAAAAATACAGATCCAAATTAGCTCCCTATCCTTGTTTTCCCATTTTGCCCTCGTCCAACCCAACTGCTCTGTAGCATGCTCAGAACTGGAGGCACCCTAGCAGGGCTGGTCCACAGCTCTTTCCTCACACTCCTGCAGGAGGGCTGCTGCCTCTCGAACTGCGCTTTGAGTACCCAGCAAAGTGGTGCGACACAGTACCCCTAACTCCTCTAACTACTCCTTGCCCGGCTTTTAATGGTGTGAAATCACCTTCTCTGCCTAATCCCAAAATCCAGGCCCGAGGAATGTCTAGGTTTGGGTCCCTGATTCCTAGTGACAAAATTGCTGACAGGAATCAGTCCTTTTGCAGAGCAATGTCTCACTTAAGTCCTTCAAAACCTGTTCCTGACTGAGGGGTGGTGTCTGTGTGAGGACCGTTGCTGACGCCTGGGCCAAGGCATGGTGACTGTCTGGACTCCACGCCCTCCTGCCGTGCGCTGTCCGGGACGCCTCAGGGCCTGTGGTCCACCTGTCCCAGTGCTCCAACAGAGCACTTCCCCTGACTCCAACACCATGCATCACAAGTTCTTCCAGAGCTTTCCTCCTCAAAAGGCTCCCTAGAGAACAGGGTTCAAAAAGGTTAAAAACTTCAGTCCTATTCCAAAATTCTAAAGGAATACCACTTTTCCCCAAAGAAAAGGTTTCAAAAGACAATCTGGAGTTAAAATGTCATCTGGAGTTAAAATAAAAAGCACTTCCTGGAAATGGATAGATCGAGAGATGTTATAATCTCTATTAGGGTTACCTGTTAGGAAAGAGCATTGTGGTTTGAGTCTCTCTCTCTCTCTCTCTCTCTATATATATATATATATATGAATTATGTATAGTTCATATATAATACAGATATAATAATGTGTAATATATATACATATATATGTTTATATATGTAATAGATGAGTCTAGAGTTAGTTTCCCATCCTTAATCCTTCTTGCACTCTATTCCTGCAGTATCCTAATGTGTTTACATTGGCGTCTGGAAAGCACATGGCATTTTAGAATCTTCTGCACACATCATACGTACTTTCCTTTAGTAAATGTTCACAGCATCCATCGGGCCACTTGGGCTAAAATCATGGCCAATTTTGCATTCTTTCTGATTCTTGTAGTTTGCACTAAATCCCTTAAGAAGTTTTCTTGCTTCTCCTTTCAATTCACCTCCTCTTTTTTCCTTTTTTTTCACCTCCATTTTTAATTCTTCTGTTATTACTCAATCTTAGGTTTATTGTCTCCAATCTGGACTTTTGTAAAAAAAAAAAAAAGAATTGGTTCTTGGAACTTAATCTCATGCTACTAAGCTTCATTTTACACATTATTTATAGGTTCATTTTCCATCTCAAAACAGATCCCCCAAATTAAGCCTGCACAAGGCAAAGCATATGCTACTTAAAAGGATATTAGGCCAGTTCCCCAGTCTACCCTCAGTTATCATTCCAATCTAATCCTTCACTAGAAACGGTGGCAGAGCTCACCCGCAATTATCTCTTGTAATAATTGCACCAGCTCTGTAAGTTGGACTGGCAGCCGGCTTCTTGATTTTTGTTATCCCATTTCGCCCATGCATAAAACCACCGATGGTAGGAGTTGAAGGCTCTTCAATGCCACAGAGAGTCAGAGGGAGAAACACATAGAAAGCTCCTGGCCTGATCCTTCTCTGCCTCCCTGTGATATTCAGGGGCAAGTGGGTCCTGAGCAGGCCTTGCTCTCTGCATACAGTACTGGCTGCCCGAACCCGGCCCAGAGGAGTTGCGTGTGTGTGTGTGTGTGTGTGTGTGTGTGTGTGTGTGCGCGCACACACACACACACACACACACATCAGGGCCCTTGTTACAGGTAAAATGAGCCTTAGCTCTACATCATCAGCAGCCATATTTGTGAGAGATGGAACAGTGCTTTTGATTATGCTTGGTGTTTGGTCATCCAGTGGTATCTGGCACAAAAGAACAGGGATAATGTATGATGTGTGCTGAATGTGTGCTGAATGATTGCATTGAGTTATTGAGTGGTTTGAGCCAAGTCCTAGTAGAGTCCCACCCTCCTGTGCATCTCAAGGGTCACAAGCATACTGTGATCACAATAGACAACACGGCTCTCTGCTCTCTCGCTCTCTCGCATAGAGAAATGTGAGGCGTGATAAACCTGAGGCCAGAATTTACTTTGGAAAATCAATTGGCCATTGGCATTGTACTATAGACAATAAATTCCATGAGACTTCATTTAAACTCCGAGCTTGAGTCACAGGGTGTTAGGCCTAAAGTCATGTCTGGTTTTAAAGGAACACTTTTATTCTCCTCCAAACATCTTTATTTGGAATTTAGCTATTATGGAGTATGAGATCTTCAAATATTGAACAAGAATTGAGCTAATAAATTTAAACTCTGGATGGCCCCATAAAATGACTAAGCTAGAACACATTAATACTTTATGAGTGACTAAGCAACATCTTGAATGTATTTGGTGCTGCAAGACATATTTAACTGGGAATTGCAATAAGAAACCTGAAGCTTTGCTTTTTACAACAGTTTAATGTGCTTAATTCTCTAATTTTCAAAAGCAGAGCAAGTGTTAAGCCGAGGAGTAAATGATTGTGTGCTGAACAGCATGTAACCAACAAGCCCAAAATCATGCCAGGATGAGCAGTTAGGCAAAATATAGGCTGAAGCATTTATTTGTGCGTCTTACAATTTGCTAGATTCGAGGAAATGCTGGAAGAGATCATCACTGATGGGAGTAGTGATTTCTGATGATCTGTGGGTTCCTTAGAAAATGACTGGGCATGGGTTTGTTGGTGACATAGACAATGATAAGATGTGATCTGTCAGTATTTTGGAAAAGTACAAGAAGTGGGAATAAATTTCATGAGGATGCATGGAACTTTTCTGAGTCACCTTAGCTTAGCGCCCCCTGTCTGTGTACAGTTAGTTCTTCTGAGATAAAGCCGAGTGAGAAGAAGGAGGCTCCAGTACAACCAGATTCACCTGCCTATTCCAGCTGTCTGGGACCGAGAACCCAGAAAACACAGGTGCTTTGGAATCGCAAACTTCGTGACCCAGAAGCCAACAACTACTATGTGTCCTTAGCCTGACTAAACAATGACTTGTGGCAGGTAGTAGGAAAGCTGCTCCTTACTACTACAAAGACTATCACTACACACATCCAAAGACTTTGTTTATCGATGCCTTATTCAAGTCTTGATCTCAGTTTTAGTATGCTAATTATGACATGACACTCTCAAATTAGTAGAGTTTATTTTGTTTATTTTGTCCTTTTCACATTTTCATGTTGATTCTTCTTTTAAAATTGTTTTTATTTGAAAATGCTAAACACAGAGGGATTGTACTTACATAAATCAGGGAAAGAGTACATTTCCTTTCAGACAATGTCACACCTCCCCTCATTCTCTCCCAGTTTTCCCTCTCATCCTGACATAGTTCATTTCAATATATAGTTCATTTCAACAGAGTATCCAGTGAGTACCTGCTGAATTTGTTCACCTTTTTTCCCTCCATTTCTGTACCAACCCTTACACTCCCAAAAACATGTAGACAAACAAAACAAAGAGAAAAGAAAACAAAAACAACAAAAAAGAAACTTCAACTTTTCAAAATTCAAGTTTTCAAATTCTTAAGGCTATTGCTTACTTGGGCATTGCTGAGCAACTGAAACTTTCTTCAAAAATAATGTAAAAATTGCACCCCTTGTCTAAATTTAAGGAGATCTAGAGAGCATGGTAAGATGATTGGTATTGAAAGCAATTGGTCCTATTCTCCCTCAAACTTTCCTTTCACCTGACACTACATTGGTTCAGTTTCTGCCCTAAAATTAGCCAGTGTCTTCCTTCCTTGTCTTTGGTTCTTTTATTTCCCTCTGCCTGTATCTTCAATTCTCCAGTGCTTGTGAATGAAGTTCTTTACTGAAAAGCACTTCTAACCCAGAAAAAATTAGTAGATCAGAAACAGAAGTCAACAAGAACAATGAAGGAAATAGACACAAATGCTAGAAGGGAACTTCCAATAGAGTTTGTCCATGCATATTCTGAGGGGCTTCATTGGAAACTCAGAAAAGAGGACTGGGGTCTGGGCTCCGGAAACAGGAGCGCAAGGAAGAACAGGTATCAGAGAGACACTGAAAGTTGAATTTGTTGTGGTTGCCCTAAAGCACTTTTATGTGCCAAGAAATCTCCAGCTGCTGCCGAGAATCCTGGTGCCTGAGAAACCATTTTATACACAACTTGTCTGAGCAAACTTCACAGAGGAGCTCACTTAACTGCTAAGTGACAACTCTAATGTTTGGTCGTAGAAGAAATTGGAATTTCAGTGTCATGTAGATATTTATAACAAACAATAGTGCTTGATGTAATAGACTCCAAATTATTCTCAATTGTCCTATTGTGTGAATTATTTATGAACTTTTACACATCTGTAAATTCTGTGAATAAACCATCTTTAACCATTCCACACATAGGCGGAAAAAAGAGGATCAAATATCTTTCCCCATAATTCACTTAAAATTCATTGATTTCATTCCACACAAGAGTTTGAGTTTGTGTATAAATTATGAGGGTTTGGTTCTTTATATGCTTCAATACTGGATATTCCTTTCGTGTACCATCAGGGCCTACAAGTAGATTCTAAGCCTTTGGGAATAACTCAAGATCACACAGAAGATCACACTATATGACATATTATTTTTTCCTGTCTGTTAAAATTTTAATTCATACAAATAAATATTTTAAGAATAGAGTTGGAGAAGATTGGAGGAAAACTGATGTGTTTAGAAACATGACATGCAAATACTTTCACATAGGAGTATTTTATCACTATCAAAAGTCCATTGACTTTATACAAGGGTATAATCAGGCTTTTGATTATTTTTAGTAAGTTTTTTATTGTAAAAATACTGTACAGAGAGGTTACCGTTACAGGAGAAAGGTAATGAGTACATTTCCTATCAAGTATTGTTGCCTCCTTTGTTTTTCCCCTACCATCCCTTCCCTCCCACCTCCACAACTATACTCCCTCCCCCACCCTGCCTAAATTATAAAGTTCATTTTTAAACATAACGTCTTATACATCTCATTGTTACAATGGGTCACCAGATAAGACGATGTTAAGTGAAATGAACCCCAAGATAGGGACACAAGTGGTTTTTCTTTCTTGCTCTTGTTTCTAACGTATTTGTAATGTACCATGTGACTTTTTTTGTTGCTTTGTATGTTCCTCCCCCACAGTATAACCCCTGTTTTCACTGTATTTGATGTCGGTCTAATTTGGAGAAGGGGAGGTAAAAAAACAAATTGTTTAAATAGGCTTTTGATTATTTTATGTTGGAACTTGGAGAGAATCACTGCTATGGGACAAGACTACCCCAAAGGAACAATGGCTCTCAGTGTGCCTGCTCTAACCACCACCAAACTCCAGCCCAAGAGGAGAAGAAGGAAAGGAATGAAAACCTAATTCTGTCTTCCTGTTTGCTCCCACTGGCAGAACCTCAACCAGAAGCTGCAGCTCAGTGGACAAAATGCGTGCCTAGCACACAGGAGGCCATTTTCAATCTCTCTCCCTCTCTTCCTTCCATGCTCTCCCTTTCTGCCTCTCTCCCTCTCACTTTCTCTCTCCCTGTCTTCCCTCCTTCTCTCCCTCCTTCCCTCTCCATATCCCTCTCTCTCTTTTTATCTCTCTCAACATATAAATTCATGCTATAAAATTTCAATATGCCTCTTAATATGGAATGGGATTAGCCAGTTAGGATTTTTTTTCTTTTTATTATGTGTACAATGATTTCTGACAAATTAAATGAGAGTAATTTGCTTGTGAAACATTTAACTGCCTTGTTCAGCCACCGAGCAGAATCTTGTCAGCTCCGCTGATGAGCATGGCTAGGCCTTCAACCTGCTTCCATCTTACCGTCCTGATTTTGTACAGTGTTTTCCTCTTCCTTGTTCCCTTGTCGTATTTAGTGTTATTTTTTTAATTTTCTGTTTCCACAAATTCCTTTCTTATTTTTTGCCTGTTCCTTTTACACCATTGGTATCTCATCCTATGGGTAGAGATTCAAGAAGGATAAAGAATTCTCATGTCAAGAACAGAGAAGGCATATAACAGAGAGTTGGGATAATATGCTGTTAAGAAGTAATAGAACTTGCGAGAATATGGATATGGATGCTGTGAGGATCACAAGCTGGTGCTGAGATCTAGGGCCCGCTGACAGTTCTGGGGTCCCAGAAGTGGCCAACGACAGCACAGCTGTGGTGCACTGGACCAAGAGAAGTCCCTCTGGCTCTGCACTGCTTTGGCTTACTCCACGTCCACCCCCTGGAACATACGGGTACCGCATGCCCCCAGGGGCTGGGGGAAACTCGTGGTGGGGAGGTGTACTCTAGAGGCAAAGGCACTGCAGATCTGTCCAGCGGTGGAGGGGGAAGCCAGTGACAGACCTGTGTCCTGAGAAGCAGGGTACTAGTGAGCTTGTGAGCCCTACAAGGAGCCTTTCAGACAAGCAGCAGGCCCGGACACAGAATCCATCCCTCCTACAAGCTCTCTTTTGCACCTCCAAAGACAAAGCTCCACCTGGCACCAGCCTGTGAAAGAGGAGACCAAAAAGGGTACAGGTTCATTTTCACATGCATTGGAACTAGAACCTATATCCAAATTTGAAGGCCCAGCTACAAGATAAACTACATTTCACATGGAAAAAATGCATAATTAAGTAAGGAAAAATAAACATTTATAATCTTCTAATATCACAGAAAGTACCAGCAGTATAAAAGTGACTTAAAACTCGTCTACATTCCTATATAGCGAGCAAGCCAATACATTCATAACAACTACTTTTAGTCATTGAATACTGAAGTTTCTTTATATGTACCTTGATAAACATTCTTTAATGAACCCTGAATTTTAACAATTAACATAACATCAAATAACATCTTTTTGTTGTTGTTGTTGTTGTTGTTGGTCACAGGGCTTGAACTCTGGGCCTGGGCGCTGTCCTTCAGCTCTTCACTTGAGCCACAGTGCCACTTCCAGTTTTCTGGTGGTTTATTGGAGATAAGAGTCTCAATGGACTTTCCTGCCTCGGCTGGCTTTGAACCGTGATCCTCAGACCTCAGCCTCCTGAGTAGCTAGGATTACAGGCGTGAGCCACTGGCGCCCAGCTAATAACATCTTTTTAACATCAGACAACCTGTTCTTTATGTTTTTTTTCTCTTTGAACGCTAAAAGATGTCAACTTCATAAAGGCACCATGAACACTTACTACACTGAAGTCACTTGACCCTTTGGTCCTGAAGAGAATGATGGGCTGTTGTACTTTTATCAATCATGAAAACAGAAGTCACCTTTCACAGTCCCATTGTTCTACTTACCTTGAGAAATTCCACTTCAGCGTTGTTTTAACATTTTTCTCAGTACTACAAAGAAAATATATTGTTGCATCTGACATGAGCGGTTTGTGAGAATTTTTTATCACTACCCTAAGCTGCAAAAAAATATTTACATATGGAAGTTACATTGTCAGGTATTGGGGGTAGACTACCAATGCTTCCAGGATGCCTTCTTGGGAGAGGAGTTCTCAAAATCTCTTCTTAACAGTCTGTGCTTCAAGGTGTGAACTCCCCGAAGGGTCCCCAGAGGAAGGCGCAGAAAGGCTGCACATGAGATTTCTCTTGTACTTTTCACCCATCTGTGTTGCATGGCACAGTTAATTAACTATTTCTGAAATAAGCATTCGGGGAGGGGGGCATGCAAAGTACCTGGAGTGAATTGCTTGACTCCCTGAGATCCTAATTTGCCCCAGGAAATATAAACTGGTGGTCTTGATTTTACTTACCCTTGTGAAGGATTAGCAAGAAACTGAGGAGAAACGTAAGAGTGGTTAGTTAGTAAGGCCTTCCAACTGGGGCTGATAATGGGCTGACACTGGAATGTTTGAGCAAGGGAAATCCTACCAGCAGCGCTCACCTACTGCCTCCAGAGATTTGCCAGTGGAAAACTATTTAATACCATCTTTTGCTTTAAGCTCAGAACGCAAACCTTCTCCTATCAGCACCATTTTGTGAATGTGGTCGCTGAGCTGCAATGCAGGAGAGAAGTCATTTAAGAGTTCTCCTGCAATCGCTTGAGTTGCAGGGCCACGGGGGGAGCTGACCGCTGCCTGCTGTCCAAGAGCTTCCCGGGCACACCACTGGCTGGGTGAGAATCAGTTACAAGGCCAGGGTGGGGACAGGGCACTCCTAGGAGAACAGCCGCTTAACAAGTGTGGGTCCTTGAGTTCAAGCCCTAGTGCTGCCTCCCAAAGAGAAGACAGCGCGTGCTCAGCCAGAGCAGGAGGGAGAATTCCTTTCCGTGAGCCTTGTGGAGGGAGTTTCACCATGACGGAGGCATGGTTATGACACAGGCTGTGTGGGGCAGCTGGGAGGACAGGCAGATCCACGGAAGGAAGGGACCTCTCCCCCAGGGGCAGGCTCAGCAAGCAGCAGCTAGGGCCATTAGTGCTCATTTAAATTACGGACATCACACTCTTCTTTAACAAGGGGCTTTTGTCGCTTGCAGTGGTACCTTGGTCTGCTGTTGGATACAGATAATACTTCTCTTGAAGGGACCATTATTACCAGGTTGAGCTAATGTTCTTGAGTTCCTCAAATCTTGAGAATGTGCTGCAGAAGAATAAGGACCTAAGTCACTGATTGCTTTTATTGTGATACCCATGGAGAAAGTGCTGTCTACCGATGCGGGAATTCTTCTGTGCTGAGCATGATGAACCAACATCATTTGTCAAGCTCAAAACTCCAAAAGGAGTATAAACATAAAGAATTAAAGCTCACCTCGTGTACACTAATGCCAATACACGTGCCACCCTGCCAGTGAGGGCTAGCTCTTTCGAGTCTGTCCTCCCTTCTGCTTCTCTGCCTCTTTCCTGTTACTTCTCCCTCCTTTCCTCCATCTTTCTCTACACATCCCATATTTCCCTTCTTCCTTTTCCTTCCTCTCTTTTGCACTGCCTGTTTTCCTCTCCCACCTCCTCTCTCTCTCCTCTTTTTTCCACCCCTCCTCTCCCTTTCCTTCTTTCTCTCCTTCCCTTTCATCTCTCTCTTTCCTCAACTCCCTTCCTTTTGCTATCTCCCCCTCCCATAGGTTCCTTCTTCATTATCTTTTCCTCTACTTGTCTTTCTTGATAGAAATTCTAGCTATAAATGGCCAATTGTAAAATACCACAAATTTAGGGACAAGTGTCTTTGAAAACCCAAATGTGTCTTATTTTTAGGACTTGATAAAGGCTTTCCTGATACTTTGCTTCAATTTGGCTTCATAGAAAATCTGTGAACACTGTGGGCACTAAGGTGAGTGGGACTCAGCCTACACCCCCACAGAATCCCTGGGGACACGGCCTACACCCCCACAGAATCCCTGGGGACACGGCCTACACCCCCACAGAATCCCTGGGGACACGGCCTACACCCCCACAGAATTCCTGCCACCTAATAACCATCTTCTTCAAAGGTCATGTCATTCTGTTTTCATGTTCTTTAAAAACAGTGAAATTATTTCATAGACTTGAAGAATTTAGGAAAAAATGTTTCCCTCATTAATACTTAAAGAGCAAAGAATCATTAAACCACATGTTTGCAGAGAAAGCTGATGGTCACAAAGGAAAGTCGAACAAAATAAAACCTCTGGAAGTGCCCCAAATCTTACAAACATGATTTTTCACCTGCTGCTCTCAATGTCTGCGGTGCTGCTTCCTAGAATTCAATGATGCAAGGTGTTTTAATTATCTAGTGGAGGCTACTGGGACATACAGGTCCACAAGCACATCAGTTAGTGACCAAATGCTCTTAGTAAACCAGAATCACAACCCATTTACCCCACACCAGCTTAGTGTCAAATCACTACAGTTGCTGAAAGGCTTCTTGCTCTGGGGTAAAATCCCTGTGGCAAATACAGCAATGCTCACGTGCAGGACAGCGACCTTCACAACGAGATGCGAATGTTACAAGAAACATACGTCCAGCTATGTCTTTAGCTTCAGCCTGGCAGTGTATGTTTCTTTATCTATTCTTTTCTTTTTATCTCTTTGCTATTCTGTTGTTGTTTTGTTCTCTTTCATAAAATGGGAAATGCCTGTTCTAAGCCTGTGGGACAGCATTTATTTTTCTGAGTACCAGAACTACAAATTCAGCAGCCTACAAAATATGTTCTAAGACTTACAAAATTAAATCACCAATATTTGCTATTTGTAAGAGGTACGATGAAGAGATAAAGATGTCTACTGATGGTGAGCAGTTAGATTCATTGATGAAATAAAAAAGATTAATATGAGTGATTTTTTTCTGGGAAGCTCTTGGATAATGACTCTAAGGATGTTCACTACAGAAAAGACATGTACTTATTGTTTTCTTTTTTTCCAATGGCATTGGGGTTAAACTCAATTGGGTTTGCACTTTCTGGGCAAGAGTTCTACCACTTGAGCCATTCCCTCAGCTCCTTTCTTCTTTATTTTTCTCATAAGATCTCACACATATGCCCCAGATGACCTAGACGACAATCTACCTGTTTATTATTTCCTGAGAAGCTTGGATGACATGCACACACTACCATTGCCTTTAGTAACCGATCAAGCTGGAGCTTCACATTTATGACCAGGCTAGCCTTAACCTACATTCCTCTCGATCCCAGCCTCCAAAGACGATAGGATTTCAAACATGAGCCATCTGTGTCTGACATGTAAGATTTCTGTATTGCACAAGCCAGAAAATGGAAAAGAGAGCCTTGAAAAGAATGGCTAGTGAAACTGAGATGGTTAAAGGGACCCAACCCAGGGAGATCTGTTTGTTCACAGCGGAATTCACGGGTTGAAATATGTCCCCTTCTGATTCGTGTGTGGCACCCGGCTTCCTCCCTGAGACTTGCACAGTGACATGATTAGGAATGGCATTGTTTCAGATGCAGTGATTTAAAATGCGGTCGTACTAGAATGGAGTGGACCCTTACTCCAATCTGACCAGTGCCGTTATCAAAAGGGGCACAGAACCGCTCCCTCGGAAGAACACCAGGTGAAGATCAGCCCAGGACTCGGCATCTCGTCTCCACGGGTTGTGGACAGATGGCCAAGGGCCAGCGGCAACCAGGAGCTCTCTCTGTAGGAGCCAACCCATTGCCAATTGACCTCCAGCCTTGGTGTCCAGAATTGAGACAGAGCATGTACCTCGGGTCTTAGTGACTATTAGTGAATCTCCTGCAAGGTAAGTTCAGGCACCCCTGCTGACGATACATCTTGTTTCTCCACAGGCAGGTGCTTGAAAGCCTGCAGTCATCCACACCGATTGTTGCAGAAATGGGAAGAAACGGTGCATTCCTAAGCACTCTTTAAATAGGTACTCTATGTTATTAGGATGCCAGTAGAGGCTAACCCAGAAGTCTCTATCCCTCATTAACAGGCCTTCAAGGAGAGCATTAATTAAATCCTGGAAAGTACAGGGATTTGAGCAGTTGGAATTTATGTTTTAAAAATAGGCAACTTTTGTTTCCTCCCAGCTCTAAAATCTATAATTCTGTTTGTGACACACTTATCACCCACCAGTTCTTCTGTTCAGTTGGATCTTTCTATATTTCTTAGAAAGTGCCAAGAAAACATTTGTATTCTGGCGTGCATGCCGGACATTATTGTGAGGGTTTGAAGAAAAGGAAAGACTCCTGGTAGAATTCACTGTATCCTACTGTTTGGGAAGAAAGAGAGCTACTTTCCAAAATGGTTTGTTTAAAACATGTTTTCTATGAACTTTAACTCATAGGATTTGTTATATATATCATAGTACTGGCTCAGACCTCAGCCTCCAAGATAGCTGGGATTACAGACATGAGCCATCTGCAGCTGGCTCTGTCCAGAGTACCTTTTAACTCCTCTTTCTTACCTTATCACTCTCCATATTGAGAATATAGAACATTTATGGGCCTGAAGTAATGCTTGCATTGGGGAACCAGTATGACGTGAGCTGGACCATCCATGCAACTTCCTCATGATAAGATGATCTCTTATTTCCTTATTATTCAATCCCTTTCCATTTAACTTTGAAAGCCAGACCAATTTGATATCCTATGATTTCTTAAAAACACAAAAAAAAGCCATGATCTTTCCATAGGACAAACAGGGATGCTACAGTTTCTTCCCTGAAGATGAGGAAATTTTAATAACCACCTTGACATTAGCACAGTGATTTTCAGAGACACAGGGAAGTACAGTGCTCCTTGCTCAGGCTCAGTATGCGCATTTCAGCTGAATAAAAGACCTTGAAAATGGATGAAGGATGGTTAACAAAATTAGCAGACAGCTAAAGAAACACAGAGAAAATAGGAGCTCACAGGGTGCACAGGCATAGGAGGATAGCAGAATTGTTCAGAGGATATGGCTGATGCTCTGTCCCTGGACAAAGAGTGATGAGCCCCCTCCTCTTGCATGGATGCCTGGGTTTGAACCTGGGTTTGCTGCTGCTGCTATCTTAGCTGTTAGATCAAAATCTTCTATTTCTTCTTTCTTTGCCTGGCTTCACTCTGATTCAAATTCCTAAGTAGCTGCATCTGATTGGCTAAGCCTTATCACATGACCCTACCCCTGGAACAAGGGAATCTGGGACACACAGCAACTATCATCCTTATTTACTGTAGATGGGGATAAAATCTGGTGGGTAATTTTGTAACTAAGACAGAAATTAAGAAACAAATCAACAAACAAAGCCTGGCTTTCTACCATCATAGAGCTTAAATGTGTTTATTAAGTTCAGATATTGGTAGGTTTTTTTTTTTCTACTAGTGTCTTCAAAGAGTGTTTTTCTTAAAGGAATGTGGCAAGTTGGCCAAGTCTTTCTCTACATCAATTGAGATGTTCATGTGATTTTTGTCCTTGATTCTATTTATATGCTGTATTGCACTTACTGATTTACATATGTTGAACCATCCTTGTGGGCATAAATCCAAAAGAAAAATAAATAAATATACAAGAGTGATTCCTGCATGCTCATGTTTATTGCAACTCTGTTCCCAACAGCCAAACTGTGGAATCAGCTAAAGGGTCCAACAAACAATAAATGGATAAAGTAAAGGATACATATACCCCATGGAATATTATTCAGCCATAAAAGAAAATGAGACTATGTTATGTCCAGGAAAAAAAATAGATGAAACTACATATCATATTGAGTAAGACAAGCTCTCCTAACCAAATATTACATATTCTCAACTCATTTGTAGACTCTAGACCTGAAATGATGATGGTGGTGGTGATGATGATGATGATAAAGGCTGTGGCTTGAATTTGATCTCCAGGATCTCTCTCTCTCTCTCTCTCTCTCTCCCTCTCTCTCTCTCTCTCTCTCACACACACACACACACACAGATTAACTTTCATGTGTTCTTCAATATATGCATGAATTCTCAGCTCTGTTCTTCTGGAATAGCATATTTTGTCATAAATGCAGCTTCCTAGAATATTTTAATATTTGATAGGACAAATCTACCTCAATTACGCATGTGTTTCACGTCTTTCTTGGCAGTGCTCACCTCTTTCTCCTTCCGTCTAAATCTTACATTTAATTTGTCCAGTTCCTAAATACACCCTGTTTAGGATTATGACAGATATGTTTTGACTTATTTATGTTGGAGGAATAACTTTTTAACTTGAAACAGAGTTTTTCATTCTTAATTAAGTCTTTTTGTATCTTTCAATGCAATATAGCTCATAGCATATGGGATTTACATATTCATAACTATTTGATATTGCATACATTGTCATTATAGCACTGTGTCAATAACTTCCATTTATCATTTTTCCATTTAATTCTCTAAATAATTAAAACAACATTATACTTTATTTCCTGTTTCACACTATTTATGAAAATTATCAGTATAATCACATTAAGAGGTTTGGATTTCTAAACATATACTAATACCTTGAACCATGAGTCTCTTGTTCTTAACTGGGATAACAGGCATTAGCTACCATGCTACTGTGCTCAGACTAGTTATTCTTTTCATTATATCCGATAGTTTCACTAAATCATTGTAGCTAGTCAGTGTCTTTGTCTTTTCTCATAATTTTAGTAAGACTGTTCCTAATATTTCTTCATTTAATAGAGCATTGGTTGTTAGATTTTCGATGCATACTCTTACTTACTTTTAAACATTATACTTGTCTTTTAAAATGCAATCTGCTTTTCGTTGCCATTGTGATGGCTCTTTGGCTTGTTCTGTTTGGAAGCTGTGGACCCCAGGTTCAGCCTCACATTCTTCCCCCTTAGGCTTCCTAAGGGATCTTTGTCCCTTGCTTCCTTTGTCCACCCATGTGTGGGGCCACGGTGCCCTCTTCTAGAGAAGTCCAGCCCGGCCCACCTTCTCACCGCAGACCTGAGGAAATCTTTCCCCAGCCAGGCTCAGCCAGCTTCTTTCATTTTACACAAAAGGTCGAATTGTTCTCAGTTAGCTTGGTGGAGCATATTGATTGTCTTTCAATCAATAATACAAAATGGCTGCCCTCCAAGTCCTCTCTGATGACAGTCATTTCGGGAGTCAGGAATAGGTTCGAGCTACAAGCTATGGCAGGTGGCTGGTACGCACAGGAGTCAGCTGAGCACCAGGAGAGCCAGTCACTTTTCAGCTCTGTCTGGTTTGCTGGTCATTCGTCTCACACCTGGGATAATTGTCTGTAGTTAGATCGGTCCCAGTGCCAGGACTTTCTTACAGATTTGCCACAAGCGTAAACCGCCGGATGTCACTGGAAGCTATTGGGGGAAAATACATTCATGGAAACATTTTTGGCATTTTTAATGAACGATCATGGAAGACCTTACCTACCAGATTCTAATGGCCACATTAGAATTACGCAGTGCGTTTATCTCGTTGAGCTTCAGGGCTGGGGGTAGTTTTGCTCTGCTGTGACGAGTGGGTTCTGCTATGAAGTAATAACCATTCTGTGCTTGCTACGGTTCCTCTATGCACTGTTTGGAAAGATGCTCACTGCTCTGTCCACTGTTCCCCCCTTTCCTCCACACCTTCCGCTTTTCTTCTCCTTTTCAATGTTTATGTAGCCTTTATCAGCTTCAATCTTACTTATTCCTTTGCTGGAAATTTCAAGGATAATCAAGTCAACACATGAATCAACAAGTGATAAAAAGAAATAAGGAAAAGCAACTTCAACACATAAAGTCAAAGAAAACTGGTATGTTTGTTTAATTTTCTTGCTTATGGTAATTTTGTGGAACTCCAATGCTTGATATAATTCTGAGAAAAAAATCACAATACATTTCTGAGGAAAAAAATTATTTGGGGGGACTGTATCTAAGGGAACATCACAGGTTGATAGTAAATCATGAGTGCATAAATGATATGAAAGAGAGAAGACCAGAAGAGGACTTCCTTATACATCTATGTTGATATTTCAATATGAAGACCTTAAAGCCAAAGAGTAAATCATATTTAATTTTATTGGAATCTATTTCTAATGATCCATCTGACTTTGTACATATGGCTTTGAGTTTTATTTTCATAATTATATAAAAATAAGTAAAAGTCTTTCCAATGCTGGGTGTTGTACTATCCTAGACTAGAGTACTGCTTCCTGAGCCAGTGTTGCTCCCTAGATGGGCATGTCAGAACCCCACTGGCTCAGAGGTCTGGTCTCAAATGCACCACCAGAGCTCAGAGCCTCCTTATTTGTCATGTGACTCAGGAAAGATGGACACAGGAAGTAGTTCTCTGTGCCACATGGCCCTAGCACAACCAGTCACATGGTCATGAGGCCCCTGGCTTCCTCCTCCTAGTCACTGAGGGCCTCACCAGTCAGCCTCGGCTCCCATGCTGCTGGAGATGGACCTTACTGGCCTTTCATAGACTGTACTGCTTCATTCCACCCTCCCGGCAAGCGGGAGTGCAGGGGGGGAAGTGGCTCAGTAAAAAGCATCCTTCTTCAGCTCACCACTTGGAAAGAGCAAGAACAAATGGCCTCAAGAGTTATTTATCACCTCCATCTCTCCCTTGTAGCCATGAGCCACATGCTCCTAAAGTCAAAATAAAGAACACGATAACTGCACATTCAGGAACTCTTCGGTTCATGCAGTGCCATGGCTTCTAGTAAGGAGTTACAGGGAAAAACATTGAAAGTCTATTCGCTTCCATAGTGGCAAGACCCTAAGACAGGCTTTCAAACAAACCTGCTTTACCACCAAAGCTTTTCCATAGGTCCATTAGTTACTAAGTAGTAAAAATACTAATTTTACTAGTTTACTAATAGTTCTATATAAATAATCACTACCTGCTCTTTAGAGCTGAAGAGCATGTGTGTGTGTTTAGAATACAACATGTAACCTCGAGCTGGGGCTGAAGCTGGACAAGGACTTCAATGAAGTCCCCAGCCACTGGTGCTGTTACCGAGTGAGTGTCAAGGACATCTCTGCTAGGCTGAGAACGCCTCTAGCCACATGTTGGCCCTGCTCCTTCCTGTTTAACACATCCTGGCTTTATGTTAAGTGACGTAACAAGCCTGGCTCTAATTTTTAATTTATTTATTTGGTTTTTCTTTAACAGGATGCCATTTTCTATTACTTTCCAGATTTTTAATGGAAATTTTGTGCAGAATTAGAATCATTGTTTTTCTGGACTGCCTGCTGATTCATTTTAAGGCAACTCACCAAAGGTGATGCTTATATTTGAAAATTCTAGTACTCACAAGGAAATACACGTTCAAAATGAATCCTTACACTCTATTTCCTTGCTTCTATCATATGAATGAAGTTTGAGACTGCTAGTAGACACTGTGTCCAGTCAGGTTTGTCTAGGAACAATTCCTTAAGATGTGCTTGTTACTTGCCATAAACCTCTCAGAAAGAAACATCTCATCACTCTGCAAGAGTAATGGGTCTGAGGGGCGCTGTGAGTCCCACAAGCGCTCAGGTCAGCGCATTTGGATCCCTCGCTTTTCCCCTCGGTCAGCGAGAATCCAGCGTTACGGTAAGGACTCTGGCAATCCTTTCATCTCAGTCTTATAAAAGAGGCAGTGTGGGAGCCAACTTTCTCCCCCGAGTGTCAGAAAACATCTTCCTCATTGATAAATCCTTCAAGTCCATCTCCAAACAGAGAGGATTCTGCTTTCGTCAGTACTTTGCTCTGGTTTTTGACCGCCGTAGTGTAAAATCGGAGAATCGGGACACGGATAAGCAGATTTAGAAATGCAGAATCTGATTTTAAAAAAAGAAAAAGAAAGAAAGAAAAGCACCACTGGGAGAAGTAAAGTGAGAAAGGAGAGCGCAGTAGCTTCTTTGCCCTTCATCGCTCTGTCATAAACTCAAAAGGAAAGTGGAAGTTTGGGGATGAGAAATGACACCCAGGGTCTCCCCTCCCTCCTCGCCCCCCACCACCCACCCCCCGCCATGACAATTGTGAGATCGCAAAAGGAAAGTCACTCCAATTATCTGCCCAATACTAATTTCATTTCTCCCAGAAGGTGACAATCCTGACTTTTCCTTCTGCAAACAGTGGGTTCTAAGTAAATGTTTGCTGAAGGGAAGTGTGAATAAAACATGTATACAGGAATTCATTTGCAATTATGTCTGAGGTTGATTTCCAGGAACCCAATGTGAGTATACAAGAAAAATAGACATCAGATCCCCTTTTAAATAATATATATTTAAAGGAAGTTAAGGCACCAGAGAATGTGAAGGAAGCCAAGCTTGCCTGTAGATGCCATGTGTCTCTTAATCTGCTTCGTCCTCAATATGAGACGTGGTGTAAAGACATCGGCCATGTTTAAAGACTTCTGCCGGTACACCAATTATATTTTCAAATGAGACCCCGAAGCTGCATTCTAATGCATTAGCTTCATTTGCTAATGCAGGTACCCCATCTCCTGCTCCCAAGGCAGCCTTCATTTAATCAGTCTGAAAGCCATCTTACCTCCTTCATCACCACGCACATCTCTCTGCCAGGTACTGCTGACTTTTACGGCTAACCTTTCCGGCAGTGCATGACCTACTTGAAGGGAGAGAAAATAGATTTGTAACCGAGGAGATGGGAGACAAGGACAGATTCCCTCAGATAATCACTGATGTGTCTGCGAGCTGCTTCCCGGCCCTGTGATACACGTTGGTAGAAACACTGCAACAAATAACCTCAGCCTGCCACACGTTCCCACGGAGATGGATGGACTGGACATGAAGGCTCACATCTAGGGGAAGAAAAGTCATCTGTTATTTGTGGCAGTTTAAAATGGAAATGTATTCCACATCCAGTTGGTCCTCTGTATCTTTAACTTCTGTATCCCAGGACGCAAACAAAGGCGAGACAAAACACCAAGAAAGAAGTTGTGCCACCCCTGAGGATGTTCCCTTATCATTGTGCCCTAAACAATGCAGCCTGACAACTATTTACATAACATTTACATTGCATTCGTTGTTCTAAGTAATCTGGAGTCCATGCAAAATGCATGAGGAGATGCCCACGCATCTGCACAGATGCCGCATTGCAGCACTCAGGGGACTGGAGCACCCACAAATTTGGGTAACTGTGAAAAACCTGGACCACATCCCTCATATAAACCAAGGCACCACTTCCTTTGATGGCAGTGAGGGCCAGGACAAAGTTTTAAAGTTTGTCTTCAAAACAAAACAAAGTTCATTGGATAAACAGCACATGACCTTAGTCATGATTTAGGTAACATTGTTATATACTGGTCCATTAGCCCCTCATTCACTAATAAATATAAATAAACCAAATGACTATTACATTACTCCCAAAAGTAAGGAGAAATATCCCCTCCTCTAAAAAAAATAGCTTCGGTTTTAGCTAAGTTGGGACTTAATGTTTAATGAAGACCTGATTTTAACTAGGTGTTTTAATATGAACCCCTCTCCCCGCCCCCCCCATGAGCCATCCATCCATGTTCAGGATTCCAAAGGCTGCCCCCACGTGTCGGGCGCCATGATCCGTGACCTGCGTTGGCCATCCCCTCCTGGTAGGCCGCCCTGCTCTCCCTCTTGGCTGTCCCCTTCACACCAGAAAGGCGAGGTGGTTGGGCTGAGTTCACTTGTTTCCTGGCAGGCTCTATGTGAATGCCAGATGCTGGCAGAATTGCCTCTGCCTCCTACTTGACATGTCCTGGCCCTGGCCGCCCAGGAGGCTGGTTCCTGTTCCTGCGGTGTTGAACCCCTCCCGCTGCCCGTGCGGAAGGACAGGGGGATTGTTCATTCCCTTCATTAAGTTGTACATTCAAAGTTATAATTTGACTTCTTCAGGTCTGTTCTCCTGTTATTTGTTTGGTGTGTTTATTTTAATGCCAGTATTGGGGCTTGAATTCAGGGCCTAAAGCTCTCACTTTTTTTTTCTCAAAGTTAGAACACTACCACTTGATTCATACCTCCACTTCTGCCTTTTTGTTGGTTAACTGGAGATAAGAGTCTCAGGGACATTTGGTCCCAGGCTAGCTTTGATCTGTGGACCTCAGATCTCAGTCCCCTGAGTAGCTAGGATTAGATACATAAACCTTGGGCCCTGTGCTAAAAATCTGCGTTTGAAATGTTTTCTGGTTTGCATCAGAGGAAAGCATTCAGGAAACTTGAACCTGTGCTTAATCAGATTTTCAGAGGGCCTGGGGTCAGTGTGATAAACTTGTCCTCAGGGGAGACAACCTCTTCCTCCACTCCCCGGAAGGCAAACAGCATGGAGAAAATGAATGTGACACGATGATTATAAAGATGGGGGAAGAGAAGAAGAGTGTCAGGTGTCCTGTGGAAAGAGGCGTCCTGTAGAAGATGCTGGGCCCTCGGGAGCAACATGCCTGATAATTTGGAGTGAGGAAACCAATTGCCCACCATTGCTTCCTACGGCACCCGGTCACACCATTGACCACACATGCCAGGACAGGCAGGAGGCCTCCACCCCACCTGCCATGCTCCCGACCACTCTAAAGCGGGTGTCGACATTCTCCTCTTCCCCAGAGTGCTTGAGGGATTCTTGAGGGGCTGTCTTCACTTTCCTTGACTGGCTTCTTTTCCTTGTTTGTTAGTTTCTGCATCTTTCCTCGTTTATCTTACACCCACGTCTGCAGATCTTCCTCTATCCCCTTTCTCTGGCTGCACCTTCTTGGGGCACAGCTTCTCCCCTTCTCTAGAGAACACCCTCTTGAAGGGTCTCCCAGTTACTCATGTGAATACAAATAAATTCCATTTGTACAGGGAGAGAGAGTTTCCTAGAATCTCTTTGCAATTTGATAGGCATGGTTTGGGCTGGCCCTATACCTGAAGGGACCTGGGGGAGGAGTCGGAGGGCATTCTTCTGTGCCCAGTGGCTTCCTAAAGAAAGCAACCAATCTGCCATCAGGGGCCAGAATCTGCTATCAGGCACCAGACATAATATGCATCCCTGGAATTTCAATCCAGGTGCCAGAAAATTGCAGGCCAGTAGGAAAATGGTGTAATCTGTGGTTCCATCTGGCCCATGAGTTTCCAGTGGCCTTGCTTATAGATTGTCAGAACTGTTCATTAAGTTTGTTGTGAAACCAAAGGCTTAATATCTGTAATTTAGAGGGTTCAATAGGCAGTTAAATTGAGTGAAACTATTTTTGAATGACGACTCCAGTTTCAGAGAAAGAGCCGACATTGCAGCGCCAAAGAGCTACAGTTTGAGACAGCACCAGGAATTCAAAACTATTTATAGGTCCTTTTAGAAAGGGGCCCCATGATGCTAAGTTGAGAAACTTTTTCTCTCCTGTTTAAAAAAAAATGCCCACAAAATCTACAGTGCTGACAAAAGGAAACATTTGTAAAGCAGATAGGTTATCAGCCACAACCACAGAACTTTATATGGTGCAAATAGAGCAAAGGTTGGTTGTTTTCTGTTTTTGTCCTCTGATCTGTGGCTTACCTTAAAGGATCTATGCTTTGGTGAAAATGTGTTTTCATGCAATTGTTTGTGCAAAGGAAGGTCCGTTATGTGTTGCATAGGTGGTAAAATCAGCAATCTTTATCAGAGGCCCCTGTTTGTAGGTCAGGGATAAACAATGCTTCGCACAGTCAGTCAGTCATGGGAAATGTTTCCACTCCTGACATGAAGAATTATAGACTTCGGAGTGCAAGGTGTGACATCAAACCACGAGTGGAAACTATGACATTTGTCACGGTGGTGACACGATGTAGACACCAGATGGATGCCCACAAGTGTCATCTGACAGGGAAGCGGTGGGACCTCGTGGCCCCGGTGGTCCTCAGCTGGGGCTCAGGGAAGCGTGTTCACACCTTGCCCAAGAGCTCGAGCGGCCTGCTTTCCCAGCGCCACGGACCTGCTCTATGGCTACCAGGGAGAGGCCATGGACAGTGGCCAGACATCAGTGTTAGGGCTGTCCACCGGTGGCCTCGCCTCCTCCACTTCACCTGCCGTGAGCTTTGTCAGGGTGGCAGTGTTCTAGGACGAAAGAGTTTATGTCATTTGCCTCTATAGATAGCTCAGGCGAGGGGATTTTTTTGGTAAAGTTTCTTTAAAGGAAAACATTTTGTACTTGTCTTTATAGTTGAGAAGATATTCACTTGTGAATTCACTTGTGAATTTCTGGGAAAGTTTGCCTCCCCTGAGTAGAGGTCATCTGACTTTTCAAGTCACTCTCAGCCTCCTTCCTGGAAGGAGGACTTAGGTTGGGGAGATTGCCTGCTTTTCTGATCAAGAGATAATTAGGAAGAAGAACAGCACAGACTTAGGATGACAGAGCAGAAAGGCAGAAACAGACTGGGGTGTGCGACACTGTGGGCTTACTATTATGAAAGAAAAAATTCAAAGGCAACAAAAAGAATTCCCACCCACCCCCACCTCGAGGCCTCATTAAAGTTTCAAATTCACATTTTAAGGGACATTTCTCTCCAGCTAGTAACAGAAATAAATAATAGAATGAATGAAGTGCAAAAATGAAATGATTAACTTTGAAAATATCACAAAAGTAGAGTCATTGGGCTTTTCTTTCATCAGTGTACTTTCTCAATATAAGAAAACTGTTCAAGAGCCAGATAGATTCAAATCAAGTAGGTAACCATCACAGATGATCAAAGTTTATGAATAAAGAGTTTAAGGTGGCCAGCACTGGTGGCTCATACCTGTAATCCTAGATACTCAGGAGGCTGAGATCTGAGGATTGTGATTCAAAGCCAACCCAGGCAGGAAAGACCGTGAGACTCATCTCTGAGACCAGAAAACTGGAAGTGGCGCTTTGGCTCAAGTGGTAGAGCACTCACCTTGAGCTGAAGAGCTCAGTGACAGTGCGTAGGCCCAGAGTTCAAGCCCCAAAACCAACAACAACACCAAAAGATTTTACGGCAATTATTGCAACAATATTTTTATACAAATATAGTTAAAATATTGTAGGAAGTTATTAAATAAAGGAATGATGGGAAGAAATTATAGAACTGAAAAAAATAAGTTGACCCTAATAAGAATACACAAAAGACAGTCCACTAGATAATTAGGACAGTGGAGAGAATTCAGTGAAACACAATGATAAAACCCAACAATAAAAAAGATCGACGCTTAAGTAAAACCATACAGAGATAAAATACATAATTCTAAAAGATCAACACAGGAAGCAGGCCAAGCACCAGGAGGTCTCTGTACAAAACAAGTGAATGGCCAAAGAGTGTGAAACAGAGACAGAACTCAAAAGAGAAATAGACACAATTCTACTTAGAGAATTCAACATCTATCGCTTCTCGGCCTTTTGGCTAAGATCAAGCGTGAAAATTCCACACCTTTTTCTCAATAATTGACAGAACATCTCTACAGAAATTCAACAGGGATATAGAATTCAACACCATCTCTAATGTGGATTCAACAGATATTTATTCCACTTGACCACTGCAGAATGCAGCACCTATCATTTTAAAGAATCCACCAAGGGCTGGGAAGGTGGCTCAGTGGTAGAGCGCTTGCCTTGCATGCATGAGGCCCTGGGTTCGATTCCTCAGCACCACATAAGCAAAAAGAAAAAAGCCGGAAGTGGCGCTGTGGCTCAAGTGGTAGAGCGCTAGCCTTGAGCTGAAGAGCTGAGGGACAGTGCCCAGGCCCAGAGTTCAGGCCCCAGGACCAGAGGCAAAAAAAAAAAAAATAAAGAATCCATCAAGCATAAATAAAAATAGATCCCATCCTGGGCCATAAAACAAATCTCAGGAAAAGTTCATTTTCACAATAAAAAAAAGAAACATAAAAAAATGTTAACCACTCCCATTAGTTATTTGACCAAAATGAAACCAGCCAGTATCAGAAGTATAGTGAAAGAAAATCGAATGCTCAGGAATATAACAATCTTCTACATAATTGATAGGTACCAAGAACAGGTCACAGAAAAAATAACTTAATATAATAAGGTAAATAAAAATGAAAAGACAATATGTCAAAAAATATATGTGGCTAATAAACTAATTAGAGAGATATTTAAGACCATAAGAGACAACCTGAAAAACAAGATATCTGAAATCAGTCATCTGAGGTCCCATGTAAAGAAATTAAGAGAACAAAATAAATGCAAAGTAATCAGAAGAAAAACACACACAGATAAACTATTGATGAAATCAAATACATAGTACAGAAAACACATATAGATGTTAGATAAATAGATGATAGATAGTTATTATTGTTAGATATTAGTAGATTAGCCTACACCCAGCAAACCTGACATAGAAGATGTGAGGCCAGGGGAGCCATTGTAGATCTTGAAGACATCAACAATATCACAGGAAAACACCATGATAACTCTGCACATAAAAACTGGATTCATTACCTAAACTGTAACAATTCTTGGAGCCATGAAACTACCCAACTCTTCCAACATGGAACCAATCATTTAAGGAAAATGAACATAAAAGAGGACATAGACTGAATTCATCACATTTAAAAGCATTTGTTCTGTGAAACTGAAAAGAATCCCATAGATTGAGAGGTTGAGCAATATGGGCAAATATGGACAAACCACAAATGTGACAAAGGTATCTTATTTAGCTTCCATTAAAACCTCCTAAAAGAATCAATCAAATAAGGAAATGGACAAAGTACAAAAGGATATCTGTCATTGAATAGAATATGTGGATGGCAAATCGCATAGGACAAGACAGTCAACATCTTTGTGACATCTTTTGCCGACTAGTCGTTAAGAAAACCCCAACTATAGAGCAGGAGGATAGAGCCCCACACACCTAAGAACACCACACAGCACTGTGTCAGCTGAGTCTTCAGCTCCCAATTCCTGCCCGGGAAGCAGAAAATGCTTCTCTCTCACTTTTTTATTTCTTCTACTTTAACTCATGTTGTACTAAAATAAATCCCTGCTAACCCTTTTCAACTTGTGAGTCTCTCTTGTGTGAGGCGCAGGAGATGCTCTGCCTCAGGAGGTCTCAAGGCCCTGTGATTCTGTGTGGAAACTGAGAAACTGAGGGCAGCCTCATCCGTTTGCTGGTGGTGGACGTTGGTAAGCCTGAGCTGGGGGCTGAATCTCGCAGCCAGCTGCCTTCCAGTGTCAACAGAGAAGCCGTGCCTTTCACCCAAGCTTGGTAACCACTGGCGATCCAGAGTCGCTATTCCCCTAATTCCAGCGTGCAGATCCTTCTCTGAGGCATCATGGGGGTCTCAGGGAAGACAACTCTAGCAATTACACGAATGACGAAGTCTTCAGTGGCCAACTGAATTTCCCATGTTGCCTCTTGAGTTAGAGAGGAAATCACTTTGGTTCCCTTTTTCTAGGTAGGGCCCAACAGTCATAAAACAGTTTCAAAAGATGAACGAATGCCCCCACGGCATCCCTTTAAGATTAACAGGGACCAAAGTTTCTAAGGGGGTGGCGAAGTGGGAGGGGGGTGGGTAGGACAAATCAGGACAGATAGACTAGGAGACCAAGAAATTACATAGTTTTCAACAAATGTCAAAGGGACCAGGCCCTCCCAAAATACAAGTTAAAGCCAGGAAGTAAACTGAAAACAAACAAAACAAACAAAAAGACACAAACGTTAAGTTAGAAGATGGAGAGATCCAAGAGCGGCTATCTAAAAATCTGCCTTCTCTTTTGAAGTATAGAAAGAATGATCAAAATCTGTCTAATCCTTGATAACAATCTGGGAACTCTTCACGGTTGAGTAAAGACTAAAATGAAATGAAAGTCAAGTCTGGCCGAAGGCATTGCTGCAGGCTGCCTACGGTCCAAGAGGCTTCACCCACCTCACCCGCCATCAGCTCAGGCTTCTGAGAGGCTGGTCCCTGTGGATTCACCTACTCTCCACATAGAAAATCTACAACAGAAGCCGGCCTTTTCTTCTTAACTACCATTTCCTGCATGGGCAACAAGAAATGTTTCTCTCTCATTTCTATTTCTTTCTACTCTCACCTGTTATGTTAAAATAAATTCTTGCTAAAACTTCAAAATAATTGCCACTTAAGTGAAATTAGCTGTAGAAAAACTAAATTCCGGGACTGGGAAAGTGGCTCAGTGGTAGAGCGCTTGCCTTGCATGCCTGAGGCCTTGGGTTCAATTCCTCAGCACCACATAAGCAAAAAGAAAAAAGCCGGAAGTGGCGCTGTGGCTCAAGTGGTAGAGCGCTAGCCTGAGCTGAAGAGCTGAGAGACAGCACCCAGGCCCAGAGTTCAGGCCCTACGACCGGACCCAAAAAAAAAAAAAAAAGAAAGAAAGAAAAACTAAATTCCCCTACATGCCTGATAAGAATGTAAAATAATCCAGTAATACTAGAAAATCTGAGCTTTAAGAAAAGAAACACATAAAAGCATATACCATGTCTTTCAACAATTGCACAAATGTATAGTTATTCATGACAAGTAAAAATATGTTGACTCAAACATCTCAATAGAATTATATAGGAAAGTTTTCCTTGTAATATTCCTAAGTTGCAGCCCCCAAAGTCCTTTGATAGGTGAGTTGTTAAATCAGGTATTTTACTTATGGCAATCTACATGAAATAGTACTCAACAATAAAAATGCAGTAACTACATATACAGGCTTTGACTTGGATGAATTCCTAGGGTATTATGTTGAATGAAGAAGTCACATATGTAATTTTTGTTTAGACAATTTTCTAGAAGTTACATATTGTAGGGATAGGAACCAGAAAGAACTTGGTCAGCAGTTAGAGGTTGGTTGTGTGAGGTGTGGAGTGGTTCAGAGAGTGTGCAATAAAGGAGTAGCTCCAGTCGGACAGACCTGGTGGTGACCCAGTTCCTGATCTCCATCACTGTGGTGAGTTGAAAATCTACACGTGTGATCAAAGATGAACTGTATGAGCCAACTGGGCACCAGTGGCTCACACCTGTAATCCTAGCTACTCATGAGGCTGAAATCTGAAGATTGCAGTTCAAAGCCAGCCTGGGCAGAAAAGTCTGTGAGACTCTTATCTCCAACAAAGCACCAGAAAATCGGAAGTGGTGCTGTGGCTCCAGTGGTAGAGTGCTTGCCTTGAGTTGAAAAGCTCAGGGATAGCACCCAGGCACAGAGTTCAAGCCCCACGACTGACAACAACAACAAAAGAACTCTACGCACATGGTACACCTAGGGCAAAGCCCCCGGTTGACATTGTGCTAGCTTTATGTAACATGGAGCCCCTGGGAGAAATCCCTGGCTGAATGGCACTACCATCCCTGTGCATTAACTTTACAACTTTCTACAACTCTAATTAATTCAAAGCATGGCAAGGTGACTGCTGTTGACTGCTGAAGGGTGAGGTAGACACGTGAATGGGTTCCAATGCAAGAGACAGATTTTTCCTCTCTGTGTGCAGTATCTCCTCCATGCACAGATCCGCGAGCTCACTGTGGCTTGGCCTGCATGGACCTGCGCCTTCATGCCTGAGCGAGTCAGGCTAGTGGCCGGATGCACTGATGGACTGCCAGGCCTCTCTGTCGACCCAGAGGTGCCTGTGGGAGTAGCTTTTGCTGCCAGCCAAAGCTCCTGATCCCTGCTCTGAGCCCCTAGGGCTACTGGGGCATCCATCGGCTTTTGTTTTTGTTTTGGCCAGAGATGATCTCCAATTTCTCCTGTTTACCTCTAATTGACGTTAGCTCCCAGCCATTGATCCCTGACCACTCTGGGCCAAGCAAGGTCTAAGGACACTTGCAAAGGCACAGAGCAGATTGATGGAGGATCTGACTCTGACCCCTCTTGTCTCAAATGAAGTCTTCCTGTTTTACTAGAATATGGCCAGCCACCAACCCATGTCTTGTAAACCAAAACCAATAAGCTAACTGGATCTGCTCCAGGGTCTGATCTGAGCCAAGGGTTATAATGGTTGTACAGATCTTTGCATTGTAATTCAGGTAACACTCCTCCTGAAATGTATATGTCTCTTGACCTATTATTCATGGATCCTATCCATACTTCAAATTATGAGATCAAGCTACATGTACATTGTCTCTTATTAATATTAAGGTATAAACTGTTCACTAAGTATCTCCAAAGAGAACCTATAAACAATAACATGTCTCCAGTCTATAAACTATGTCTATGGACTATGACACAATATACTAGCACCAAAAATAAGAAAAATTGTATTAATACTCAAAATATATTCATCTATAAATATTAAAATCTTTTTAAATCTGAAAAAGAGCAGAAGGAAGATACCAAAGAGTATTGTCCCTACTCTTCTGCTACTTTGTCATTCATTGTGTAATTATTATACTATCAAAGATATGCAACATTGTGGTAAAAATTCAATCACAATGAAATTAAATGCTTTTATTCTTACCCCCTTAAACTTCTGTGATTTCTATCCAAAAGTACACCTTAGGAATAATACCTTTGGACAGCTTGTTGTGTTTACTCTGAAGGTATTTTTTTCTCTCCCTGTGTAACATCAATTGCTATGTATATGCTTATATAAGTATCATTTAACAAAATGATACATAAAGTGTTTTGTTACTTGATGCTTGTATTCACTTCTATGACTTTGAGACCATTTTATGTCAATATACACTTTTTGTTGATCTATTATATTATTTGAATTGTCATGTCACATTCCATATTGGATTATCTAAGCATTTTTTGTAAATGCACATTTCATTGTCTTTACTATTTTGTTACTGTAAAATGCTACAATAAACATTAAAGGAAATGTCTTTTGCAGTTCAGAAATGTAGTATGATTGTATCATTTTTATGATGAAGACCATACTTCACAACAAAATTGATTCCATCAAAAAATAGGAAATCAATCATGTTTCCCCATAAAGCATTAGAAAGAAAAATGCACTTTGGACAGGAAATTCCAATTATTGTACAGCAAATAGAAACTCATATGACTTCTAATTTTCTTGAAATACATTTTGTTAAACTGTAAAGACAATGTTTGTGTAAAGACTATGTATTATTCTTAGGAACTTCAAGTAATGTATGTGTGTGTGTATATACAGAGAAATAGACAGATAGATAGATAGTCCATTGTATGTGTCAACATAAATTTAATTCAATAAGACAATTCAAAGCTACCTGACTTTAAAACTTAATTATTTTCCTTTAAAATGTAAGCCTGAATCTGTAAGATCACAGTCTGCTTGCCTTGCAGTTTAAGTGAAGTGGAAGATTGAAAGCTAGACAGCTATGGCCCCCAAATGTCTGTGATGGGTTCTTCTCTTGGTGTCAGCCCCACATTTCGCTCGCGCTCTCAGCTCTTGCCTGCGGAGTGGCAGCTGCCTTCCGAGGGCTCTCCCTGCCTCTGGTCTTAGTCATCCCAACCAGCACGCTCAGCACACTTGCTCCTGCGACCTGCATGGACACAACTCTGGTCACCTGCTCCGGTTCTGACCACGTTGCTCCCTGTTTTGTCATGGTCTATACCCTGAGCAGGACCGTGGGTGGTCAGAACCCAGATACCAGACTCCTGCCATGCCTTATCAGTGACCTCTTGTAGCTTTCTGCTCTCCATGGGTCCTCCATTTTTTTTACTTCCCTCAAATAACCTCGGGCTGGCCTGACCATCTCTTGCCTGCCTTTGAAGATGACCACAACCTCCAGGAAGCTCCAATCCTTCCCCACTGGCCGGGTTAACTAACCCTCTGACTTTGCACGACTCATGGCGTCGAGATCATTTTATGAAGTGCCTCTCAGATTCCTGGCCCTCACATCAGCAACGGGAAACCTTGTGTTTTCCATCCCATATGTAACAAGCATCTGGCACTCGAGTATGTTTTTGTTGACGGTACTGGGGCCTTGCACTTGCTAGGTAGGTGCTCTGTGATTTGAGCCAGGTTTCTAGCCTCCAAAGACAAAACACTTATTTTTTAATAAAATGCTTTAAGTAAATAACCGAATAAAGATATAACAAATGAGTGCACTGACTACACACTGATGATAGAATATTTTTTATCTTCTCCCAAATCTTTGGAAACTTTTATGATATGGCTCCTGTTGTCCATGCTCACTAGAAATTTGCCAATAAACTCAAGCCACGCGGCTTGAGCAGCTTCTCTTCTCCACACTCAGTTCCGCGTGGAGGAGATTCCACCTGAGCGTGTCTCAGTGGGAGGCGTTCAGGAGCACAGGGGAAGCTGCGGCTCCTTCCCTTGGTGGAGTTCTATTGTTTGGATGCTGCAGATGGGTTTGGGTTAACTCTGTTAAAGTTCACACAAAAGACCTTCCAGATGCACATCGCCAGGTTCTGGACAGCTTAATGAGTTATTAGGGATGGCCAAATGGGGTCCAGACCCACACATGAATGTCCGTCGACTCAACAGAGTGACTGCAGAAAGTCACATATTCTATTAGAAGCAATTTGACCAATTGGCTCATGGTGGGGAGACCTACCAGAGCCTGGGCTAAGCATCTGGAGGCGGTCGATTCGAGGCAGTAGTCTAGAGGCTATAAAAAGGGTCCAGTAGCTGCCCTGGGAGCAGCACGGTAACGCATTTCCTGACTCCCTCCCACACCACGCACACCTAGATGGCACCCAGCCTACCTGGGTGGCCCTTTGTCTGTCATCCCTGTTCCTGGAAGGTGCTGGCCTTGTGCCTGCTTCCAGATATGCTGAGGATGGTGGTTAAAGACTGAAATTATCTGGGATGAGGCCATTTGACAGTCACCCGGGCCAAACTGGCACCTGTGATCTGAGTCACTGCCTTTTAACTGTTTATTAAGTGGTGACAGTGACAGCTAAATAGTGCAGAGGAAGGACCCTGCTCTGCGTGTTCCGGAGTGGAAGGCTTGGGGGGAAAAGCAGAGGCCACCCCACACAGCGCCCGGGTAGGGGAGGGACATACTCAAGCCCTCACCACTGACATCTTCTCTCTGCAACTCTGGTTCGGGGCCAGTACCCCCAGAGATTGTCTTGAGGGTCACCGGGATTCTGTTTTAAGGCGTCAACACGAATGGCCTTGATACCCTAAACAAGAGAGTCTGACATGCTCCTGGGAAGCCTTGGCCCCTTCTTGACCTGAAGTGAGCCTGCAAACCACCTTATCCAGGTTGACTGAGCTGTGGAGTCCATGGTGTATTTGCACCAATGGTACCTCACAAGCAATAATGAGTAATGACATTGTGAAGGAAATTAGCTCCTTAGACACATCACAGTTAACACTATGGAGAACGAGTTCCCTGGGCAGCCATTTCATCCCCAGGGGTCTCTTGGACAAGCATAGGATGGAGAGGCTGGAGTGGAGTTGGTTTTCATCATCATTTTGGCCTGAATCAGACCTTCCTGCCTCCTAGGGACCACTTTCGGAGATGAAAGTACGGATGCCAAGACACCGCATGTGGTTGTTTGTTTCTTTGTTTCTGAGTTCGTGAATTTGAACTTGGACCCTGTATTTGCTAAGCAGGTGCTCTACTCTTCCAGTCATGTCCCCACCGTTTTTTGCTTTAGTTATTGTTTGCTTGGTGCTTTCACCCAAGGTCAGCCTTGGACCTTGATCTTCTTATCTGTGCCACCCACACAGGTGGGGTACAGGCTGGAGCCACCATCTTCACACACTTCTTTAGTACAGCGCATGTTTTCTGTTAGAGCAAATTGAAATTCTCTGTGCATACAGGACTCTCAGAGCAAAGGCCTCGGGCAGGTTCGAAGGTCAAGCTTCAGCTTTCCCACTTTGCAGTGTGTGGTTCAGCTCAGGGAAATCTCTGTGATGATCTGTGCCTCCGCCACCTTCTTTCATGCATAAAATGAGGATACGCTGTACTTGGGGGGGTGCGTGCGAAGGTCAGTGAGCTGCTGCAGGGCTTCTCAACGCCAGGCTGTTGACATTTTGAGCTGACTGGCTCCCTCTCACCAGAGGGCTATCTGTGTGTTGCAGATTGTCCTCTGGCTTCACCCTAACAGACACCCCCGATCCCAGGCCCTCTTCCTCAGTTGTGCCTCATTGCCAATCGATCTGTGGGGGAGCACAGCTAACCCTCCTCTGAAAAGCCGGGAAGAAACATGTGTAACGTGACTGGGAGGTGGAAGGACGTGGACAACAATGATGAGTCAGGAACAACGTTTGCTAAGAATCTCAGGCAGCTTCCCCTGGATTGGTAAACCCAGGTCCCATTTCAAGTTTCTGGGGCAGGACATCAGACTCATCCAGCGTGATACGTCTTATGTTGGCTTCTGGTTCTGTGAAAATGCCATCGCAAATGAACCAAATTCTGTTTCTTTCTTCGCGGCAAAGGCGCAGGGAATTTAAAAAAAAAAAAAAAGAAAGAAAGAAAGAAATAAAAGAAAAGAAAATGAGTAACACATTAAATTGCAGGATATTAATTACACAGAGCTCCATATGAAATGTGATGCATCTAAGGAGCTAATTTTCTTCACAATGTTATTATTGTTTGTTGCTGGTGTAGCACCACTGATGTAAACATAGCATTTTATAAATACTCCCATAAAGTTTATTGCCCTTCTATGAGGATGCTGTATAATTATGCATTTACCTTCTAATAAAGCAATGTGAGAAGTACAGCTCACTCACAGAAAAACCCACTGAAGTTGTATCTATCTGACTTTCTAAAAATCTCTGGGCGGCAACTCTGCTGTGTTGTGAGAGAAACAGCTGATATCATCTGAATAAACACGGCGCAAGGAAAAAAAATCTATTTGGGTTATTTTTTTCCCTAATTTAAAGAAGTCAGCCAGTTTTTCTCAGAAAGGTTTTGACACCGTGGGGTAGTTTTGGAGGAGGGGTATTTTTGGGTTTTTTGTTTTCTCCTCTGGGCTTGATGGATCCCTGGCAAGTCTGCAATGCAAGCCGTGTGTGGGTGGGAAGACAAACCACACAGAACATTCTCTCCACCACAGTCAGGTCACCTTCAATATGGCACGGCAGATTTCTTCAGAAAGGAAAAAAAGGCAATGAGAAAAATTCTGTCTGTCTGTCTCTCTCTTACACACACACACACACACACACACACACACACACGATTAAAATGCCACCAATGTGAATTATGTTCTAAAAGGGAACTGCACTTGCTCAGCTCAAGTCCTGCCCTGTCCTGCCCTGGATGCTCCCCCATGGAGCTAATTCAGAGGATTTCTGTGTGTCTTCACAGCCTGTCCTGTGAGAATGTGATCCATTCATTGTCCTGGTCAAAAGTATTAGCTACTGTACAGCTTTTCTTTTACATTGCCCACATGGTCTGAAGAACTGAACTCTTCAGTCCGTATGAATATTTCCTTAAAAATCTACTGGTCATGTACACTGAACAGGATTGTGTGACAACTGCTCACTCATCTTCAGGAGTAGGCTGTGTTCCTGGATTTGATAATAGGGTAGCTTCATTACTTAGTTGTTACAGAAAATGGCTCCACATAAAACCACATCTCGGAGAGTTCTGGAATCGAAACATGCTATGAGGCAGGGAACTCCTCAAGTGATTGACACGTGACTCCAGACTGGGGCGGGAGGGGGTGTGAAACCTGTTGTTTGGTTTTGCTTTATGTATTAACTTTTATCCTTTTGGGGGGAGCGGGGACACAAAGGGAATAGCAGAAAGGGGCGAACAAATGCAGTCATGGTATTCAGTAGACATTATGTAAAAAATGGACTGTGCAATTGTGGGGAGGGCAAGGAGAGGTGAGTGAAGGAAGGAGAGATGCTCTCCAAAAAAGAAATGTGCACACCACCTGATTTACTATACAGAAACCCCGCCGTACAACATCTGAATAACAACAGTAAAAAGGTAAGTCCACAAAACCTTCTCCTCACTGGTTATCTTGAAAATTCCAAAGAGGAGAAGCACACAGTAATAGATCCCAATTTTGAATAAATAAATACATAATAAATAAACAAGCTGACTTAAAATAAGAGGAAGAGACGAGAAACAAATACTCACCAGCTAAGTTTTCAGAGGTATCTATCATCTAATCTGTCTATGCAGATATTTAAGATACTTTCTAAAAATTCCTATAGTGAATGCAGAATACTTAAATCACTCTAATATCAAGAATTTCACCTAATATGTATTTAACAGCATATCCATTTTGTACATTTTTTGATCCAACCTACAAGTACACTGTGGTGGTTTCCTGACAACAACACGGGGTCAGGATCAGGCAGCCACGGAGGAGGACAGGTGTCTGATCTTTGTATAAGAGAAGGCCTGATTTCTTCCTGACCAGGTCTAGTTGGTGAATCAAAAAAGCAGAGAGTTGTCATTTCCAGGGTGGATTGTTAATATCTTGCAATAAGTTCTTTAGCATTTACCAAAAAGCCTAATGATCTCAGAGAAATTGGAACTAACCTACCACAAATTATTTCAAAAAATACATTTGTAATGTACAATGAAACAAGACAAAAAAAAGTTTCTCTAAGCACGAGGAGGAGACAGTAATTTAGGCCAGAATCAGGAAAAGTGAAAATGTAAATAGAAAGGAAGGCACGTGCCTGGGCGTACTGTGATGCATCTCATCAAGAAAGTCAAGCAGATGGCAACTTCCAGATGCTTCCCTTACCTGTGAAAACCCGGTGTGCACGCGCTCTGAACTATTCTTCATCCTCGTGTGCAAACCCGGAGTGCACACACTCTCAACTATTTCTGGTCACTGTTCCTGTGCACTCATCACACAACCAGCTCTGTGTACTCTTTCCGACACCTCAGGACCAACTATTCTTAAATGTATAGATCCTCAGCTGTCCTCTCTGTTCTCAGCCACTTGAGATGGTAAACAGGCACTTGTTACTTTTGTTGTTTGGCCTGAAGCTTCCACCATACATATTTTAAGTCTGTCCTAGAGGTTTCTTGGTAGATGTGCACTATAACTTAACTTTATGTGTGAAATCTGTAACCTACTCTTGCTAAAAGTAGCCCTACCTCCGCCAGTCAGGAGCTGACACATAAACCCTGCTCAAATAAGACAGGCATGAGCTGTAAACAATCAGGCTGTCTCTGTACCCCACTTCTTCTGTTAGGGATACCTTGTCTCCAGGTACAAATAAAACCGGGCCTTGTTTTCTGAACCTTGATCTTCATTGTTTTTGTTGTGGGTTTATGTTTTGTTTGCTTTGTTTAGTAAGTTCACCCTTAGCCTCTCAATACCAATCCCAATTATTTCTTTTAACATCTCCTAGAACCAAATGCATTGCTTTTTATCAGTGTAGCACTTTTTGTTCTCAGTAAAAATCCCCTTGTCTCTTTGGAGGTGTATCTGACACCACATCAAGATCCACGAAGTCTAAAACCCAGGAGCAGCTGTAGAAGCCATGGTGACTTTGATGAAGGGGAGTTGAGGAGTCAAAGAGCTCCAGGCAGATAATGAGAGGCAAAGAACCCAGGAGCCAAGGAGAGTCTAGAGAGCAAAGAATTAAGAAGATGAACTCAATTAGATGTCACCTACTGAAATCACATGAGACAAAGAGCAGTAATATTGCAGACGCCTCACACACACGTAGAATCCACCTATTCCAAGAATGTATGCTGACTCTGTTGGTAACCCCAAATCACATTGGCGCTGACCTTTGAAGAGGGAATCAGAATTTGGAAGGCCTCACCTGACTGTCTGCAGAGCCTCCACCCAGGCTCAGCCTCCAGGGGAAATTCTGCAGCGCTTCCCATCATTGGATCCTCTGCAGGCCTGAGCCCCCAGTGGGAAAGGGCACCGTTAGATGCTCAGTTTCACCAGGAATGGGTTTGGCTTTCACATTCGCATGTGTTACTTTGTCTTTGCTTAGACATGATTTTTTTCTTTCCATTTTCAAACATTTAAGGTTCCTTAATAGGCATCCTTTACAATGGGACAAATTGGAACCTTCAACGAGGAAAGAAAAGTGGCAACCAAGTCAAGATCTATTCAACTAGTAATCCTGAACTAGATTAAAAAAGTCTAGTAAGCAGTTGCAATTGAGTAATTATCTGATTTTTAATTTAAAAGGAGAATCGATTCATCCTTGCAGATCAGTCTTAGACATCACTTGCTCAGGAAGGTATTCCATGACTCCTAGAATGATGCCTGGTGCTCATAGCAGGGAAGTATTTCATCTCTGTCTGTCTTCTAAGTCCACCTAATGAAGGCTCCCGAGGACAGGAAGAGACCTTCTTAACCACTCTGTCTCCTGTGCCTACCCTGGCTCTCAACACACTGGTTAATGAAGGAATGATGAATGAAGGTAATTGGTGGTATTTTTAAATGTTTTATACTGATATGAAGAAGGTATTCTCTCCAGAAATATTAACATCAAAATAATACAAAGTGCAGTCCACAGGAAATTCATGCTGATGAATATTTTGAGGGTTCTTGCCTGAATGGATACAAGGTTTAAAAAATATAGAAATAGAAAAAAAATAGAAATGCTATATCCCATAGCCGAGAGAAGTTGTCTAGACCTCTGGGAGTGAAACAGAAACAAATAAGGAAAACAATTACTGTCAGAGAGTTCAATTAGTTTGACATTTGATACTTGACTCTCCATAACTTTGGCATAGGAGGAACTAAGGGAACGATTTGATAGTTCACTTAAACAGTGCCCACCAGGTAGATCCAGAGTGGGTTTTCTTGCCCTTTACTTTGACCGTGCTTTTGTGTGCCACACCAGAACATAATTCTAAGCCACATCCTGGAAACAATAGAGGAAAAAGAGACCTGGAGGTCAAAAACAGACTCAGTAGTTCTGCCTTCTCCTTATCACTATGTGCTTATGTCAGACAGGATGCCCTGGTCTTGGTGATACATCAATTACTGTCACCTGTCATAACATCATCATGATTATCTCTTCATTTACTGAGTATCTACTGTGTTTCAGTGGCTAGGACTCTGCCCATATTGCTTGACTCTCATAATAATCTTATGACCGATCATTTTTTTTAATTTTTATTTTTTTGTGAACATATTGTACAGAGGGGTTACAATTACATGGGCAAGATAATGAGTACATTTCTTATCAAGCATTGCAGCCTCCTCCTATGACCGATCATTTTTAAGAGTTTAGGATGAGCAAAGCAAGATTCAAAGAGTTGGAATCAGTTACCAGAAACCATGCATTCAGGAAATGGGTGACCAGGCTGGGGAAAGCCTACATTAAAGCCACAACTTACCTGCTGCTTTACAGACTGTACCACAACTTTACTTTCTCTAATCCTGAGTTTTACTTGGGACTAAAGAGAACTGATTTAAACTTAACAATGACTTCTGCTTTAAACACCCCTCATCCCTTACTTGTTAAAAATAGCTAGAGGGAGGAAACAAAGAAAACTAAGAGGACAACACTTCAGCAAGGCCAACGTGACCAAGAGAGATGAGGCAGAAGGGGCAGCAGGGAGCAGACTGCAACCTGCCCAGTTCTGCTCCTGGCTTAGGTGAAGCTTAATCTCTGGTCTCCATGAGAGCATGTTCCCCAGGCTGCCCGCCCAGGTCACTGCAGCTCGGGGCAGACTCACTCTCCAGCTACTTCCCACCATGGGCTTCATGAGGAATAGACTTGCTGAACACGCCATATTCCCTGTCCATGTTAGTATCTACCCTCCCAGCCCCACGTCTGCTCTTCATTCCCTGAAGAAAACTTCTTGGAAACTCAGCATGCTTGCTAACCTTCGGATGGAAGCTCTTTATTGATGTAAAAGTGAGTCATTGTTTTATTCATTGATGAGTTACACTCAAACATCATATCAGGTCTCCCAGGCCATCCTGCCTTGTTCCTAAAGAGACCCCCGCGGCCCTGAGATGTGATTAGGGTTTAGATGGATGACAGACACTGAATTCAACTTGGCCACAGTCATGACCAGAGAGCCTGTCCCATCCTTTTCATCTTCTTAGGGTTGCTGGAAAGCCTGAACCAAGTAAGGCTAGGTGTGTGCCAGTGTCAGGGTTTGGGCTGAAACTGAAAACTATGATTCAGATAAAGCAGCTGTTATGAAAGTGTTGTGTGTGTGTGTGCCTCCTGGCGTGAAACTATCAGAAAACCGAAATCACGAAATGACTGCTCATCATAGCCTTTCCATTTTTCCAAGCAATTGCTTGACTGCTTCTGGAGTTTAGTAGCTACTTCTCAGTTTTACAGTTCAGATTTTAAAAAATTTTACAGAGACACATTTTCAAATTCTATGAGAGCTGGGATGTCCGCAAGAGGTGCAAAGAAGCTCAAAGGTAGCCCAAGCAAAGATTCTGTGGTCTTTTAAACTTTAAAATATGAGGCAAACAAAATTGGAGAGATTTTCTGAATTTCAGACACTATCTGTAATCTAAGAAATATTGCTAAGTATATTGTAGCTTCTGTTAATGCTAGATCCTGACCTGTCAGGCAATATCATTTTTAATATGACACTTTGGATTCTGGTACACTATAGTCCTGAAGTCAAATTCAGTCCTTTGCTTATTCTTCTCAGTGAAGTTTGACCGGGCACAGCCACACCCATCTGTGGATCTCTTATCGATGGCTCCTTTTCATACCATAATGGAGAATGGAGAGGCTTCCCCAGAGACCCATGGCTAGCAGAGCATGAAGTTTTTGCTATCTGGCCCTTCATAGGAAAAGTCTGAGCACCCACACTCTAAAGAAAATAAGCATATGTTAGTTATAGATAGGCTTTTATGGGTTTTTTAAATAGAATTAAATCCCAACCTAAGTATGTTGAACTGTTATTTTTCTTACCTATATTCCACGTGTGACCTTTAGAAGGCAGTATAACCTCTTAAGGAACGCACTGACAAAGACTGGCACGTCAGAGTACGGTTTGTAGGACACACGTAGGAAAGAGCCTCCTGTAAACCCCAGTGGGTTTTGTAAAGAATGTTTCTCCACCCGACCCAGGGCCCATCCAGGGACAAAATGGCCTTCTCTCCAGGTCTCTTCTCTCCAGGTGCAAGACTAAAAGTTTGCCTATGAGCTCTTACCCAGGTAAGGAGACCGAGAGGCAGAGGTTGCTCAGCCATGGCATCACAGCAGGGAACAGCTACAAAGACTAAGAAGGCCCAGTGCCAAGTGTCACATCAGACTAATTAAACAAGTGCATCTAGAACTGTGGCCAGCCCCGCCAACTGTGCAGAAGAAAGGACGAACCCCAAACCCCGAGTTCCAGTAATGAAGGACCCTTCAAGGGGGAGAGGAAGCCGTTTTGCTTCTTTGGCCATTTTTCCTTCAATCTGTGGAAGAAGAAGGTTGAAATGAAGTTCTCAGGTCACTCTTGTCTCTGACAATAAGTTCAGTTAAACCACATGACATTAATCTCCCCAGCAGAGGAAGTGTGGAACACAGGAATGCTGGAACACCTTCTGTCAGGCAGCTGGGTGCAGAATAGGAAAACTTCCGGCCGTGGGGACAAGGAAGCGGGGCCCAATGGGGTCACACTGCTACTTCAGCCAGAAGAGAAACTGGGGCCATTAGCCAGCACCCAGTTATGCCTCTGGCCTCTCCAACCACCCCCACCCTGCAATCGACAGCACCTGAGCATGTGCTTCCAGTCACACTGCAGAGAGATAAAGCAGCATCGCCCGTGAGAGCAAATTCCTTCTCCATACCGTGGTAGGACAAGTCTTGACCCTGCCACTTACTAGCTAAGACAGATATTTTTCCCTCAACAATGCAAGAAAAGCTACAATTTGCTGTATTTCAGGACCATCAAAAGGACTGGATAAATCTCTGGGCACAATATAAATTTAATAAATAAAAGTTAGATCATCATTATAATGATTGTTGCTATACTACTTTATCCTTATGATGCTTGTGTAGAAATGCTCCCTGTCACCTACTCTCCAAGGTTTTATCATTTGGGGTTACCAGACACGTTTTAGAGTTGCTGCTGGCAATAGTGGTAGTTGCTGTATAGCAGTAAAACAGCAAGATATCTTTGTTTATAAACTATTTCAGGGATTCGCAAGAGTAACAGAGGAGAGTGTATATTACCTCCCCTCCTTCCCTCTCCCCCCCTCCCTGCGCCTCTCCAACTGCAGAACTCACAGCATCCTGTGTGTGCAGGTTGTTGGGAATTTGTTCAGGCAGATGTCCACAAGCAATATCTGACATTGTTTTGAATGTTTCAGATGTCAGAAAAATGATATTAAGTTGAATGTGTGATGGTAAAATCAGCTGGGTTTATTCATCATCATTTTTTTTTGGGGGGGGGAAAGGGGTCGGGTCGTGGAGCCTGAACTCTGGGCCTGGGCACTGTCCCTCAGCTCTTCAGCTCAAGGCTAGCGCTCTACCACTTGAGTCACAGCGCCACTTCTGGCTTCTTTTTGCTTATGTGGTGCTGAGGAATCGAACTCAGGGCCTCATGCATGCAAAGCATGCCACCTTCCCAACCTTTCATCATCATTTTTGAGAATTAACCTCATTAACATTTGTAATTCAAGTCCATGCATTCTGCTACATACCCACAATTTATCCTTTATTGTATTGCTGGGTAGTTAGAATGTTTCCATATTTCATATTATAGGAAAAAAAAGACATTTGGCAAGTGAGAGAATCTTTAGGATTTCCGGTCAGGAGCTACTTGTGAATCTCATACATGTGACTTCAACTATAATCTCCGTTCCCAGCTCTTTCTAGTCTCCTAGAATTGCGAAGAGTAGTGTATACTACAGCTCAACCCTTCCCTTCCTGTCCCTTCCCTCTCTCTTCCCTTCCCCTTCCCTTTCTTTCCGCTCTACTCTTCCCAGACTTGCCCTGCCCTGTTGTATCCTTTCCATCTTTCCTCTTCCTTTCCCTTCCTTCCCCTCTTTCCCCTCCCTTTCCTGATTACCCTCCCATTCCTTACCATCTCTTCCTCACCCTTTTCCTCCCTCCCCTTTTCTCCCCTCCTCTCTTGTTCTCTCTTCTCCTCTCTCCTCTTCTCTGTGCTCAGGAAATACCACTAGTTCTATGCTTCTGTCTCTCAGGGTTAATGTCTCTAAACCCTGTGGTCTATATCCCCATACCCATTTCCTTTTTCTCCTTTACGTGTGCCATTGTAGACAGCTAACGGCACATATGACAGATGGCAGAAGTGCTCACCAATGATATTCCTCTTCCAAGCATGGGGGCTAAACTCTTGTCATAGTTTTATTGAGGTGGGACAATGTAAAAACATCTTGAAGAGAAAGAATGCGTGACTTCTAAGTGTCTCTGGGAAACTGAGTTGTGACTTGTGTAGGGAGTTATGGGACCTGCTGTAAGTCCTCCATTTATTTTTCACCAGTACTCTGCACCTGTCTTGGACTGGATAGTTCTCAGGGACAGGACTCCTGAGCACTGTGGTAAGCACTTAGCCATGAGGAGCTGTCATTCCAACTCAGTGTCTTTATACGACCAGAAAACAGAGCAAACTTTTCACTGCTAAGATTGGGGGTAAGAAGTAGCTGTGATGGCATGCCACCTGGAAATGTGGGAAGCTGGGTGCAGGTCTGTCCCCATGAACTGTCTCAGCTAAAAGGAGCAGTACAGCTCAAGGACATGTCTTCTCCCTGCTCTCTTAGAACCTACTGCTTTCAATTCTGTCTTCATATTGCAGGGGAAAGGTCTTCCATATACGTCCTGAGGAAATTTTACCACGGAAGTGAGTGGAATTATAGCCAGTTGTTTCTAGAAATAATTGTGTCATTTTATCAGAATTGATGGATGTCCAGTGCTTGACCATCCTTAGATCTCTATAACAGCCACAGTGGCCATTTGATTCAGTGTGAGAGTTCAGAGCTCAAGAGTCACAGGCCAGACAGAGTCTTCTGAATGAGCTGAGGCTTGTGACCACCCCACAGGGAGGAGGCCCCTCCCCACACGGGGCTGTGGCCCCCTGCGGGGTTAACCAGGTGGTCAGTGCCAACAGGAGGCAGCAGACCTTGGGAGTCGGCATCTGAAGGCGAAGAAGGTATGGAGGAGAGCTCGCGGGCACACACAGTGATTGAGCACAGATAAAACCATCTGACAAATGTCAGGAGAAACTGGAAAGCTCGGGTTTTTACTGCTAAATAGTCAAACTTCCAAGCAATGTTGATTATTGGTTTGTATCTATAAAGAAGATATCATGCAATCCAAACAAACCACATCTCCAGACTATGCTGGCACCATGAGCTTGGGACAGTCAGGGTACTAGAACGAGTCTGTACTAGAACGAGTCTGTACTAGAACGAGTACTAGAATGAGTACTAGAACGAGTTTGTATGCTTCTTTGCCTAGGAATTTTAACTCCTTTATGAGAGTTTCTGAATTGTGAAGTGTGGACCACAACAATGATATTGTTGAGTTTTGAGTGATGTAAGTATCTTAGACACAATTATGTGTGTGTGTGTGCACGTGCATGTACGTGTGTGCACGCTGCCGTGTTCTTTGGGGCTGGCTCAGAGGCTCTGTGGACCTGACACAGGAGGATGCAACAGGGTTCTGGGTGTCCAGAGGAAAGGCCCAGGGGAGCCAGGCCTTGAGTCCACACTTGCGGTGACATCAGCCAGCCTCACCTGCCGGAGGAGCAGAGCGGAAGGCCGGGAGTCCAGGAGGCTGGGGGCGGGGGCCACCTGCTCCAAGGCCCACAAATGAGCCCTTCTCCCAAGGAGCAAGGCTGCTGATTAAAATGCAGGGCCGGCCGAGGGCGAGGCTTGCAGCTGGATGGCAGCTTCTCTGCAGGCTTTGAAAAAGCCTCTCTCACAGCTGGAGAGAAAATCGCCCCTGCGCCACTGGCCGGCCATTGTGAGTGGCAAAGAGTCCTTCTTTGGGCGGAAGCAGAAGTTCACCCAGCTGTCAAGTATTTGAAATGTAAAAAGCCCTGGGCTCTGGGGAAGGGAGAAGACAGAGGCCACGTCAGAGGAAATGCAAGCTGCCCTGGGGGCTGAGGAACCCGTGGGCTGAGAAGTTCACTTTGAGCAATCAATGGGCTTTCAGAGAGCAGGGGAGAAAAACAGTTCCGGGGAGAGACAGAGAGAGCGAGGGCAGAGAGAGCCAGCGGCCAGCGGCGCCTGGACGCTCATCCCGGAGCCTGGGAGGGCTTAGGAGGGCCTGGGGGAGCCTGGGGGGCCTGGGGGGTCTGGGGGGCCTGGGGGGCCTGGGGGGCCTGTTTGGAGGCCAGAGGCCGCTAAGCCCACCCAGCTCCAGACTCCTGAGGCTGCCTGGCATCTCAGCCTCCCACCCCACCCCTCTTCTGCACAGGGCCTGCATTCCTCCCTGAGCCCCTCCTGCCTCTGTCCTGCCCTCCTGCTTCATGGGCCCCGGCTCCTCATCTTCCTTTCTTGTTCCTTCTCCTCTTGGGAGATGAAAGGCTCTGGGTCTTCTCCAGGCCACTCTTCCTGATTCCCACCAGACACGCTCTGGGCCTGCTTCTGAGACCTCAGTCAGCCTCTGCTCCATCAGTGCTGACATCTGAAGGCGATGTAAGAACTCCATAGCACCTGTCAGACTTGGATCTCTGCTAGGAATAAGAATAACACTGTCAGCCCTCCAGGTCTGGGTATGCAGGGGCCCATGGCTGCCAAACGCAGCCACATGGAATCCTGTCCCTCCTGTCGTGATCCCCAAGAAGGCACAGTCGGTGCTGGGCTGCGCAGCCCTATCTCCTTAGGTCAGTGGAATAAACACGCGTGTGCCCAGCTACAAGCCCCAACATGCATCTAGGAAACACTGGACTGACCTGCAGTTGGCAATTAATTGTTGCAATTTCCATTTGCCTTGTCCTCACTTCCACATAGACTGTTCACACTTCCTGGGTTTGATTTTTGTTTCTATGTGAGATTTAAGGTAGGCCTCATGGCATTTTTGGTTGGGAGGGCTAAAAAAATGAAAGTCAGGCTACTTGATAGCTCAGAAACATTGCAGTGGCTAAATAATAGCTGGGTCCCATCCCGGGTGAATTCACATGCACAACGGGGAAGGAAGGGAAGTTCTGCCTTTCCCTGTGCCAGACTGGAAACCTGGCTTGGCCCTTCTCTTCTGCACCACCTCGTCAAACGTGCCTGTGCAGGGTTGAGGCTGGAGGAAAGGGGGAGGCAAGAGGAGGGTGTGTGTCCCTGGTGTCCACAGAGCCCACAGGAGCATGAAGCACTCTCACGCTTCCTCACACGCTTGCTCTCGGCTCAGCACATCCGGATCTGCCGTTCTCTCCATGTGAGAACAGAGCTAATTTTTGTCTAGTTTAACAGCACCACCAAAGCAAACGTATCTGTTATTTCAACAGAAAGAATTTAATTTAGGGAATGGATGGGGTGAGCATTGGGTGAGTTGTAGGCAGAGAGGGAGATGGGAAGGAGTGGCCTGCACTGTCTGGGGGTTCAGAGGGTGACACAGGTTCACCCCCGCAGCTGCCACCCAGCCCCACAAGGATCAGCGCTGCCCTCCCAGGGCCGTTAGATCCACAGCCCGAAAGGGATGCCTTGGGCGGGAAAGCTGACTTCTGGAGTGGGAGCAGCGTGTGTGGCTGGCTGCGGGAAGGACGAGAACGTCCTGGCACTGGGCGGGCGCTGCAAGGGGAGCAGCATTGCTTCGCCAGTCACTCTCCATCTGCCAGCCTTATGGCTTCCTCCTGCAGTGCCAGTGGCAGGACTGACCCCGAGAGCCCTGGTGAGGGAGGGAGGAGCTGGGCATCCAAGGGGCCCCAAGCTAAGCCGGGAAGGGAGACTTTGGAGACACAAAGGAGCCACTGACTGAGCTATTCCTTTCATTTCCTTCCTCCACGCTGCAGGTTTCCCGACCCCCGTGGGCTCTCATCTGGAAGGTGGGCTGTATCGACAAGTGCCCAGGATCTGCATAGAGTACACTTCTCCACGCGTCTGTGAGGGTGTCCCCGAAGTGGATGAACTGAAGGGAGGGTTGGGCCTCTGTTGGGCTCTCTCCTCTCTCTCTCTCCTCACCCCTCCTCTTCTCCCCCCATCCTTCTTCTCTGCACTCTGTCCCTAGCTCTTGGCTGCTATGATAATGAGCTTTGGCTTTGCCACCCCCTGCCCTCCCTACCATGCTGGAATGAAATGTCTGACACTGCAAGCTCCATCCATCTCTCCTCCTTCTAACTTGTTCCTTTGAGGCATTTCTTACAGCAACAAGAAAAACGGCTTTCCCAGAAGCTCACCTAACACAATGGCTCTGCTCATCCATGGTCCATGTTTCTTCCTGGGAAATGAATATATCTTCTTCCAAAGCTCACACTTCTCTTCACCGAGCTTTGTTTCTTACCTTCACATCTTTCTGGAAAGAGACAAGTATATATTCCCTGTGACCACCAGATACAAACTATATACCCAGACTTCTGAGCCTTTCCTGGGATTTGAGGTATGAGGGAGAGCGTTGGATTCCTGTGAACCCCAGCGTTCAGCCTCCACTATAGCTTCTTCCCACCCTTCCATCATGGAGGAAGGGGTGTCCTGCTGCAAGTACTCTCCTTGTTCCCTTCCTTGTCCTAAACCCAGCTCCAAGATCCTTCTGGAACATGGCATCTCTCCATTTGTTAATATCTCAACTGGAAATTTTACTTTACTATGCTGTTAAATTTTAATGATTAAATGCATAACCAGAAGAATTAAAGAACATATCAAAGGAACATGTCATTTACACATATGCTTTTCTTCTATGCGGGAAGCCCAGTAGAAGTTTTCGGTTGTTGTTGTTGTTGTCAGTGTGTGTGTGTGTGTGTGTGTGTGTGTGTGTGTTCATGTGCACGCATCACACTGGGGCTTGAACCCAGGCCTTGGCACTGTCCCCTAGCTTTTGCATTCAAGGCTAGTGCTTTAGTGCTTGAGCCACAGCTCTTCTTCCAAAATTCTGTAAAAGTAACAGAAAGGAACACACATCATCTACTCCCACAATGCATCACTAGCCCAAAGGAAAGGAAGGAATGTGCATTAGAAAGAGCTATAGGGAGAATGCAGACAAAGAAAAGTTGGGTTGAATTTTGCCTATTTGATTGGCTGTCTAGAGAAGAATTACATGTTCCGGGCAGAGAGGTCAATTTGTACAGAGATTTAGAGTTAGACAACAGAAGAATATTCTGAAGACAAGTGTGGAAATGACAGAGGGACTACGGCTCCAGACGACACTGTCTCATAGGTCACACAGGGGCCTTCATCCAGTTCTACCACGGGTGGAGAGGCCAGGTGAGCTGTGGTTCCTTTGCATTGTGCACATAGAATAGTGTGCGTCTGACAAATGGATTGATTTCATAAGAAGGTAACTTGAAAAACATACCTATTTTTAAGCAAGGCAGTGTTGGGAGTGTTTCTCCGAGAACATGTTAGAGTTTTGAAAGCAAATGACTGAAAGTCAAATCTCATGACCCATTGAGTACGATACCCCAGGGAAGAAAGAGTCAGAAATCACCCAGAAAATTTCATGGGGAATCTCTGTCAGAGCCTCTCCCCAGAGCGGGGCTGGGAACCAAGGGCCAGTGGTAGGAAAACCCCCCTTATGACAGCCCGGAAGCTTGGCGCTGGTGTCCTGACAGGTCTGGAAGTCAGGTAAGAGCCCAGAGACAAAAGGACCTGGATTATTTGTATTTCTGCTCACAGTTTGGATCGCTCACAGCCAGAAGGTGCAAAGCCATTTGGCCACGAATACACAGAATATCTATTTTGTGTGTGTTTGTTTAAATAGGACTTCCCAGACAACAAATAAACCTTAGCATGCTTGGTCCAAATGAACATTGGGAAGAACGCTAAGAAGACTGGTCTTTCTTAAGACCTCTCACCTTCCCCTCCACCCCAGCATCCCCTCCACCCCCTCCCTAACACTTATTTACAGCCACACAAAAATACACTGCATGGCTGAATTTTGTTACAACACAGTGCCATCTAGTGTTCAAGATGGCTAACACCAAGCCACAGTTCCCCAGGGAAGCAGTGCCACACCTTATCATCCGAAATTCTGACCTGGGTGTGAAAAGGAAAGTCGGAGAGAAGAGCAAAGTCTCATCACTTCATCGGACTCCTGCCAGGCATGAAGACCTGTGTGGACAGGCACGCACAAGCTCACACGTCCAACCACTCCAGCTCAGAGGTGGTGCATTTAACTCAGATGGTGCCTATTCCTGAATGAAATCAACATCCGTAGGCTTGATTTTTTTTTCACTAGGAGTTCTAGTTAATTGTAATCTAATTATGAGAACTCAGATTAGCAGGTTGCTATAATTACAGTCATTAATACTTTTCATATAAAGAGAATTGTTCCATCATGTTACAGGGGTAGGAGATTGCAGGAGGGCTTTGAAGATGTGCTGTGAAGGGCTGGATTTAAATGGTAGAGACCAGGAGGGTGGCTTGTGGACCATCCAGGCACAGGGCCAGCAGCGTCAGTCAGTCTTTGCAACTTTGAGATATTGAGTATTGTCCTCCTACTGTAAATGAAGACAGTCGAGTGGAGAGAGGAACCATGCATGACCAAGCACTGGACTTGTCCTGAAGACCTCGTGTTTGGTTCCATGTCCCTGACTCCCACCGGCATCATCAGCTTCCCTCTGTTGGAGTGAAGGCTGGGGCTCCTATGGGAGGACTCTGACATCATAAGAGAAGGAACACATGTCTGTTCTGACTCTCACATTTGTAGAGATCAAAAGAGTCTCCAAAATGCAGGATTGTGACCGTGAGGAGAAAAAAACCACATACACAGCAGCCGAGGAGAGCTCTGAGCAGAGATTGAACATCAGTCCTCAGGTTGGAAAAGGACTTCAGTCTCCTTTACTCAACGACACAACAGCAGAATAAAGCAACTCACTCCTTGAGAAAAGAAATTGCAGATTATATTGTATTTTACAATCTCTCTCATTCATGAATAGATAGATACCCATATATCACTGTTTATTGTGGTATTTAAAATATTAATCCTTGAAAACACCACCACAAGTATTATTAAATAATGGTCTATCCATGGAATTCTGTGAAATCTCTCAATTGTTGCAAATTGTTATATTTGTATGCACTGGCATATAGAAAACTCTAGTATACAATATAAAATCTAAAAATCCTGCAAGTTGTAAACAATTATATATATATATATATACTGTATATACATTAGATATAAAGTATCTGCATACATTAATTTACTAAACACAACTATATACCACTTATTCTTTTCCAATATTAATATTAGTTCATCTAGTTTTCACATTGGCCTCATAAAAATGTGTTGTTATGAATCCTGAAGATTAGAAAAGTAAGGGATGCAAATATTAAGTAACAGAGCCAGTAACAAAGCACTTTCTGAACATGCAGGAGGCTCTATTTAGCACTGCAAAAAAAACAGCACCACTACCACCACCACCACCAACAACAACAAACCTAAACAATACCAAGTATGGTGGCACATGACTGTAATCCCAGCAATTTGGAGGCTGAAACAAGAGGTTCATGAGCTCAATGGAAGTCTGACTACATAGGAAAATCCTTGTCTCAGAACAGTTAAGTACTTGGCCAGAGTCCATACCTTCCTCCTCCCCTCCCCCTCCCCTTCCCTCTCACTGTACCTCTGTCTGCCTCTACACAGGTAGGCCATGGTATTTACAAAGGTAACACGCTTTAAACCTCTCTGCCCTGACTGGCTAACTTCGGGGAGTGAGCGAGTTGGGGAACTGAGAAGGAAGGCTATTTATTCTTCCATGTACTTGGAAATGACTTGTTTAAATAGCTGTGTCTTGCATATTGGCCTAATGTGTGCTTCTGCATCTTAAGTTCCTCTGTCCAGCATCTCCAATTCATACCAAACCATGGAAATCATCTCCATTCCGTTGTTAGCCTACTCTGCAAATCCATATCACCAAGTTCTGTCCACTGTCGCCAATTTGCCTCTTCTGCCAGGCTCCTGGGACCTCCTTTGTCTTTCTTCCTACCAGGGAAACTGCCACCATCTCCTAGCTCCTTCTCCACTAAGCCCTTGGTTTCAGTGCAATCAGAGGAATTTTTCTAGGTGTAAACATAGCCTTGCAAGCTGCTGTTTAACCATCCCTCTGGAAGCACTACCCTCCAACGATCATGCGCACTGAGTTCGGCAGCCAGAGCTGCGGCCTCTGTGGGAGCATTTTAGGAAGAGCATTTGGGGTGGCAGAATTCTAGGACCCCTGCCCCCTCGCCCCGTCTTGACCACTCAGAGACCTTTGCTAGGTCTGTGCTATGCGTTTCAGTTCTGACTCCAGCCGTACTTTAAAAAGAATCAACTGCTATTTGGTTTTCAACCTGATCTCAAGAGCAAAATCAGATCCCTTCAGTGTGGCTCCTATGAATGCTGACTTAACTTTTCAAGCTCAGCTTTGCCTTACGTTTGCTACCAATATTTCACCTGGTTTCCCTCCACTCAAGGGCTCAGGGGTCAGCTCTCAGCCCATCCCTTCTCCCATCCTTCAAGGGTTCATAGGCAGTGGTAGGAAATGACATGGAAAGAAAGGACAGTAGATGTAGACATCAGGGGTGCTGGAGGACACTAGAGGTGCCCCACAGTGGACGGCAACAGCTCTAATGACTAGCAAAGGACAGCACCAGCTTCAAGCCCCAGATTAAGTCTCTGCGGAGTGTTGGGGTAGCTGTTAAAACCCCCTTAGAGAGTCAATCCTCCTTAGCAAGACAGCTTGGTTCTTTTACATATTATTGGTTCCTGGGCAAAGGCCCCATTTGTGAGCATCTGATTGCTTGAAAGGGTTCTCATTTACAGACCACTAACAAGATTAAAGTGGTAATTTGCAAAATGCTTAGCCCAGATATTTAAGCTGCACCAGCCTTGTGTGTTTGTAACTGCTGTTTCTGGGTTGGTTGCTAAACAGGAGCCATTTCATTCTCTTGCACTGAAATGGATCAGATAAATCACAGGAGCTTAGTTTACAGAAGCAAGCAATGACAGGTTTGTAGGAATGGAAGGCTAAATAACTGATAGGAGTTGGACTTTATTTCATCCTGCATTCAATCTGCAAACTCCATACCTATGTGAAGCTGCTGATAACACACTCCCTCTGCTCCTGGCCCTCATCCTCACACACAATGCCCAGCTCTACCATTGCTATAGAATTTAAACATTTTTGATAAACTGTATTTAAAAAGAGGGATTGTCACTAATTCAAATGGAGCAACTTCTAATAAAAAAAGGTAAAAAAATTCAGTGAAATCACATTTTGCATTTGCAAAGGGAACTGGATAGAAATCACACAAGGACACTCTGTTCTGTCACTAAATTATCTATATTGGGCAGGCAGACCTGATAAGAGAATTCATTTTACACACACCTCGGAATGGAACAGGACCAGATCTCATGATCTCCTAAAATAGAAAGGAAGTTCAAATACTGAGAGAGAGAAGCTTCCATAGACTTTAATGTGCAATCATTTGGCCATGTGAAAGTCTCCTTCAAATGGTGACAAAGGCCTTTCCCTTTGCGCCTGGAGAGCAGGTGGTCTCTTTGTAACTAGCTGCATCTCTTGTCTACCTGAACCGAAATCCCCATGACTAGGCGCCATGTGTTCATGGGTTGAACAAACTGAAACTGTGCAGGAAATACTATTCTGTATGGAAGTATTCCAGCCTGGTTTACTTCTGTGCCTTGAGGAAATGGCTTAATGGTCGTTGTTTTCCATTCACTTCTGTAAGCTGGGTTCACATTTAATCATGAGCAAGTGAAAACAGCCATTGCTCTCTGTATTGTGCTTCCATACTTGATTTTCTAGTCAGGCCTGAAAATAGGGGTAGAAGAAAAAGAGCAAAAAAACCCCAAACACCTATAGAGAATTATCAGAGGATTGTAATCAGTAAGAAAATAAAAATGTACATAGTGAGCAGCCCAAAGAGAAAAATGTCACTGTAAACAAATTACAGAAAGTTGGAAATAATGAAGAATGGAGGTCAAAATTTGTTCAGTAAAGGAGATTAAGATGAAGAAAGGCAAAACATGGGCCAGTCAGAAAGGTCACTTGAAATGAAAGAGCATGCCTATGGTTCTTGAAGATAACTAAGCCTCGTCCTCAACTTTGCAGTCATTATCTGAGACCGGCTCTAAGTTCCTCCAGTCTGCTGATATTAGCCTTCCTCATTAGAAATAAGATAGCCCTTGTAATATCTATTTCCTGGGCTTGTTACGGGAGACATGAATGAAGTCTAGCTGGAGGACTCTAATGGTGTTTTAGAGGTCCCAGCTAGGTGGTCTAAGGAGTTGAAGTAAGGTGTTAAGACAGGCAATAACAATAGTGATCACAATATTGAGAAATATGTGATTACTGTTGAATGAGAGGACTAGTGTCTTCATTACACAAAAATGTAATTATGCAGTATGAAGATGATAAAATGATTAAAGGGAAATAACATTGCTTGTAATACCCATTAAATAGGAGAAGACATGAGAGGCAAAAGCCTTGCCCTGAATGACTATTATGGGATCCACTTAAGGAATTATAGAAGGTTTGAAGACGAAACCTCGACTCCCTCATGTTCAGCTATTATCGACTCTTGCCCTTATTTACTGCCATGACTCTCACCACAGTTAAGAGCACAGGTTAGCAAGGAAAGAAAATGCAAACGTATAAAAGACTGTGCTTGCTCTAGAGAATGTCTACAAGCTTGAGAGAGTAACTGATTCTGGCACGAGTCACAGGATCCAGTGAGGTGGCTATTGGACAAACTCTCAATGAATGAGTTCATTCTCAACAGGAAAAACAGGGCATCCTGAAATGGTATGCACTTGATGATGCCCAGAGTGTTCAAAGAGACCCCCAGTTTATGAAAGTCTCAGATGATTGCTATGGTTATATGTGAATACAGTGGGGAAGACAGAGTCTGAGGAGGGGAGGAGGCATAGAGGCAGGGAGAAAGAGGCAAAGGGAAAAAGAGAGGAAGGAAGGAAGGAAGGAAGGAAGGAAGGAAGGAAGGAAGGAAGGAAGGAAGGAAAGAAAGAAGGAGGGAGGGGGGGAAAGAAGGAAGGAAGGAAGGAGGGAGGGAGGGAGGGAGGGAGGAAGGAAGGGAAAGAAGGAAGGAAGGAAGGAAGGAAGGAAGGAGGGAAGGAAGACAAGAAGATAGGGAGGAGGTGGGGAGGGAGAAAAGGATTGATGGTTAAGCAATTATTCCATGTGCTGTTCAGAAAGTAAAATTTAAACTAAAGACAAATAAGAACCAAGAATTTTACCAATGTGCTGCATGAAGAATGAACTACTTCTGATTACTGGTCTAATATGGAAGGAACTCGGAAAGTTCCATTTTTTAAAAAAGAAGAAGTACAAAGCTAAGAACACTAGGAGAAAAAGTGAAGAGCTCTTCTTATATTTGTAAGGAAAATAGTATCATGAGGTAAGTACATTACTGTCCCAGAAATTGGGAAAATGAGTAGACAAATAATTCAAAATTACCAAAGAAAAAATTCACCAGCAGATTGTAGGAACAGTGACAGGCAGGAAACCCTAGTCTGTGATCAGTAAATCAGCTGCTGGAGGCTCAGTGTAGAGGCTGAGACTCAGAAATGCCAGAGAGGGTCCGTGCATAGGGAAACACTCACAGTTCTGTGCGTCTTATCTGTAGGATACTTGATCGTGTTCTTAAATATCAAGGGAAATGTCCTCAAAGAAACGTGGCCATTTAACAATATGCCAGAAAATTCTGTTCTTTTCCACAGGGTCTTCCCTCAGGAGACATTTCTGAGCCTAACTTATTTGAGTCTCACCAGCCTAACTGGCCATAAGGAAGAGGCTGATTCATTGCAAGATTGTTCTGAACTTCCACCTGGAGGAGGGCAATGAGCAGGTCTAGCCCCAAGAGCCAACGAAAGGCATAAAAGCAAGAAAAAAATGAGAATAACTTGTGAAATCCTTCATCTAGGGCTCTCATTAAACATCTCACACCTCCAATCCTACCTGTCTCCAAGTCTGAGATTTGAAGATTGTAGTTCAAAGCCAACCAAGGTATAAAAGTCTATAAAACTCTATCTCTAATTAACCAGAAAGAAGCTAGACTGGAGTTGTGAGTCAAGTGCTACAGCACTGGCCATCAGCAAAAGAGCAGAGTGAGAACATGAGTCCTTGAATTCAAATCCTTCTGAGGACCAAACTTGAGACCTAATCATAGGACTCATCAAAGCTTCACCTCCCAAGGTAGGATTCTTTGCCACCATGTCACTGGGGTCTATTTATATCAGCTTCTTTTCCTCAGTACATCATCAAGTATGAAATACTTTACACCCAATAATAAAAGAAAATATTACAAAGCATACTAAGAAACAAAAGACAGAGTTGGAAGAGACATGAGAAAATGTCAAAACCAAAGGATACTGGAATGATCAAACTGGGAATTTCAAACAAACATGACTAATATGCCCAAGTCTTTAATGGGAAGAGTAAACGTTATGCAAGGATGAGTGGTAATGTAAGTAGAGAGGTGGATATGTAAGTAGAGAGGTGAACATTCTGGATACCCAAAACACTATAAGGGAAACAAAGAATGTCTTTGGTGCCCTTATTTCCTGGACATATCTGAAGAGAAGAATGTTAGCTTGAGGATAACAGAAACACCTCAAATTGGAAAAAAAAAGAAATAGAATGAAATATCCAAACTGTGATACAACTACAAAAGGCATGATATTTGCATGACAATACTATTTAAAGAAAAAATGAGAATATGGCAGAGAAATATTTGAACTGTCGATGACTATTTTGCCAAATTAGTCTCAGACACCAAACCACAAATCCAGAAAGTTTAGCAAACACAATGAAAGATGAACTTTCACAAAAGCAAGTAAAAGACACCATGCATATTCTATTCTAACTGCAGAAAATGAAAGACAAAGGAAAATTCCTGAACAATACAGGGAGAGAGGAATGGTAGGTAAACTGCAGAGCATGAGAAGAGTGGTTCGCTCATCTTCAGCCCAGGTACCATGGAGGCAGGAATCGTCCCGTGAAATGTTTGAAGTGCTCCAAGAAAAGAAACACAAAGAGTTTTGTACCTTGTTATGTGATCCCTTGAGGCAAAAATGTACAAACATGGTGGATCTTAATCTAACTATATTAATAATCAATTTAATGTTACTAGTAAGGGCATGTAAACTAAATGATACAGACTGTCAGAGTGAATACAAAAATAAAACCAAACTACCTGCTGTCTAAGGATGTCTACTTTATCTGTTTATTTTGGGAGTACTGGGTTTGAACTTAGGGCCTCACATTGCCCTTGTGGGTTCTTTATCACTTTAATCATACCCAAGCTAGAAAGAATCACTTTGGTTATAAAGTTATTTGTATATTAAAATTAAGTGCATAGAAATTGGTACTTTATATGAACACTAATCAAAAGAAAGGACTAGCTATATTACTTTGAGATGGAGGAGATTTTAGAACAAGGAAATGAATGGGGATAAAGAGGCAATATATTATAAAATTTGCTTAGAAGACAAAACCATGCTCAACATATATAAGCCTAATGACATAGAAAAATATGGGGCAAAATGGATAAAATTGCAAAAAGAAATAGATTAATTACTAACTGTTGGAGACTTCAATAGCCCTCTACCAGAACTCAACAAATACAAAAGCCAGAAAAACAGAAAGGATATATTTGAACTCAACACCACCATTATTTACACAGATATAGGTGGCATATTTAGATTGCTTCATGCATCAATAGCTGATTATACTCTCTTCTCAAGTGCTCATGAAATAGTTACCAAATTACATCACATTCTGGTCTATGAAACACATCAAAAAATGAAAGTTAGTAGAAATTATATCATACCTACTCTCAAAACACCATGTAACCAAACTATAAATTAAACTAAAGTCAATGTAATTGGAAAATCCCAAATACTCTGAGAGTAAACAAAACAGTTCGAAATTCACAGAGCAAAGAAAAATATTAAGAAAAATATAAAAATTCTTGAAAAAAGTTAAAGAAGACTTAAAGAAATAGGATATAGTGAAAGAAATGCCTAAAAAGAAATTTATAGAATTAAATGCATATATTATTAAAAATCTATCATCACTCTTTGATGTTTCCACCATATGAAACTAGAACAAATGACAGTGGCATTAAATGGTATAGAATGCTCATGCTATCTGCTCAACAGTAATCAACCGCTTCTTGTGGCTATGATAATTTCACATATTGTGGTGGAAAATACCAACCCATCCCAACTCTCTTCTTCTCAGTGTCCTGTGTCATTTTAGGTGTCTGTTATTTTACATTGAGAAAGCCTTAGAAATATCCACTACTTTCTCTCCTAGTTCTAGAGAAACTAGAATGTGGAGACTTGTCCCATTAATGAACTTTCTTAGAGCCTCTGTAGTAAGTGCTGTGAGAGTGTGTATCCTCATGAGTAGTCCATCAGAGACCACTGGGATGAGGAGTTCAATGTTTGAATATTATGTTTGGAAATTTGCAAACATTATGGAAGAACTCGTTCAGAAACCTAGTAGAGGATGTTTTATCAGCAGAGTGATACAAATACCATCTTTAGTGCTAGAAGGATCTCCCAACAGACATGGAAAATTGAGCAAAGTACTAAACTAGTTGACATTTGTTTATGAAGGAATGATGGACTTTCTTTTTTGTCATTCAATGTTTACATGTAAAATAAGCAAAATAACATCAATATGTATTCTGGTGGGCTATAGCTTACAAAAGCTTTCATGTACATTTTTTTCAAATAGCAATGTTTATGACCACATTGGATACAGTGCCTGCTTCCAGTCTCCATCTCATCAATATTTAGTGAATTGGTGAATCAACGATTCCCTTTTTCAGTGAGGAGTTAACTGTGCATCTCTGAGTGTTCAGTTAGAAGGAAATGACTGCTGGGTGCCATGTTCAAGGCTCTCCTCACTGTGTGCTCTGTGTCAGGAGCTGCATAGCTCTGATTAGGCCACAATCCTCTGTTGGCATGTGGTGTCTTCACTGTCCAAATGAAGAACTAAAAATAAAACCTGATATTGACAGCCTTGGGAGCTTTCTCAGTAGTAATCGGCCCAGTGAGCCTGCCATGTAATGCACCTCAGCACAAAGGGCCTGGGCTACACACACACAGACACACACAGACACAGACACAGACACACACACACACACACACACACACACACACACACACACACACACACACGGCCTATGTCCCAGAGGAGTTATGTGCACAGGCATCCATCCTCCAAGCCCAACTTCCTGTGTCTATGCGGTTGCCTGAAAGTTCAGCAGCTCCATGCTTAGGCTAGCAGTGCGCCCTTGAGCTGGTCAGGACCTTCAGCCTCCTGAGCCTCCATTTCCCATCTGCCTGGTGGAGATAAGATACCTCCTGGAGCAGCCTGTTGTGTGGAGTCAGTGAGATAATGCGTGTAAATCCAGGGCGCAGCAGTCGGCCCCTAGCACCGGCTCAGAAAATGGAAATTCTTCCATCCAGGTCCCAGGGGGTAGAAGGCAGGAAAATATAACAATAAAGGAAGGAGGGGGTGTGGGGGGGAGCAAAGATGGATTGCCATTCTTTAAATAAAACCAGAGAGCGAGGTGTGAGAAAAATAGAGAAACGCACGGAGTATGGGAGAGAGGAATAGCTACAGGCACTTGGAATAATGCTGAAAGATTCTCATAAGTAAAAGCTTCTTTTAAAATATTGGAGTTTCTCCATATGGGAAGCTTGGGGAGAGAAGAGGGAAAAAATTAAATTAAAGCATTTGAAAGTATATTATAGTTTTTATCTCTTTGGCTCTGCGATTTCAGAAATAATATAATTCTACGGGAAACATGTTGCCAGAGGATTTTGTTGAGTGGAGCCCCAACCAAACGGGACAGAATGATGTCAAAAAAGCTTATATAACAGTTTTGTTTTATTCATTTACATAAATCACATTTACCGTAGGTGTTTTATTCAAAATAAAGTTTGGGAAAAATAAATTGAACAGATGAACCCAGGCAAACCTGGTGATTTTTTTCACGAGTTGTGTTTGATGATAAAGGCATAAAAGCATAATGTGGTATCATTTCACCAAGGCACAATATGGATAACCCATATGGAACAGAAGTTGATAATACTGCAAAGAAGCAAAAATAAACAGAACAGATGTACTTGTAAAATCAAGTCTGCTCCCACCCCTGAATACCTGCCTTGCACTGGAGAAGTTTCTACAAAACTCCAAACTGGCTTCAAGTCACCTTCCCACAGAGACTCATGGGAAGCCAGAGATGAGACCACGTGACCAGAGGGAGGGAAAGCAGTCGGTGCTTCCATCCGGGGCTCCCCGGGTAAAGCCACCCCAGCGTTTCAGTCTTCAGGCCTCTGTCACGGGTCCCACGCCCAGATCTTCCTGTCCCCAGAGGAGTACAGTCCCCAGCCTCTTCTTGTTGCTTTTGCAAGGATGAAGAGCAGAGCTGTCCCTTCTTCATGGGGAAAAGGAAAAGCCCAACTGGGAACATACAAAGGAAGGCGGGAACTGGAAAGCCTGAGGACTCACAGAGGCTGATGGGGTGTAAGGGCTTGCTGGGGCCCGGGCCAAAGCGGTGTGGCTGCAAGTGCTCTTTGAGAAGCAGGCAAGGCTCTAGAGCCACGTGCCATGTGTGACAACGATCTTCCATTGGACCCAAGCGTCCTGGGAGTGTGTCAGCCTGCGGACACAACTTGATCAGTCTTCCTCCCTGTCACTGTCCTCTGTCTCCAAGCAACTGGGAGATGGCAGGTGGAGACAGTCCCAGGGAGCAACGCAGCGCAGTCTTTGCTTACTTGGGGGACTTAGGGAAACCGGGACCAGAACCCACAGGCTTAGCTGCCTTACTGCTTGTTATTCACGCAGCGAACCATCAGTGGCGAACAGTACAACTTGGATCTGTGGGCATGGCTGGTGTCAAGGCTGGGGGAGTGGCTGGTGTCACGGTTGGGAGGTGTGGCTGGCGTCAAGGTTGGGGGCGTGGCTGGTGTCACGGTTGGGAGGTGTGGCTGGCGACAAGGCTGTGGGAGTGGCTGGCGTCAAGGCTGGGGGCGTGGCTGGTGTCACGGTTGGGAGGTGTGGCTGGCGACAAGGCTGTGGGAGTGGCTGGTGTCAAGGCTGTGGGCAAGGCTGGGGTGACTGGTGTCACGGTTGGGAGATGTGGCTGGCATCAAGGCTGTGGGCGTGGCTAGGGCGGCTGGGGGTGTGGCTGTCATCACGGCTGGTGAGTGGCTGGAGTGAAGGCTGGGGGCGTGGCTGGTGTCAAGGCTGTGGGCGTGGCTGGGGTGTCCGGGGGTGTGGCTGTCATCACGGCTGGTGAGTGGCTGGAGTGAAGGCTGGGGGCGTGGCTGGGGTGGCTGGGGGTGTGGCTGGCATCACGGCTGGTGAGTGTGGCTAGAGTCAAAGCTGAGGGCGTGTCTGGGGCATGGTTGGGGTGGCTGGGGCACGGCTGGTGTCACCTCTGGGGGTGTGGCTGGTGTCACTGCTGGGGGCATGGGTGGGGTGGCTGGGGGCATGACTGGCATCACAGCTGGGGGTGTGGCTGGCATCACGGCTGGTGAGTGTGGCTGGAGTCAAGGCTGGGGCGTGGCTGGGGCATGGCTGGAGTGGCTGGGGTGGGGCTGAAGCATGGCTGCGGTGGCTGGTGACACGTCTGATGGTGTAGCTGGGGGCGTGGCTGGGGCGTGGCTGGAAGGCTGGGGGCGTGGCTGGGGTGGCTAACGTCACATCTGGGGGTGTAGCTAGGATGGCTGGGGAGTGGCCCTCTGGGGAAGAAGAGAGGTTCAGGTGCTGGTGTTCAGCCAAGAAGAGGAACTAGGAAATCGGCTGTGATATGGCAATGTGTACAGTGCAGAGCTTTCTGCACACCATCAAGGTGTTTGTGTGCGTATACTGTGCTGTCTTTTCATCCCTGCTTTCCTCTCTGAATCCCCGCAGGAAGATCTCAGACCTCCAGCTGGGATTGGGGGGCAGGGGATTGGGTCAGGGGGAATATGGAACTTCTGCTCCATCGGACCTGCCCACCTGGTGAGCAAGCCCCCTGCCCGGGGCACGTATAATGCCCTAACCTTCTCAGAATCCCTTTTCACTTAGCACGAAACCGATATGGAAATTCTCCTCCCCGGAAGAGAGGGTCCATGGATACATGTTTCCAAGAGAAGGAAGGCAAGGATGTGATTTCAGCAGCCCAAAAAGACACTTTGAGGAAGGTGAGGACTAAAAAGAAAATAGAACGGAAAGGAAATTCTCCTCCTTGCCCATAGTAAGTGTGGTCACATGGCCAACAGCTGGAGCAAACCACCATCCACGGCCTCTGATGTCACCGAGTCGCCACCCATCTGCTCGGCTCCCGAAGCAGCCAGGAAAAAATAGCGTCGCACGTCCCACACGCCCCAGCTGTCCTCGGCATCCAGTGCTTCGGCGATTTTTTCTTTCCTCCCCTAAAAATAAAATGAAATAAAATCATTATTTTTCCAATCAAGAGATAGGAGCCATTGTTTCAAAACTACCTGTAGGCTTTTCAAAGTGGGAATGGAAGCCAGCGCTGCTATGGAGAAGAGAGGCCTTGGGGTGGGGGTGCAAGCCTGGTGGGGTGCTGGTGGGGGGGAAGCAGATCGTGTGGTAGCTGAGTGCCACGAGGTCTGTGAGTCCCTGGAGCCAGTATATCTGGGGTCAGCACTGGGGTGCTATTATTTCTAATAAGGTCCCCCAAGCAACCCTCTGCACAATGTGGATGCGTGTCAATTTTTAAGGCTAGAACGTGCAGTATTTACAGACATGCAGCCTCTGGGTATGCCAGCATTATCTTCAGTCAAGTTCAATTTTAGAGGGAACACAAATAAAGCAAATATTTCCCTGTGGACTTGAAGTTGGAGAGCAGAAATTACCAGAGAGAGTGAGAGGGAGAGGGAGAGGGAGAGGGAGAGAGGGAGTCTAGTCTCTCATGGAGAGTAAAAGAGGAAGTCTGAGAGCAGAGGAGAGGAAAGTGGGCTTCCTCCTCAGCCAGCCCCACCCTTGGCCCTCAGAGGTCTCGGTTACGTCTTTCTTCATTGAGGGTGCGTTCCCAGTTGTGAGATCTGCCGTGTCATAGCACCCTGAGTGTTTGCCGGGTGGGCGCCTCGCTGTCTAGTCTTGTCAGTTAATCCCTCCTTGAATCTCCACAGCAATTCAGAGACACAATGACAGAGATTTGATCACACAGAAGCTCTATGCCATGTGTGCCTTCCATGAGGACACCTGCTTTTGATTCACTTTAGAAATACCACATAGCATATAGCATGGACTAGCCACTCTTGAAAGTGAACTATGCTCCAAACAACCCCGGAGTTTGATGATGGCAGCTGTGGCTGGCCACAGAGAGGATAAACTGAGTCAAGAGCAACTAAATAGAGCCACCCAGTGAGTAGGTGACAAAGGTAGCTTCTGAACTCAGGCAGCATGGCCCTAGGGTTCAAGTTCCTCATGGATGTATGACCAGTGTCTTTCAATGCAGAAGTGATTTCACATCTTTTCGTTTCTCCTTCCCCTTGTTATCCTCAATTCAGTTAATTCTGTTGAGCAATGTGCAGGTGGCCATGAAGCCTGTATGGGTAAATGATAAAATAGGTGCATAGGTTTGCTTAAGAAGCCTGTTCCAGAAAGGTCTCCTCCTGTAAACCCATTATTTAAGCAAGGGGAGTCATGGCACAGAAACACTGGACTAGGCCAGTCAGCACCAATATGCCCGTTTTACAGATGTGCAAACTGAGGTTCATGGATTGAAAGTATAAAAGAACTTGATGACAGAATGGCTCCACAAATGTGTGTTTTAGGAAGAGTAAAGATCACACAGAACTTCCTGTTTCAAAATAAATAAGTGATGACATTCCATTCACATCTGGAAGATCTGAGTAGTAGGCTAAAGAACTTGCCCAGATGCCTCTCAGAAGACAACTTGGAAAATATTATACTAAGCTAAATAAGCCAGATGCAGAGAAATATGCTGTATAACTCCCCTAATTTGTGGTAGCTAGAATGTGACTATAAATTTACAAGTATGCAAGGGGTTACATATTAATGAACTGATATGTAATAGACTCTATGGAGAGTGCAAACAATATAATTCTTTAAAAAAACTAAGTCAAAACCCAACAAAATAAGTAGTAGGAAATGGATACTTGCCAGAGAAAGAGGCTACGGGAGAGAGATAGAAGAATTAAGGGAAAGAATGCAGGCAAGAAATCATTGTATAATTGGGTTTTTAAGTATTAATTTACTCTAAATTATTTGCCATTCATTTGCAGGGACTAGAGAAAATGAGTAAACATCAATTTTGACATTGTCCTGAAAGTCTTGACACTGGCCCAATGATTTGCTGAAGTTTAAGGAAGCTGTAGAGTCTAGAGTACACATTACAGTCTTCAGCTAGCATGTGCTTTTCAAATATTTGGTCCAGACTTTTCCCTGACGTGTTACATTGACAAAACACACAAAGAAACCTTTAAGGACTAAAGAAAACGCACCCAACATATTCATTACAAAAGTAGAAAGAAAAACATAAATAACACATTTCAATCAAATAATGTAAATATTCTGCCAGCATAATTTAAAAAAAAAATAATAGATTCATTTTTACTTTACTCACCATAAAGGATTTTAAATGTTTAAGTGTACTTGTTTGATGAATAAAGCATTTTATATTCAATCATTTAGTGCTAATCATTAAGAAGTTGTGTTGTTGAGACAAATCACCAGCTCAGACATTAAAAACCACCATTATAAAAATATACTTACAAGGTCAGTATCAAATTACCATTTTATAGGACGGCTAAACCCAGCTTCTATGCTGTACTAGAAACTTCTCAACACACCCCAAATCGCTCTGGAAACGTAGAAACCTCAAAAGCAGGGACATGAAGTTAGCTTAAAACACAGGTAAGGTCCCGTCCAGAAAAAGAAAATCAGTGCTGTCTCACAAGACCTGTCCCCAATGATAACATTTTCACTAACTTTTCACTCTGGGGAGCTGCTTTGCTCTCATTTTGAACTTCATTTGCAATCGCCTGAAATACTTAGGTCTGCAGACCAGGCTGCCATTGTGATTCTGTTCTAAGCAGGTTGCCATATTTACTTGTATTCCCTCACTCTGTTTGCCTGCTGCCTTTAAGCCAACTTGCTGTGTGCATCTCAGCAGTCAGTAGGTACGTCCTCTGCTGTTCTTCAGGAAAGCTATGGTCTCACTTATTTGAAACAAGCCCTGAGAGCAAATGCAAAAACCTCCAAGTGTAAACAACCATTCCAGAATGTAGCTAGTACCTTAACAAAGAAATCAAACTCTTAAAAATACGAGAGTTCATTGTATAGCCCGCAGAATTGAGAAGTATAAGGGAGGGGGTGAGTCAAAAGGAGGTGAAAATGTTGAAGAAGTAATATAGATCAAGATGATGTGAGGGGAGGGGTGGGCTGGGAGGAGTGGGTGAGAATGCATAAAGGGGAGACACTGATCAAGACGCATTGTATTCCTACATTGATTGGATGAATGACAACTCCTTTGTACAACTACTTAAAGATAATAAGAATTTTTTTTTAAAGCCAGGCATGGTGGTGCATGCTTGTTTTCTCATCTTTTCTAGAGGGGCAGATAAAGAGATCGAGGTCCAAGGCTGGTCCGTGAAAAAACACAAGACTCTATTTGAAAACAGACTAAAAGTAAAAGGGTTTGTGATGCGATTCAAGCGGCAGAGAGCATGCTCTGATTCCATCCCCAGTCCTGCCAGAGAATCTCTACTCAGAAACCTCAGGGCAGAAAACCCAGAGAATGTATAGCAAACAGCTCCTGGGAGAAAGAGGCTGCTGAATCGGCCTCACCCCAGGTGAGGGACCACAGAACCAGAGCCAACCACAGAATCAGAGCTGGCCACAGCCCAGTGGACGCAGGATCTGCAAAGCCCCACGGGTGTGGCAGCAAGTTAGCAGCTTTCACTAACCCCGGGCTTTCCAGAAGAAGGAGGAAAAATGTCCATGTGATGATGAACGAAACGCTGGCATGGCTGGCGACGGGCCAGTATCTGCAAACTGGACCATTTTCTACTTCGGCTTCTGCTGTCGAAGGGGAAATCAGCAGTACAGAGCCAAGAAGGTTGACAGAGAGAAGAGGCCACCACAGTCATGTTCCTTGACTCACAAAGCCACAAATAACTCCTCCCTGATTCCAAAGCAGTGTTTCTCTTGGTAGAGAGTGAAAACAAGCGAAAAAAAGCTGGAAGTCATCATCTTACCAAATTACCTGACAGCAAAGCCAGTGTTGCTATTTAGAGGTGGTGGACACTTCAAACTAGCTTCACAGGAATCTAGAATTGGACTGTTTTTCTCTGGGTCTTAGGAACTCGGAATAAATATGGTAAAGGTTTGATAATAAACTGAGAAGTATGATAAAGCTGCAATGAATGACAGAATTTTCTTTGAAGGCATTCTCTCTGCGGAATGAAAAAAGGTGAGCCCAACCCTAAATCCCGCTGCCCCTGAAGATCATCTTGGGGTGAGAGGGATGGCACTATGTCAAGCCCACAGAGACCTATGGAGAAAAGCCTTGAAGGCTAATCTCAGTACCTTTACAAACTGCCAAATGTATACAAACAAATGTACCAGCGGCTATCTGTAAAAGAAAGGGTCACCAGTACACTCAGTGAAATCCATACCAACTGGTCTTAGGCTGACGCAGACACCAAAGACAGATTCCAGAAGCTCCACCGACTCCAGAACAGAAACTGCACCTGTGTGAAGACAGATGAGCTGGCGGCCTTGTGCAGCCCTGGAAGGTTGAACTGAAGTCATCACCACCGTATCATCGCCATACTTTCCGAAGGCCTAAAAGTCTCTGATGTTCATACATTGCTGTCACCTCATATGTAGCAGAATCAGAATCTTGGCTTTCACATGTATTTTGTTGGGGAGCTACCCAGAAGCCTCCCTCCCTGTGAACCCTCAGCCCTCTGGGATGCCCAGAGCCCCAGAGCCTTGGCTCACCATGCAAATGTGCTTGATGATGGGCAGCCGGTCTCCAGGGGGGCCTTGTCCCCCAAAAAAACCTCCATTGTGTTCCAAATGTTCCAGTCCAGTCCCCTGATCTAGGCAGGTCATGAAGCTTGGCACTGTGGAAATGCACCTAGGGCTGCAGGAGTTGGTGCTGTGCATCTCTGGCCAGCGGAGGCCCAGGGAACCTTAGAATCATGTGTGTCCTCAGGCTCGAGGGAGAACAGCTGTCACTGTGGAGGAGTGTGACTTCTGGCAATGCTGTTCTCGCACCCTTCTCCTCAGCTTTGCCCCCGAAAGAAGAGGCTGAGATGGTCACTCTGTGGGTGCAGGATGAGGTGGTTGGCCAGCACTTTGTGCTCTCTCGTTCTCTGTCTTTACTGTTTGATCTGCCTCTGTCCCCCTCCCTGTCTTACTCACCCTCTCTTTGTCCTCCGCCAACTCTTTCTTTTCCTCCTCCCCTCCTCCTTCTCCCTCCTTCCCTTCCTCTCTGTGTCTGTCTCTTTCCCTCTCTCCCCCCCATTCTCTCTGTCTTATTTTTGCCTCCTCCTCGAAGTCTTCCCCTGCATTCTCCTTCTCCATCCATCTTTTCATCTCCTCTTTCAAGTCAATGTTTAGCTCTTGGGAGCATTTTGGTGAGGTTTATCTTATGGGGCTCTGTTCATCTAAATAGCTCCTCTATGCAGTCTTCAGATACAATATTTGCATATTCCACAATTTCATTTTACCTTTGAAAGTATTTTAACAAACATGCAAATCCAAACTTGCACAGATCTCACTTTCAGTACTACCAAGAAATGTACCAGGGACAAGAAGAACAAGGTGCTTTAAGTCTGTTTAAATATAAATGAATGGTTTACAGTCTAGTTGTCGGGGTGAGTCTTGTTTCTTGCTTCAACTATTGATTGGAAAGAGGGGGTGTGTCGTGTCCCTCCCAAGTTCCCAGACAATGCTAAAACTGCTGTGGAACTGAAAGGAAGATGTCAGGCTGACAGGAGTAGATGGCACTGGAGAGATTGCTCGAGGCGGGTTGTGGGTGGACGTGGCATCTGGGCCTCCTGGTGGACAAGCATGAGGGAGTGCATGGGGGGGGGGCCTGCAGCTAGGGCCTGGTGCACTCCTGGCCCTCAGAGTCACCGGAAAACCACCCCAAGCCCTTAAGAACTGTGATCTGAATACACTGATACTTATATGAGGACTCTGTTGGTTGTGTAATTCTCCAAAAGCGGTGTGGGTGCCTGCACACATTAAGGAAGCAATCTTACAGGGTTTCACATCTCTAGGAGATGGCAGTGGACTCAGTCATTTTGGTGACAGTCCTGCAGCTGTGTAATGATAAAACATTTTGACATCCTTGAGTTACATAACAGAATCTAAATGACAAGCCACATCCCTGTCCCAAACCATTCAACCTTGCCGAGTCTGTCTTAAATAAAAACACTCACTTCTATGCAGCATCAGAAGTCCTCTATAAGTACAGACAGGAAAGAATATTATGTAAAATAGGACTGCGAAATTCACCATTGCTGTTGGAAATGTTAACCATTCTATTACATGATGTCCTCTTTAGGGCTTTCATACCATATATAGATTTGCTTCTCTTGGAGAGAAGAGAGAACATTTTGCTTTACTTATTTTTGTGGATCTGTGAATTTTATAACTTCTATTTTTTCCCCCTCTCTGTTAATTTCTAGGAAGCAAAGAGTCAATTCTGCAATCCCTAAGTTGCCAGTTTAGGAGACTTAAGGAGGAAGAAATAAATGTAAAAGTAATGTATCGTCCATTAGTTTAGCCCCCACAAAAACATACCAGACAGTTCAATCTGCGCATTCTTGATGTTCTCTGATTTCCAGTCCTGTTCTGTCCACTGGAGAACAGTTTAACTTCCTATGTACTCCTTGGGAAAAAATTTGTAATACAATTTTAAATTATCACTGGGATACAGAGCCAAACATTTTAGAGCAATTAGTCTTTATTAATTTATTAATTTATTCATGGAACCTTAGGCTTGTCTGCTGACTGTGTCATTGTAAAAGTAAAGTACTCTGAGGAAATGGTATACTCTAGATTGTATAGGAAAAACTTTCTACAACTTTCTTGATCTTTACTAGGTTGATCATCGTGAATGCTTGACCCACTTAATGTGCTATATCCAAAATGACTCTCAATATGTTATCTTTGACATTTCCTTATTGGAATAAAATTCAGTTTTCAACTAGTATAAAACTCAGTGTCTGAGGAGAAAATGGGAGAGCAAGGGAAGGGGTGGATGTTGTCCAAAAAAGATCATACTCTACCTGACTTATGTAACTGTAAGCCCCTGTACATCACCTTTATGATAACAATGAAAATTCAAAAAAATGTCTGACATACTTTATCTATTCCTTAAATGTCACTTAAAAACCTGAATTTGAGTTGAGCAACTTGAGTGTTTTATTTAACCTTTCTAGTTTTCTGGAGACAGATAACTCTATTACCTAGACTTGATATCTAGACAACATATTTAAGAACTTTTGAGTCTGGTTTTGTGAATTGAAAAAAAATGTGCAATGTGACTGTCATTATCTCTATGTGTAATATTTATCTATGTACACATTTATGTACATGTGAGTGTCTATGTGTGTGAGAGAGAGAGAGATTTTTCAAAACCAACAGGAGCCTTTAGATTCTTACCTAATCAAAAGACTTTACAGTTAAGACATCAACAATAATAACTACGGGACTTAAAGTCATGCAATCTAGAGGGTATAGAACCAAGTCTACACTCCTTCCTGGCCAAATTGAGCTCCATTGGAATTTCAACCTCTATATCCCAGTGTCTCTGGGCACAGAACTCTTCCTAAAAGGATTCTAATTTATTAATGTATGTATTCAAAGGATTCCACTCTTTAGAATTTGTAATTCTACTCTATGAAGATTAGAATTCAGGTCTGCTCATTGTCTCTTACAAAGCATACATCTTGAAATTAAGATGTTTCTACTAAATCCAATAATCCATTTCTCCACCAAGAAGTAAACCTGCTCTTTAAGTTACCAGACTAACTAAACTGGTTTCCTGTTTTTAGGCAGATTGCTGCCCTCATTCCTTGGGTCTTACTTCTGGAGTAAACAACTTTAAAGGAAAAGCAAGGTGAAATTTCAAAAGGTTAGCAAATGGCCTCGATGACAACCTTTTGAAGGAAAAATAAGACAACACCTTTGTCCTAGAGTGCATATGACCTTCCAGAACATTCCAGCAGTCACATGTAACAGGAGTACACCGACCTCAGGGTCAGGTTCCTCCTTCCTAAAATGCAGGGTGACTATATTTTGTGTGCAACATGGAAACCCTTTAGCATGCATTCTACCGCATTTGGACAACAGCTCTCCTATTTCTTGCAGTTTTCTTCTGAGAATCGCTTCTTCCACAGGATACAACTGTCATTTCTTCATTTCCTCCAAGAATAGTTTTATCTGATGCAACAGTCCACAGGTGGCCCTGTTGAAAAAGGAATGCCTTCTTTCCTTCCCTCGGTGATCAGACATGTGACCTAAGGTGAGCCAATCCTAGGGCTCACTCAAAGCACTGAGGCTTTGCCCAGCGACATGGACCAATGACAGCGGTTGTTGTTTGATTGGTCGCTTTGGTGAGGGTTCTTCTGGCTCCTGTTTTATTACCTGACCTCCATCTGCCTTCCAAAGGTTGCTTTACATGAGTTATCATGTTCTAGTGGTATCTCTTGCTTGTGAACCAACCACCCTCTGTGATAGAGTGCTCCAGTCCAGGACCTGCGCCTGTCCTCCCCTCCCCTGCTTCTCCTCAGCCAAAATCCAGCCCACTTCTTCATGGTTGGCTTCAGCTGTGTGAGAAAACTCACCATGGCACCCCGGAAAGGCATGACGCCATCCTCCATAAGACTGCCTCAAAAGCGAGGAAGAGTTAACTGACAAGGACACACGGATGATGTGAGATGAGGGCAGAGTGATGTGTGCCAGGAAAGAGCGATCCCCGGAATCAGAGAGGAGAACCGAGGCGGTCCATACACGTGGCTCTGGTCCCGTGGGGACCGGCTCCTGCCCATCAGCCCAGCAAAAGCATCCTTGAAGTTAAAGTAAAATCAAAGCCCTCCAAAGCCAGCCGAGGATGCCTTGCTGGGGAAATTTCCATGGCAGCATTCAATGGCGGTGCTCAGGACTAGTCTGAATCTATTCACACTGGTTTTATTTTATTTTTCATGTACATGCTTCAAGTGTTGGTCTCTCTGGCCCCTGTCCTCCTCTCAGTCTACTCCATGGATTATGCCTGGGCTGCCTAGTACAGAGCGACCTAACTTCTACACACACAGTGGTGTCGTCCAAACTTGGCCTTGCCTAAAATCTCCTGATAGGCTCACCTGCCCACTACAGAGCCCCATGTTGCTCCTATAGGTGCTCATAATTCCAGCTTCCAAATGAAAAACTCACCGTCGTCCAAAGCCAGGCTTTGGCGACTGATGCCATTGATCTTCACCCAACCCAGGCCCTCCCTTAAGTCTCCTGACCGGTATTGGATACAACAAGGCTGATGATTTTATGCACCATTTGTAAAACAGAATATTTTTTCAAATAAATACAAAGTCCCTTTTCTCTGTCCTAGAAATATTCTAGAAACAGTAGAAAGTATACACCAAGGTGCTTATGACATAAAAAGATTTTCTGCTTTTTTTGTTTATACGCTTCTTGTTTTACTACAGAGCTAATGAAAATAACTTTTATTTTGCCCCTAACCCATATTTTAAAGTTACCTCAAAACTCCTACATTAATCTCAGCTGCATTTACCAAACTCATATAAAAATGATTTATAAACTTTGCTGAGCTACATACATATTGAGTGATGTACGTGTAACATATATGCATATTACAAACTTAGCATGTGAATGTGATGTTAGCACTCAATTGTTAATTACGTCTGCTATGTGTAAAATAGCATGCTAAATGTAATTATAAAGATGGGAAGGCCTAGGCTTGACTTGTAAATAATCTTTACATTATCTTTGAAGAGCCAACCAGAGAAGTGATGGACTACTGACCGTGGTGAGGATCTTGGTCCAGGAGAAAGTGGGGACAGGGTGACAGTTAAGAGTGCTTTGTCAAGGAAGTAGACATAGAAGTTCTGGCCTTGGAAGATGAAATCAACACAGCAAGCATTTTCTCATATTCGGCATATGGAATTCTAAGTTAGCTCCAAGATCTCTGCTCTCGGTACTAGCAGCCCCCTGTACACTCTCTTGTCTTGGAGTATAAGAAGAGCTTTCAGTAAGAAAAATGACTGCTCCCACGATTTGGCTCTGTTCTAAAGCAGTGAGGAAAGGATTTGGCAAATGTTGTTGGGATCTTAATGCAATGGGCAATTGTCCTGGGAGAAAGTCCTTGAGAGAATGTCTGGCCTCTTCCTTGAGAGATGTGTTCCTACTGGCTTTGAGAAGCAGGTAGCCCAGGGCTCTTCTACAGCCTCGTGGAGATAAATCCTGCGAATGACCCAAAGAGGCTGGGAGCAGAGCTTTTCCCAGTGAGCTTATGAAGTGAAAGCATCTCGGCGGACATCTTAGAGCACAGCATTGTAAATCCCCAAGCTGAAGGCTCTAGTTTGGTGACCCACAGAAATGACGAAGTAATACATGTGAATGAAAGTGTTTTTGGTAATTTAGTATGCAAAGTAAATACAGCAGCCTTTCCACAAGGTCCCCAATTTTTACCTGAACATGGCTGCAGGGCCCCCACTTGTCACAAGTCCTTGTTCCCAGTGTGTTCTGAGATGGAGGTGCATAGAGATGGGTCACATGCCAACAGGCCTGAGAATCATAAACTACCTCTCCTCATGAGCTGCCAAGTTCACATTCAGTCTCTTAGCTCACATTTGGGGGTCTTGTGGTGGCGTGGTTGGCCCTTGGAGAAGATAAAACGCAGCCCAAGTCTTTTGACCCACAATGCATTCCCTGTTCTCTCAAACGCCATCCAGTCAGAGTGAGGTCTTCCCTGGTGAAAATGGCCGCTGCAGTTGCAGCTCAGTGGCCTCTGAAAGTTCAAAAGAACAAGATGAAGAATTATCCTGTTTCCCGTGCTAATACCGTGCCAGCAGTTGGTTCTTTGTTTGGTTGTTTTTCATGATAAATTAGTAATAACTCTTAGGCACATTTGGCAAGCTGAAGAAAAATGGTTTTTTTTAAATGCATTGAATAAACATCATCTTCTGGTTGAATCCCTCCCATACTCCACTGGCTTCAATACAGTAGAAGTTTATTGACGTACATGCTGCACACTCTGTCTGAATGATTGCTTCATATATTATGCTATGCTACATTTCATCTTGCTCCTTTTCAGCTTCCATAGCCCAAAGACTTATTGGAATCAGTTGTTTCAGACTCATAAAATATACATGACTTCAGAAAATAAAAGAAAGAAAGATTATGGTACCAAGAATTCGCCTTGTCCTTACAGGCTGTATCTTTGATTATTTGTGAAAATTCATTTCATTTTCCTGTCATTATCTCAGTGTATGTTATGTCCTACGATCGAGTCTAAATGTACAATCTGCTCAGTGAGGCAGTTTGTAAGAAGCTAGCGTGAAACATCATTTTCAGTGTTATGGTTTGTTGAGTTGTTGTTGTTGGTTTTTTTTGCCTAAGAAACTACTACCCATAAAACAGAAAGTTTGTTTGAAAGTATGAATTTCTAAAATGAACCTTTTTCTAAAGCAATCTCATTTAAAACTTAATTAAACTATCTTGTCTTTATCAACAAAGCATCCACATCCTACACAGCAGACAGATTTTAACAGGAAGATATATGAGACCCTTGGAGCTGCAGGTTGAGGGGGAAATGCAGAGATGTCAGAGACTGACTTGGTGTCTTGATATCTTCTACTACGCCCTGGGAAGCCTGCCGACCTCTGTCACCTGTGTGGGCTCCACTGAGGGGCACTTCCGCCCTCTGCAAGAGACCAGGATTGGGAGGGAGATTTAAGTGCTCAGCTCCCCCATTCGGAACGACTACAGTGCTAAGGTCCTTTTCCTAACGCTGAAGCTCTGTAAGGGGTCTCCTCCATAGGGCACCATCAACAGGTTGTCATATTTGTAGAAAGCTGTTAATAGCATCTTACCCCAAGTCCTGCTTCATTCATCCATGTTGTGTCCCCCAAACCTGATCATACCATCATGATCAAACCTGATCTCAAATCTCCTCCCTATCAAACGTTTCTTGGCCAAGTTGTGTCGTCTCAAGGTCAAAACTTGGGTGTAGCATTTACATTCTTTGAGCATGAATCTTCTGAAACCAAGGAGAAAATATTCCTGCTGCAATGAACTCATCAGCCAATTAGTGCATAACATGTGAAAAATATGTAATGAAATATTTTTTAAAGATTTAACACTGTCACTCAAAGCTTTGTTGGTGTGAGACACTAGAAAGTCACCATGCAAGAATGCAAAAACAACTCGGGCCTGCTCTCTACAAATCAATACCTGTAACAGGAAGGCCCTGGAAAAATCCCATAGCTGAGACCAAGAGGCCTCTCTATCCCAGGATTCTAGGTTCTAGGTTTCTTTCTGCACTAAGATTTCACTGTGTGGCTAGACAGGGACTCCTTAATGGTGCTTTGCTGAGGCTCTAGCCCAGATCTTTTTCTGCTTTAAGGTTGTTTTGTTTTGTTTGGTCTTGTTAGGTAGGGTCTCACATATCTCCCCAGCACCAACTTCTACCTACACTTTCTGCACAGCTGAGATTACGAGCACACGGCATTGCACACAAGGCCGGCTGTGGTTCTTTAAGAATCAAAATCCACTGGCTATTTAGTGAGCACAATCTAGCACATACTCTAGTGAGTGTATGAAGTATTAATATTTGTTGGATGAATTCATGAGAAGCCCTCAGAAACAACGACTGTGTTTCCTAAGTAAGCGTATGAACAGAAAGCAAAGACCTCTAATGAAGTATTTCCTAATGCTATAAAACTAAACCTAGATGGTTCCCAGCACTAGCATGAGGCTCCGTGTGAAATCCCTCTCTTCATGGATTTTCTTTCTTTTTTTTTTTAACCAATAAAACATGAGATGGGAGCCACACCCCAGACAGCCAAGCTCGGTGCCATAATATCACATATGGAGCCGCGCTGCGCCCTGTCTCTGTCTCTACACCACCGGGGACACCTGGTGGCTCTAACTGCTTTGATGGCGCCTGTGTACCAGTGCTGCCTGCCGCCTGCTCTCCTGCTGGTCCCATGTTTTGCTCATCCTACATCTTGTGTCTGCCTTGGTTTGGGACTTCCAGTTTATTCCAGCTGTCAGGGAGCATTGATTCTTTCTCTTTCTCTAGGTGTAAGCATACCTAATATGCATATAATACACAAAAGCAGGTGTGTACCGATCCGTCATATCTGTTGAATATAACATATATACATCATACATACAGAGACCTATTTTGATGCCTCAACAATTGGCTCTGCGGATGCTTCCCTTCGGTCTTTGGACTGGAGAAGGGCTGAGTGTGCCTTTCGGTGTCTGGAGACGCGGCCCCTCGTCTGGGCTGGCAGGACTGGCAACCTTCAGGATGCCTTTGGATCTCCTGGCTGTGGCCGGTGCTGCTCCAGCAGCCCACATCCTTCCTCCTCAGCTCTCACACACCGTCCTTCCCCACCGCCCAGAGAAACGCCACCACCCAGAGAAACGCCAATCCGAGGAAGCCCGCAGAGGGGTGCCATGATGCTTGGCAGGGTGGATGCCCAACACAGTGGGGTCTTGTTACCCCTTCCCCCTCCTCCCTCCACTCATCCTTTGGGCATTTTAGAAGTGTGTTCCAGCACTTTCCACATGCCCAAGAGACTCCCTCCCCCAGAACAGGGACACTTGACAATTCTCTGCTACCCCTGCCGTGAAGATTCTTCCTTCCCCTCACATATCATTCTCCACCCTCCACCCTGGTGCATCCTCGAATCCATCTTGCCTTTCTCTACACGCTACACTTTAGATCTGGACAGGAAATGGAAATCATACAGGATCAACATGACAGAAATGTTATAATCTGTATTGTGTGCCTTTCTCTCCTGTTAGTATTCATTCATTGTAACCTCTCTAACCCCCTCCCTCTAACCCCCCCTTTTACATACACACACACACACACACACACACACACACACACACACACACACACATGCATCTTCACCTGTCCCTTTCACCTGGCATTGAGGAGAGTCATCTGAATTCACTAAGTTCCCAGTTTCTGTTCTTGTACAGTTAATTAAGAGGAAACAGGGCCTTCCTCTGGGCAGAAGGGACAGGCAATCGGGCAGAAAAAGTTAGTGTGGACTCTATTAAGTTAGCTCCTCTTTTCAAAGCTCTGCTTATTTCTTTTGAAACTATTGCCTACAATCCGTTAAAGATATATAGTCTCTAATACAGTAGAATTCTCCTTGTTTTTTAAAATAGTTTTAACTTTATGCTCTGTTTGATGAGCTGTATTTTCCTTAAGAAGTATGCCTGCATTTGAAGTAAAGGCATACAAAGATGATTTACAAAATCAGACCTTAAGTTTGGAGCAGTTTCAAGAAACCCCAAGTGCCTGTAGAAAGCCCCTATCCATCCCTGAGCTTATTAAAGTCATTGGTCATACTATGTGATTACTTTCATAAGAGCTTATCCAGCCAGTAAATGGGAGATGGATAATAACAGATACTTTGGGGGTATTTTATTTGTTGAAAGTAACAAATGTAAACCTTTTATGGCCTGGAAACAGCAGGTTCTTCTGGTGCCTTTTAGGACCAAATTTCTTTAGTGAAATTTCCCCAGAGAGGAAACTTCGAGGGGAGCAGTCACATTCCTGCTTTGTCTGCTGTGAGGTACTGCCGTATGTCCACAAGCTTTTTCTCTCTCTCCCAAGGTTGGGCACAGCAGATGCTGGATAAATCAAGACAGACCCCACATTTTACATCCCTACACTCCCACCCAACACACCAGCCCATCAGAAACATGTGCAGTTTCCCAAGAGCGCCCTGAATCTGCACATATGGTTTTGACGCCCTAAAATATTTTTGTCTCCCTTATTTGCCGATTCCTTACTTTGTCTTTGAGACTTTGCGGAGGAGTCTTTCCCTGCGGGGAACCTTCTGGCACTCGCCCTCCAGCCTGTCCTCAAGAGCCCGAGCACCCCACACACCACGGTGTCTGTGATTACATTTATGTCCATCCAACTTGAGAGTGGATGCTATCAGCCAGAGAGTGTCCCTTCTGTCGTTAAATTTTAATTGTTTTAAGTACATTTTATAATAGAGTCTGGGCCTAGGGGAGAGTGCCTGTAATCTCAGCGCTTGGGGGCTTTTTAGGAGGTACAAAGTTCAAGACTGGCCTGAGTTACACAGCGAGAGCGTATCTCAGCAAATCAAACAAAATAAAAACAATGTAACATAAAATACACATACACACAATTTGCCATCTTCAACAATCTTTTCACATCGTACTGTCATTAGTCACCAGAATTTCATTTCGCAATTCTAAAACTCAATACTACTAACCAACAACTCTCAATTCTCTTTCTCAAAGACCCTGGAAACATTGTTCTCTTTGCAGTCTGTGAATTTAACTACTCTTACATACGACTGAGGATGGACGTGTGAAGTGTGTATCTGTACAGCTTATGTCACTTAGCATAATGTCTACAAGTTCCTCTCATATTATAGCATGTGTCAGAATTGTATTTTTTCTGTGACCATATCCACTGCATGGCTCCATTACATGTTGCCTGTCTATTAACCAGTTTGTGGACACTGGGTTATTCCTTTCACTGGCTCTCTCTAATAATGCCAGTAGAAGACACATCTTCAAACTTTAATTCCAGCTCTTTCAGGTATATACTCAGAACTGGAACTGTATTACGGCTCCTCCACACTTCTTGGGGAATTGTCACACTCCTAGAAAAAGTCACTACAGTTCCGCATCTTTGGCAATACTTGTTCTTTTCTATTTTTTTCTTCTTTACAAGAACCAACCCAATGGGTGTGAAGTGGTATGTCTGGCAAAATTTTACAAAATGATAAGCACAAATCAAAGGGGGTGGTAGTTTTCAACTTCACACCCGGTATGAAGATGCACCTCTGGTGACCACTTCCAGCATGGATGGAGGAGACCGAATTGCTTGGCTAAAGACAACTCTCCATTGTCCCTAGAGATGTTTGAACCAGGTGTTCCTATTTGCATGATCTGTGATTTGTGAGGCACCTTGGGTGATGAGTGAAACTGGCCTTCCATTTGTGAGTGGTGAGTAGAGGGGTGGTTTGCTCTGTGTGACAGACAGGCACACAGTGGCTTCACACAGTGGCTGGGCCTAGCCAGGAGGAGGATTTCATCCACCATTCAAGATCCACTCCCCTTTTCCTCCATGTGTCCTCCCTCCATGTTATATATGCTTTCCAAACGACTAGCTAATGTCCTTCTTCTGTATTTCAGCTTCTTCTATGATTAGTACGAGTTGACACTAGCTGAGTTGGCCACCGGCAGGGAAATCGTTGGTATACTTTGCATATGCCAAGTGCTTTGTTGTTTACAAAACCCAATGGAGTAGGTCATCACCATTACTACCATCGCCATCTTTATTTCTGTGAACTTTATTGGAGGGGAAGCTGGACAGAGAGGTTCAGGAGCTTACTCAAGGATACATGGTTAAAAATGAATATGTTGCAATGCAGACTCAGTAAGCAGGCTGGTTGAGAATGAGTCCTTTAAAATACTCTACTATATGGATAAAACACTCTGACTGCTTCATTTATCTCCTTCTATTCTTAACCAGAATCCTTGAAAGAACAATTTTCATTTGCTCACTTCCGTTTACTCTCCATTGGATCACGATATAGCTGTGAGCCCAACTTCTCCCTGTCTGGCCTCTGTATTTCGAAACGTTCTAACCCTAAGCACCGCCCACCGGCTGTGACCATCTGTGATTCTAACACTTCACTACAGTTCACTGGCCAGGAAGCAAGGGAGCCATTTTTCCTCAGACTTGCTGATTCATTTCTCTCCCAGCTCTCTGAACACCCCTAAGTTCTAAGTGACATCAGCCAGTCCTTGGATCTTAGACACCCTTCAAGGAAGAGTTCGCTTCCTGCTGACCGTGTCAAGATTAAGGCTATCTTCTGTGAAGATAGTTATTTTTTTCCTATTTTTGTTTCAGTCTTCCTCTCTTCAGCAGCTTGTTTGAGGAGCTAGGGTGTTGCAGTTTTCTGCCCTCTGTTCTTCACCAGGCACAGAATGGAATGGCATCTCAGAGTGCCATTTTATGAAAACAGGCAACAGAAGACACTTCCTGTGGATTCATGCTCCCCAAAGTGTACCTTCAAAGAGCAGATCCTGAATGGAAGAAGGGAGGTTAGGCCTATAGGAAGTTAAAGGTCACATTCCTCTAGGTCTCTTCTCACTCCTCAGGCCGGCTTTTACTGCCTTGCTTTGGAATAACTCATAGGCCTGCTGCCTTGTAGCTACCGTCTACTACAGAGAAAAGAAACAAAGTCAGCGAAAGAAGAAAAGCACAAGGTAGACTCTGAGAAGGTTTTTAGCACAAAGATTCTTTGTTCTCATGCCTTGGAGTCCATTCTTGCTGACTGACCAGGGCATCTCTGTGTGCTGTTAGGAGACAGGATCATCAGACAAGGCAGTTCACCTGAGCCTCACAATGCAGGGTTTTATCAGTTTCCTTACATAAGATTGACTGACACAAGGTTCATTTCAGCCTCCATGTAACGACTGCATAACCAAAAGCCATATCCTAAGTCTGTACTTGTCCATCTGGTGTGGCTAGATGTCACCACAAGACTGTCAGGTGTGACTGGCCCTTCACTCAATATAGCAGTACTGTCAGGTGTCAGAGAGTCGTGAACATTAGAGAAAAAGCCAAAGGCCATGGCGAATTCTTTACTCCCAAGGAAAAATCACAGGTACCCAGAGTTGCAGAGTTCAAGGAGAGTTCAGCACAGCCAGAAGGAACAAACCAAGGGAAAAGCAAGTTACTCTGCTGAGAACTGAGCCACAGCTCAGGCAATCACTTGTGGAGGGTCTAGACTAGCTCCTCATTCTTCTCTTCTATGACAAGACGGAAGCAATCATATATAATATCGTGGATTTAGTACCTTTGTGTTTGTTTGTATCATTGTGGTAACAGCTGAAGATGGCCTTGAACTCAAAACCAACCTCTCCATCGCTGGGGTTGTAGGCTTGTATTGTCATGCCTGGATTGGAAACTAATATACAGCCATGTACCACTGTCCCTACCAAGCCCCAAACAGGGCACCTACAAATGACCCTGGAATTTCTTCTGTTTCCTATTCCTCCAAATCAGGGAGTTACAGAGACTGAAGGCACCTCTGCTTGGACAGCCCTGGCTTCTGTCTGTGGCAGAAAGGTTGTAGCAGGAGAGGTCCCTTTACTTAAGCTCTATGTCTGTCTCTGTCTCTGTTTCTGTCTCTCACATGCACACACACACACACACACACACACACACACACACACACACACACACACACACACACACATTTAAAAAATAAATCCACCCTCCAATAGCACATTAGTGATTTCAACAGCTGTGAGTCAACACAAGCTATCACAAAGGTATGATTTCCATGACAACTGCTTTGTTCCCGGAGGAAGAAGGAAGTGGGAGGGCTTCCGCCTCTTGTCCTCAGCCCTTCCCTGGTGTTACACAGAAGGTCCACCACTCCTGGCCCCTCCAGAGGCTGGCCTGCTGACTTAGCTGAAATGGCTTCTGGGTAATGGGGCGGAGCCTCTGGAGGGCCACTTCGGGGCACTCTGGATCACACACTTCTCTCCGACTTCAGAAAAACAACCATGCCATCTGTCCCTTTGTCCCTGAGTCCCAGGTTCGGGAAAACTCAGGATCAAAAATACCAAAAAGCACTTGGAAGCTGGGGTTTTCTTTGGTGAGTCGAGTGAAGTCCATAAGCTACACAAAAAATACCTACTTCTTAGGAGCTGTGTATGCCTGATAGATGCACAGAGCAACACTACTTAACCAGATGTTTTATACACACAGTGAAAGATAGGCACACACCAAATGACATGTAAAAGGAGAAGTCAGGATGCTGGAGTGTTCGTGTGACCGCCTGACTCTGTGGTCAGCCGCACACTCCCTGTGTGGGAGCAGATTTACTATCAGCCATGAGAATTTACCTTTAGTTAAGATTCCACAGTGGTGTCCCACACTGCATTCCAGAAGCTCTACCTGATACCCTCCATCACGTTCCAGTGCCCGTGTGACTCAGTGCCCTTCCTCTTGGCACACAGGCCCTGTGCCCTCTCACCCCAACTCAAGAAGAAAGGTGAATAGAGCAAAAGAACATACCCCAAGAGAGGAGATCTTCTTTGCACGCCTTTTTACACGGTATGATTACAGTTGTTCTATCGTATTGTCAGTCCTTGCCGTTAAGCTAATCTGTAAGTTCGATTTTAGCACAGACTCATAAGTGTTGGGAAAAAAAAACGTAGTGTATACTGGGTCTGTCCTGTCTGCAGTTTGTAGTCTCTGGTGGAAAAACGGTTCACCTGTGAATACAGGGGTGGCTATTGGGCTCTCTTTGTATTGTCTCCTTATAGCTCCTATCATAACCACCAACCTGACGATTTGAAATTATAGGACTTTCTTTGTTTCTCGTGATGTTGGAGTCTGGAGTCTGAAATCAGCATCCTGGCCAGGGCCAGGATCCCTCGGAATCCTCTGAGGGAGCGCTAGCTTTCCTTTTAACCCCTGTTGGCCCCAGGCTGACCTGGGCCTGTGGATTCCTCACTGAAGAGCATCCATTACACGGTCAACTTCCTCCTTCTCTCCGGGTCATCTTTCTTCTAAGTGTGCCGATGTCCATGATTTCTCTTTCTCCTTAGAATATATGCTATACTCGATTAGAGGCTCACCTGACTCCAGATTACCCTGTGTTAACTCAATGAGTTATACCTGTAATATCATCTTATTCTAAACAGGGTCACATTCAGAGGTACTGACAGTCAGATCTTCCACATCCTGTAATATCATCTTATTCTAAACAGGGTCGCATTCAGAGGTACTGACAGTCAGATCTTCCACATCTTTCTGGGAAAAATCCTACAGTAGTGGTCCCTCCTTGCACAAAGATCAAGTGATCTCAAGTTGCTTTTATTACTTAACATAACTTATAGTCTATACTTGTTAAGATTAGACTCATTTTGAGAGTTACTTAATTTTCAGCCATTATTTTTCCTTTGTCACTTCAAAAACGTATTGCAAATTTGAAACTGCAGCCAGAGTTGTGGGCCGCACTGGATTCCTGTGGCCTTCTGGCTTTCAGATGGACAGCTGTCTCCGGGGACGTGCCAAGAAACAGGCAGCCACACGCACAGCACAAGGCTTTGCACACGCATGGTAGAGGCAGGAATATCTCCAAAGCATATGGAAGGCGGGGAAATGGAGGTGCTCAGGGAGCCAGGACTCAGTGAACAGCTCCGGCGTGCAGGGGAGGGGGCCAAAAATAACCAGCAAATCTCTGCTCTGCAGAGAACCAGCAGTGACAAGGCTCAACAGACAAGTGACAGGAGTAAACAGGACAGGGATCTGGGCTCGTAAACTGGACAGGTTGTGGCTCCAGATGGCAAAAAAAAAAAAAAAAGAAGAAGAAGAAAAAGAAGCAGAAGAAGCAGAAAAGTAACCACAAACAGCAACAGTTTTACACAGTGTGAGCATTTACAAAGTTTTCTCTGATTATTGCTCCCTTCTGGGACTCCAGCTGAACAAAAAGTTGAGGCACTGACTTCCCAGGAAAGCCAGCGATGCCTACAGCCGGTGGCAGTGTGTGTGCAGCCTCGCCAGCTCTGGACATACACAGCAGGGCCCAGGCGACGGACTGTCAGAACATGTGGCTCAGACTTTCCTCCCTTAAGGTACAAGTGCTTTGAGCTGTGGTTCACAAACAGCTGGGCTGGGAGAGCGGGGCTCAGCTTGTGGTCAGCTCTCTGCCTCCGAGAGGCTGCTTGGAGGGCAGGCTGGCTGGATCCCCAAGCCTTGGCTATCAGCCAGCACACACACTGTGTGGAAGAGACTAACATGCTGCGGGGGGGGGGGCGCTGAGGATGGGACAGTGATGTTGCCCAAATCTCCTTCCATGAGGCTGATGCTCTCTCCCCTGCAGGTGGCTTTGCCTGGGTATTGAATATAAGGCAAAGTCTTTGCAAGGCCTACACAGGGTGGAGACTGGGCTCCAGCCAAGGCCTTGAGCACATCCACCACCAACCTGGAGAAATGCCTGGGCCTCTCCCAGCCTTGCTCTTCTTGTAACCCAACCAGCTCCTTTCTTCTGGAGAGGTCTGAGGGGCACATGTACAGAAGACAAGCTGCGGTTCCCCATTTCCAGCACCCCAAGTGTCCTCCACGGACAGCCAGGACCTCTCTCCCCTGGTAAATGTGAAGTCAAGTCACATTTACTGGTTTGGATGCCAATGAATTCCAAGGCATGAATTAGAACCTCGTTTCCTCCTCACTCACCAAAGAAGCACAGTCCCCTCACATGGTTGCCAGGCAACGGAAGTGCTCCATCCCTGTCCCTGTAAAGGAAGGTGGAGTTGTGGCCACAAACCGAATTCCAGTCAGTCTCATTGGGTACACTGATGACACTTGCAGTTTGCAGACTTAGTCTGAGCAACAGACTTTCTGAATGTGTTTCACCTTAAGCAATAAAATGTGAGTGTTTGTACTACATCTTTAGTGAGCGGGTAGTCACGGAACTCGTAAAGCTGTTATGGAGCTGGGCGTCAACATACTAGACAAAGATCTTTGTTCTCCCACAGATTGATAGCTCAACCCTGTTCAAAGCTGTCCATCTCGGAGGCTCTGTCTCTGTTCAACAAAGAGCTTCAAGGGCAAAGGTACTCTGGTGACCAAATGAACCTGCAGACCAAATCAGCAGACCAGAGAAAAATGCTGCAAATTGTAGAATAAAGACATACAGGTATGCATGTATATATTCACCCGGGGGGTGTCTTCTATGCCACCAAATATTAAGCCATGATAATAAAATTATCTTAGATATCCAATTATTACTTTGATAGTGTGCAATGTTCTTATTTGAGAGAACAAAAAATGTCTGGTTTCTCAAGGAAATTGTTTTCTCTGTCCCTGTAGAAAACTCTCCTTTTATCTGTGCATGTACCACCATGGACAGAGATGGCACTAGACTCAGCTCCTGGGCAATGTTCAGTCTGGGCACTTCACACACAGGGCCTGGTACTGGTAAGAGCTCAGTGATCACTGGCTGCGCCCGCATAGCAAACACTCCGGCACCCAGGCAGCTCTGGGTATGAACAAAACAAGTCTTGCGGGCGAAGTCTGGGTTGTGAGTCCTTGCAGAACAGCCTCTGGGGACACGGGTGGCAGGGGCAGCCAGATAGCCCTGAAGCAGGGCTTGAGTCTCCTCTGGTGCCTACTTGTATGAAAGCATCGCCATGGGTTAGCAGGAGCCTGAAGGAGAGGCGGGAGGCCTTACCCAGAGGTCCCTCACTAGAAACCATGTTGTTTCTATGGTAGTTTGGGTAGGCTTGGGATAAATCTCATGGTGTAGCAGGAAAGACAGGATGTTGCAGGAGACGGAATGTTGAGACAACTCAAAAATGTGCCAATTTTTTGTTTGTTTCTTTTGTATGTTCTTCCCCCTGTGGTATATCCCCTGTTGTCACTGTATTTGATTTCGGTGCCCTGCATCTTGTATATACATTTGTCTAATTTGGGGAGGGGAAGGGGAATAACACAATGCTGAAATAAGGACTCAGGATGACCCATTGCAACAATGAGACTCACAAGACACGATGCGGGAAATGAACTTTACAACTTCAGGGAGGGGGAGGGGGATGGGTGGGGGAGGTGAGGGAGGGAAGGGATAGTGAGAGAGAACAAAGGAGGGGGGAACATACTCTGTACAGCATCTTCACAATAGAACAAAATTAAAAATAATAAAAGAGTGAGCCATCCTGCCTAGTACGTAAGTAGTATCCTAACTTGTAAGTATGGAAAGGTCTGGAGAAGAGGGAACGTGTTGTCTCCCTGCCGGGTCTGTGAATCCGACGCAGGCTGTGATGCGTGTCTGGTCCTCTGCATGGCAGGCTGGTCCACTCCACACGCCTCAGGACAACGTGGCGCCGTCTCCTGCCTCTCGTGGGCTGTACTACCCTGAGCAGCACTGTGGTTGGCTCCCTTTATATCTTCCTGCAGGTCAGCAAGCTCTTGCTGCTGAGAAGCCCATGGGAAACAAGGTCACACAGGCGAAATGCCGACGTCAGAAGACAGTCCCCAGGCCCCCTGCATGTGTTCCACAGGCCTGCTGCTCCTGGGCTCTGCTGCCTGTCCATCAGCAATGGTGAACTGGGCAATTTGAGCCTCACAGCTCCTCACTTCTCTAGAAGAGTCCTGCCCCAGGCCCACATTGCCCCGAAGCCTGAGCCAGTGTGCTCTCGGGCTTGCCAGCTTCTTGTGCCCTGGCCTCGGCTTCTGTGGCTGCCAACACTTGCGCGCTGAGCTCACAGTGAAGGCCTTGCCACCAGGAAAGGCTCCTCGGCCTCACAGCTAATTAAAGGTTCACACAAGGTTGGAGGGTTAGCCTTGCGCTGCTAAAGCTTTTGACATTTGTCCAGATTAAAAATAATCCGTGATTCGTTGTATCAGAGATCTTCTTGGCACTCCTGGCTCCTGACAGCAATTAGGCTTTGCTCTTCCCGTTGCTAGACTGGCAGTGTGGCGGCCTGGAGTGAAACTCGGCAAACAAGGAGATTGGAACAGATTGGAATGGAGAGGCAAATTCTTGTTTGGATTCCTTTTCTTTCTTCTGCTATTCTTTTGTCAGTGAAGCTAAAGTCAGGCTACCTCAGGCTCCATGAACCTGAGCGCAGGCTGCTGATGTGAACACAGGACTCCCTAGACAGGCACTTACAGGCTTAGGGAGCCTTCCAGCCCGGGGTTGCTACGTCCGTGCTGCACACTGGTAGGGCATGAAATGTTCTGGGCCGTAGAGTTCAGGGACAGGCTTGGGACAAGCACTTACCTACAAGCCAAGGGAGCCATAATGTAGGAAAGAGGATTGAAGAAAGGAAGCACAAAGAGGGCACAGCCCAAGGAACAACTACATTGTGAAGAGCCGCAGTGCCTGGGGATGCACAGCTGAGCCGGATGCAGACAGAAGCTGCACCTGCAAGCACACTGTGGGAAGAGCAGAGGGGCTGGGCTGGGAGGGCCCAGTCTGCAGTTTAACCCCTGTGAGGTATGACCAGGGTGGGCATTTAATCTGTCTGCGATGCTCGGAGGTGGACCTTTGAGAGACGGTTAGCATTATTTTTTAAGATATTATTATCATCCTTACATAATTGTACAAAAGAGTTGTCATTCAGCAAAGCAATTTAAGAGCACAAGGCCTCTTGGTCAACGTCACACCTTTGAACATTCTCACCCCTCCCTCCCAAGCCTGCCTCCCCCCTCGATTTTCTTAGTTTTATAGGGTATACACTGAATTTCACGACTTCATTCTTCATCCTCTCCTCCTTCTCTCTTCATTTGTCATATAAGTAAGGTCGTCTGAGTGGATGAGAAGCTGGTGGCTTTGCAGTAAGAGAGACCAGATGATATACACGTGCATGCATGCATGTGCACGTGCACACACACACACAGACACACACACACACATCTCCTGTCTTCACTGTATGATAGACTGTGCTGCCAAAAGACTCTGAGCAAGGCAGCCACATCCCTTAGCCTGAGACCAGCAAACCAATCCATCAGGGTTCCCACTGTCCCACTGTGCTCGGGCCTGTTAGGCTGACACTCCTGAACCACTGCGCCCTTTAGCAGCTCCTGCGAGGGTGGCCCTCTGCAGCAAGGCATTCATCTGAGTCCAGGGTCCTGCAGACAGCCCAAGCCAGGGAGGCCAGGGGAGAATTGCAGAGGGGAAGGTGCGTGGGAAGAGCTCACTGGTCCTGACTCATCCTATGGCATGGTGGGAGATGTTAAGGACCTAACACCCACTGGCACTCTTGCTCTGTGTAAGGAAGGCACTGTGGAAAGCACTTCCCATGGCTGCTTAGCACTTTACTGAGCATCAACGGTCATTTCTCAGATTTTTCAGGTTAGGAAACTTTGATGCATGACAGAGCTGTTAAGCTGGCAGAAAGAGGAACTGGCAATTGCCCCAGGTCGGGGGAAACCTTGCTTTAGCTACAAGCCAGAGCAGCCATTTCCAGATACCCCTGGGATCTACCTGACAAGCTGCTCTAGGAGATGTGTGACAGAGGCAGCGTGGCACCCTTTCCTGAGTCGCAGATGCCCTGGGTGGTGGCTGGGCCTAGACCTGACCCCAGGAACACAGGGCACCCAGGGGCGATGCTAGGGTGTTTTCTCCCTAAGCGTAAGGTAAGAGCATGTACTTGTACTCTGTGAACCAAAGGCTTAGCAAGACACAGAGCAGTCCAGATTGAGCCTTCAGTGCTATTTCCCATGGATTCCCATTAGACATGAATACCGTCTCTGTGAGAACCAAAATGAAAGAATGGAGAGGAGAGCAAAGTGAAGTCCTCGGTCTCAGTGGTGTCTATGGACAGATGGTTAAGTATGAGACCCTTGCTGGAAGAGGGATGCCAGGCTTGGGGACTTACCAACCAGGCCTCATGGTGTCATGGACCATCCTCAACTCCTGAAACCACAGCTCTGTGTCCACCAAGGCCAGGGGGAGAGGGAGGGGCGGAACACAGAATTTTGGGGAACTCTTCATCTGTGCTCTGCTATGTAACCCTATAAGACCACAAGCCAAACACCACTCCAGTCACCACAGCTTACTTAAACCTATTTTCCTCACAGCCTAGGTATACGCAAACAACATACAAGTGCACACCACACCAGCTAGAGAGTGTCCTCATGGCGCCAGGCAGGCATTGCAGGTGCTTTCTCCAGCTCCTCTCTATGCCTGGACAACCCAATGTGGGAGGGATCTTTGTGGATGTAACGGATAAGGACACTCAGGCTCACCGTTGGCTTAAATGAATGAAGGCATAGGGAATTTACTCCACAGCCATATTGGACTTTCCTGTCATGGTGCCCAGTGTCCACCCAAGAAGGACTGTCCAGTGCCAAGGACAGCCTGCTGAGAGGTAGAAAGGACAAGCGGTCTTAACTGATGCCAGACACATTCTGATCTTTGAACTGTACCTCTCTGTGTGGACCACAGGAGAGAACTGACAGGCTGAGGTGGAAGCTCTGGTCTGGCTCACAGATTCGGTTCTCTTGGGAGTTAGTTGCTCTTCTTCCTGAGCTGACGGATTGCATCAGCATCCTTGAGTCTGACTAACCTGGCATCACACAACTTCTGAGGCTTCAGAGGGAAAGCCAGGTCCTGGCAGAGCATGGAAGTTTCTATAACCTAATGGCTTCACTTCAACCACACGCTGGCCTCAGATGTCCACCTGCTGGACCACGGGTCCCAAACCATCATCTTCCCTTCGTTTTCTTTTTTATTCTTTTGCTTTTTACTTTATTTAGCAAAGCGGCACTGCGAAACTGTTCAGAACTAGCACACAGCTTACACAGCAGGTTAGATTCATGTACATTATCAGGAGCAAGCTAGAAACAGAAAAGAAGGATACTGAGCCCCAAATCTCCTGTCCTTTTTAGAGAGAAAGGTAAAATGATATCAGTTATATCCAATCTGAACAGTTCTGTATTTATAGGACATCACTTGACATATTCTTAAGTTTCAATATTTACAAATGCTTCGTTTTAAGGTAGCAAAGCAGCGGATGTCACCACATCCACAGCTTTAAAGAGAAAACTCATCTGTAGTTTCTTAGCATCGAATAAGCATCCAAATATCAAGAATCTTAACTTGTGAGTGGTGTTGTTATCTAATGTGCAGAAGAAATCTGATAAATTAATACTGGAACAGAATTCTTCATTTTCAAGCTTTGCTATGCCAGAAAAATGTGGATTTATTCAGGCTGTATAGCATGGATATATTCTCAAGTCTGAAGCACACACACACACAAACACACACACACACACGTTATATGCTAGGAAATATGACTTGATTACAACCCAAATATGAAAAAGACAGAGCCCTTGTCTTCAAAGGCATTCAAGTGAGTACAGAGAACCACGTGAAATACATGATCAGGACAGCAGTTCCTTGGAAAGACACTACGGAGGGAGAGCAGGGATGTATCTAAGAAGAAGAGGTTGGGGGAGGAGGAAAACTTCAGTCAGAGAGGAAACAGGAGCAACACACCGGAGTCCCCCACGTAGGTCTTAGTGGCCTGGATTGTAAGGACTGAGCAGACTGAGAAAGCCTGAAGCAATGTGAGAAGTCATCTGAAGGGATGCGGGAGTCTTGTAGCCTTCCTAATGGAAGAGCTCTGGGCTTCTGTGGGACGTTCTAGGGAAGAATTTTCAGACTCTGCTGTCTAGAGACATGGGGCATTGTGACCTCTTTGGGACCTGGACCCAGAATCATTCAGCTACTGTCTACCTTAAACCATCCCAGCCAGTTCTGGCCTATACTTGCAGCCTAGGGTTGGGATTGGTTTGCTCAGTCAGTACTTGATCAGGAGCAGAGCTGAGCCCAGGGTCTTGCTTCTAGCTCAGGACTTGTTTTTTGTGATTCTGTATGTTAGGTATGGCTCTGGGCTTTGGTTTCTGCATTAGGTTATTTAAAAAATGTTTTCTGGTAACCTAGTCTCCATGTGTGAATGCTGACATCTTAGGTTTTCCATTCATGTTCCTATAATTGGTTCTCCATGCTATAACAAGTCTAGGAGAGGTCCTGAGTTACTTGATGAAGGACTGAACAGAACATCAAAATAGTGCTTTTACCAAATAGTGAATAAATCAGGCTAATCTTGAAAATGGCCAGAAGATGAATTTCTCATTATAACTGACATCATTTTTTAGTAGAAAGAAGTCAATGACTTGCATGATGGTTTTAGAGACCTTTTGTTCCCTGTGCTTGTCCACTTTGTATTTGTCTTCTCATCCTCTGTTTGCTGCACCAACCTTATTCTGGCGTCATCTGATTAGCTTTTCTCTGAGCTTGGCCACAAGGTCTAGTCATGGAAAACACATTACTCTCACTCTGCCTATAGCTTGCAGCCCTTACCTATATGAAATGGTATCTATCTTTTCCTACTTAGCACTCAAAGACACACATGTTTTGCACCTGTAATTGGCTGCTCTTCCTCACACACACAGCATTCATTAATCACCTGAGCTGTTCACTCCACCATAATAATAAACAAAGTTTATTGTAGCTACTGGGCCCCAAGCAAAGAGTTAGAAGTTCTCACACCTTAGGAACTAAGAAAGAGAGCCTGAAAATGACTCCAAGGAATGACTCACAAGGAGGATCGTGTATCAGCACAGCCCCTTCGCTCCTCAATTATTCTGCTATTAAGAGATCTAAGAGCTGGTTAAAAGGTCTCTAAAGAATTCAGGTCATGATGATGACTTCTGGCCTTCCAGTTTTGCCAGAATTTCCGGAGGGTATTTCCCATTGCCAAGAATGGCATTCCTTGGGTAACTGAAGGAGAAGGACAGGGAGGGACTACTGCTGTTGGCTGTTAGGAGTAAATCCTTGGTAAGGTTCATGAATTAACTCAATGTCAAACCTTGGTAAGACACCAAGCTGCAACTAGAGGAGAGATGGTACTGTGTCGCTGGTACTGTGCCGCCTCTCTGCTAGAAGTTTATGCAAGGCACAGGGCACAGGGCACAGGGCACTCAGGGAGGGGAGACAGGCAGCGAAGGCATCCAGGCAGGGAAGACCCTGTCCCAGCCAAGCCCTGAAGGAGAAATGGGCCTGGGTAGAGATGCACTAAACACAAGGAGACATATCTATGATACACTTAGAGCTCCAAAAAATTAAATCCCCCAATAACACATCCTCAAAGAATCAACCACCACATTAACAAGTGGGCTAAAGACTTAAAGAGAGACTTCGCTGAAGAGAAAGGGGATGGCCAATAGACACATGAAGAAATGCTCAACCTCTCTAGCCATAAAAGAAATGCAAATCAAAACAACATTGAGATTCCACCTCACCCCAGTTAGAATGGCTATAATCAAGAACTCTAACAACAACAGATGCTGGAGGGGATGTGGCCAGAAGGGAACCTTATTGCATTGTTGGTAGGAGTGTAAACTTGTTCAACCACTCTGGAAAGACTCCACATAGAGCTCCCCTATGATCCAGCAATCTGACTTCTGGGAATTTACTCAAATGATCACAAACATGGCCATACTAAAGCTACTAGCACAACTGTGTTTATCACAGTATTATTCACCATAGCTAAGATATGGAACCAACCCAGATGCCCACAGATGAATGAATCAAGAAAATGGAATTCTATGCCTCCATTAGAAAGAATGGTACTGCCCATTTGTTAGGAAATAGAAAGACTTGGAAAAAATTATATTAAGTGAAGCAAGCCAAACTCAAAGAAACATAGGCCCCATGGTTTCCCTTATTTGCAATAACTAGTATATGTGTAGGCTAATCTTACCAGACAAGCAAAAAAGGTCAAAAGCTATGTACATATGACCATATAAGACGATGCTAAGAAAAATGGACCCCAAGATATGTACACAAGAGGTTTTTTTTTCTTTGTTGTTATCGTTTTTAATGTACTATGTGATTTTATTTTTGTTTTGTATGTTCTGCCCACCCCCATGATATAACCCCTGTTTTCATTGTATTTGATTTCTGGTGCTCTGCATTTTATATATACATTTTTCTAATTTGAGTAGATGAAGGGAAATAACAAAATGCTGAAACAAGGATACAGGATGACCCATTGTAACAATGTGATGTACAAGACACTATGTTGAAAATGAACTTTACAACTAGGTAGTGGGGAAAGAGGAATAGGAGATGTGGAGAGGGAAGGGATAGTAGGGGAAAAAGAAAGGAGAGGTAACAATGTTTGATAGGAAATATACTCATTACCTTACTTATGTAACTATAACCCCTCTGTACAGTATTTTTACTATGTTTGTGGAAAGAAAGCCACATTAAGAAAACAACTTCTAATAATATTCTTCTGGTACTTGCAATCATTTTTCAACAGTTTTTAGAAGTACATCCAAGATGTTTTTTGTGATAAGCCATTACATGATGTAGAATGGTAGATACTTCAATGTGACTTTGCAATAATACCTGTCCCCTAAAAACTGACTGCAGAAGACCCAGAGACTAGTTCACTTCTCACGGCATTGTAGGCATCAGCTTGCTTTCTGAGAAAGACTTGCTGACTTTTACCCCAAGCTGACCTCAACCTGTGACCTTCCTAACTCTGCTTCCATGCAGTGGTGACTATGAGTGAAGAGTTAGGAAATTTCTGTTGGCTTTATGTGATTTGTGTGTTTATTTCTAGTTTGTGATCTGCACGTATAATCCTGCAGAGAATTTGAAAGTGATTCTTAACATTCACTGTTTAAGAAGATAATTGAGTGTAGTTTGGGTTTATTTTTTCATAATGAAGTATGGAACTATGTTACTACATTTTGCTTTAATTACACCAGAAGTAAACTTAACCATTTAAGAAGACTTGATTAATTGCATGGTATGTGAATACTGTTGACATTTAAACTACTTTGGCATGTGTGTATGTGTGTATATGCATTTATCAATCTTGGGGCTTGAACTCAGAGCCTGGGTGCTATCCCTGAGTTTTTATCTCCTCAAGGCTAGCACTCTACCAATTGAACTACAAGTCTACTTCTGGTTTTTTGGTGATTCATTGGAAATAATATCCTCAGAGACTTTCATGCCTGGACTGGCTTTACACTGCAATCTTCAGATCTCAGCTTCTTAAGAAGCTAGAATTACAGGTATAAAATTATCCTGGTTTTTTGATTAATATAAACTCAGAGTCTGTGTTTACTGAGGTTGACACTTTTGAGGTATTCGCGAAGTCTGTACAGAACCTTAAAAAAGGTTTGGAAGGAGCTAAACACATAGATGGTTAGAAAGAGGAAATGTCAAGGCCTGCATCCATAACTCACATTGTTAGGAACTCCTCTTTGTCTCTGTAGTCTGAGTGCCATGAGTAATATGTCATATAAATAATTTAATCAATGTTAATGATTTAATTCTATGTTTCCACTGCCTACATCCATGTTTATGAATAGCCCTCTACTATATTAACCCCAGAAGACTGTATCCCAAAACATGAGATCTAACTCTCTGAGGAACAGATCAGCTCTTCCAGTGATCAGACCCTTGTGTGACATGGAGTTCTCCTCCAAAGCCCACAATGCAAACTGCGGATGTGGGAACAATTTCATGCGTACTCTGTAAAAGACAAGTGACTCTAGATGCGTTTCTCACATGATATGAGAGAGCTCCTTAGAGTCTGAAATGGGTATAATTCTAGTATCTGTGGTGATCAAAGTTGTCTTCTCTTGTCTGAGTCCTAATTGTCTAGTATCCCTTCAATGCTGATCCTTTTGGATTTTCCTTGAAGATGGAGATGTGTCCTGTCCTCCAATTCCAGCCAAGGTGTATGGCTTTGAGCAGCCAGGCATGCTGACCCTCTCTCAGCATGACGGGATGATGGGGAAAACGAGTTACTGGGAGGATCAAAGTAAGTTTAAACAGAGCGCAAGGTGCATATGCATGTTTAACAAACATTTACTAAATAAATGACGTGGGGAGGAGGCTAATGGCATGCTTTTATGAATGCTCTTTCCTCTCACAACTACATTGGGATGGCCCGGAAGCCCATACAGAACTGTTCTATGGCATATCAGGCTTCTGTTGGTCAAACTGACAGCAGCAAGAACCTAGAAGATGCCACATCAGTTATGAAGTGTGGCTTCATCCTCATTCCTCTAACCAGGTGGAAGCTAAAACTGAGTTCTTTTTATCCCTTATAAACTTGTTGAAATAACTTTATTGAGAAGTCTGGGGGTGGGAAATGGAAACTGAACAGTTCATATATATATATATATATATGTATATATGTATATATATATATGTATACATATGCATGTATTTTTACATTATATGTAAGGCTAACTGAGCTTTTTCTTATAATTATTTCCATAAACTTTTTGCACTATAGATTCTGTTCTTTATAGATGGGTAATTTAAAATCCAATTATCGCCCATAGACATCAAAATAACACATTTGATATTTATATTTATCACAGATCTGGCATTTAACACCTCCATGTTATGTTCTGCATTCCTCCCATGATTGCATTCCAAAAAAACAGTCCACAGTCCAATTTTTTCTTCTTTATTGTAGATATGGCGTTCACATTGGGAAATACGTGTGTTCGACTGAACACTAGTTTGCTACACCATGTGGCTTCTTACTCACAGCCTAGAATAATAAACATGCTTACCATACATGCTTCCTGCACATCAGTATTTACAATATCCACCACATAATAGAAAAGTTAGTTGTGATTGACAGAGAGATGTAGCGTAAGTGCTCCTGGTCCATTGATACCAGGGGAAGCTTAAACAGAATTAAGTCAAGGGGGAGCTTGTCATCAGAGCCATCCCTCCCAGGGGACACACATGGACAGGAGAGCAGATGAGATGACCCCTCCCAGGAATGCAGGCCACCAGCTGGAGGGGAGGACATAGACACCCTAACCCCTGCTCTCCGAGAGCTTGCAGATAAAGGAACCCATTCACTTTCCCCTCCTCGATGTGTTGGAATGGTTCATAGCACTGATCACTACCAGACACATGGTATACTCTTAAAACCAAAATAATAACAGCTCTATGTATTTGTCTGTGATGATTCTGAGACTCTTCTGGCATTTGGAATTACCAAATTTTATATCAAATCAAGGTCCTTCCCTAGCCTGTGATTAAGTTTTTGAAGAAAGATGTCACTAGGATTCATTGTTTTCACTGTTTTTCAAAGATTGTTGATTTATAGAGATCTACAAGCTGGTGGGAGCCTGCTTCCTGGTTACTGTGTGGGCAGTCCTGGGGCAGAGGGAGGAAATATGCCCAAAGAACATTCAATCATGATTTGGTTTATCTGCTTCTGTTTGATCATTTTGTGATGCAAGGGTAATTTCCTTTAGAAAAATGTTTAATGTTCAACACGATATACATGTACATATACATATTTAAAACAATGCTGTATTGTAAGAATGATCACATCATGAATTATGGTTGTATTTTGGAATATTGGTTGTTTTTTCTTATAGTACTAGCTGCTTTTATGCCCTCCTGTATTGCAAATGGGGCAGGGAAAGGTAACAATGACCAGGATCCACCATCCCCTTTATGGTGTGGAGATGAGCCTGCGGCTGAGGTGGCAGCTGAACACATTGTGTGATTCTCAGCTGGCACAAGCGCTCCTTTGCAGATGCAGTTCTGAAGATGCTACCCAAGTCTGGCTGCTTCTCTCAAGGACATAGAGAGTTCTGATTTCCAAGTCACCCTTAAGGAGACCGTAGTCTACTTCTTACTATAAAGATACTACGTGTCAGTAAAATCTATTTGTGTGAAGTAAAGATTAATATTTTATTCAAAATGGGAAAAGTAGCCTTTTTTCTCATCTAGTTCTTAAATCCCCACTATCTCTCCAGACTGTCTCTCCTTTGTTCTTTCCTAAAGACAAAGACTTGTGTTCTCAAAATGTAACTTGTTTAACAGCCAGAATTGATCTTTTCAGGGTTTAGTTCGTTAGGCTCCTTGCATATTTTGTATAGTCTGGTTACTAGAGCCTTGTCAGTTGGATCTCTGGTAAACATTGCTCCTCATTCTGTCGCCTATCTTTTGAGTTAGTGATAATTCCCTTTGCTGTGCAGAAGCTTTTAGCTTAATGTGATTCTATTTGTCAATTTTCTATGCAGGGGCTGAGCCCTTCGAATTCTATCTGGGAAGTTCCTGTCTGTTCCCTTAAGTTCTAGTGTTATCTCGCCCCTTACCTGCCATAGCTCCAGGGTCTCAACTTTTATGTTAAGGTCTTTGATCCATTTTTACTTGATATTGGGACAGGGGTCCAATTTCAGTCTCTGCTACATGTAAATATCCAGTTCTCCAACCCCCACTTGTTGAAGAGACTATCTTTTCTCAAAAGTATATTTTGGGTTTCTTTGTCAAGCATTAGTTGACTGTGGGTGGGTGGGTTTATTTCTGGATCTCCTGCTCTATTCTATTGTTCTTAAGGTTTGTTTTGTGCCAGTGCAAAGCTGTTTTGTCATTGTAGCATTATAGTACAATTTGAAGTCATATATTGTGAGGTTACTACTGTTAGTTGTTGTGTTCAGGACTGCTTTGTGTACGTGAGGCTTTTGTGTTTTGAGATGAATTTTAAGACTTCCTCCTTATCTCTGTGAAGACTGACATTGGGATTTTGATAAGCATTGTGTTCAATTTGTAGATTGCAAAGGTGGTATGGGCATTTCACAATATTAATCTAAGTTTTTCACATGAAGTTTGTCAGTCTTCTCATTTTTTTCCTGAATATGTTTCTTCAAGGTTTTACGGTTTTCATTATAGTGTGTGTGTGTGTGTGTGTGTGTGTGTGTGTGTGTGTGTGTGTGTGGTGTGTGTGTGGTGTGTTTCAGCTATGGCGAATTGATTTGTTCAAAGAAAGTATGGATCTAAACAACATTGAAATTCCCTCTAACATTAGTCAAAATGGCCAACATCAAGAATACAAACAACAACAAATGATGATGGAGACACAGAGGAAAAGGACCCCACCCCACTGCTGGGGATGTAAATAACTGCAGGGACTACGGAAGTCAAGACAGAGTTTAATTTAAAAACTTAAAATAGAGTTACCTTGTGATTCAGACACATAACTCTGGGCATCTATCCAGAAGATTACAAGGCAGGCTACAACAAAGGCACCTGCACACACATGTTCATTACAGCATAACCAAATTCTGGAAAAAGGCCAAATGCCTCACAACTGAAGAGTGGATCAGCATTTTATGTTTGTGTGTGTGTGTGTGTGTGTGTGTGTGTGTGTGTGTGTGTGTGTTTACGATGGAATTTTATTCAGCCAAGGAAATATAAAATCATGTCATTTGCAGGGAAGTGGATTGATATGGAAAACAATTATACTGAGCAGGGTAATCTAGGTCCAGAAAAACAAAGGATCCATGTGTTCACGTTTTGTCTCATCTGACCTTAAACCCCAAATATAGCCTGCCATGAAAACATATGCAGAGCATATGTTTATTTACATGATCAAATCGACTAAAGAATAGAATGTTCAAGAGTGCAAACCCATGGGGTAAACCTTTTGACCAATTCACAGACAATTTCACACATAAACATCAGGAAGCTCACCTATTTTGGATGGGGGTTGGGTGGGATGAGGTAGAAGAATGGAAAAGGGAAATGTGACCAAATGCAGTCGTAATACTCAATGTATACATCGATATACACATATTTATGTGTGAATATGTGTGCAAGGAAGGAAGTGGGGAACTTGATGTGACCAGTGGGGGAAGGAGTCAATGGGAGGGGGAGAATGAAAGAGTAGATCTGATAAAGATACATGATGCACATAAATAGCAACTTCCTTTTACAACCATTTGTAAAATGAAAATGAAAAATAATTTTTAAAAGTACACAGGATTAAAAAACTCAAAATCATTGTAAATAAATACATCGCATACTGCCAAAAAGCTGTCATGGAAAAGTCTTCTGTAGAAGGGAGAATATATGCACTTAAATGGGAGTATCTTTGGAAAAAATGGTGAGTTGACTTTCTTCACAAATGGCTTTTTGGCTCTGCATGACTCTTTGAAGAAAATCATTACCTACCCCACTCACAAAATTTTCATTTTTATTTAAATTAGATTAAACTGTATTCATGAGTATCCGTAGTGGGGCTTGTACTCAGGGCCTGGACACTTCCCTTTAGCTTTTAACTCAAGGCTGGTGCTGTACCACTTTAGCCACACCTCCACTTCCAGATTTTTTTGGTGGTTAATTAGATATGAGTCTCATGGACGTTTCTGCCTGAGCTAGCTTTAAACCGTGACCGCAGATCTCATCCTCCTGAGTATCTAGGATTACAGGCATGAGCTACTTATGTCCACCAAGGTTTAGCTTTTTTAATAACCCTCCCACGGCTCATTCATCCCCTTGCTAAAAGATGGGGTCTCACTTGTGTCTGACAAATTTCCAGAGACTCTGCGACTTCCAAGACTATTCTGAGACCGAGCTGTCCAGATTTAGCCTGGATACAGAAGCAAGAGGAGAGTTTCAGCCTTGACTCTGTCATCTTTCATCTCATCCAAAGCAAGTGGTGGAATTCTCTGACCCTGGTTCCTGTGTTGGTCCTTTGGAGGTGACGGTGAGTCCTATGTCTCCATGCTGTGAGTCCTCACAGCACGGAGACAGCTATTCCTACATTCAGAATTCTTTCCTCTTTACTTCTGTGGAGTCCAAGAGAATGCATTTGCCAAAGGCTGACTTACATAAGCAGGAGGTGAGTATATGTATGAGACGAGATGTTTATTTCTACATACATTCTCCACACATATGTCTATAGACACAGAAGCATATCCTTCAACATTCATTTCTCCAAAATAGTCTATAAATCCCTGTCATCTCTGCCATTCCATCTTTTAATTCTGTCAGTTCAGTCCCTTCACAGTTGATAAATCATCCACATGAATCTGTCTTCCACTTCCTCCCTTCGACGTCTTTCCTCAGCCACGATAAGACCTGAATGCCTGCCCAAGCACATGGCGTCTCAAATTATAACCTCCGAGTCTCAGGATTGTTTTCAAAGGGCTAAAAATTGCCACACTCAGAAAACAAAACAAAACAAAAATGGCAACCTTGTTTGCCTTGCCAGTCTGTCAGAGCTTGAAAAACAAACTTTATCCCAGAAAGACAAACACACACACACACACACACACACACACACACACACACACACAGAGAGAGAGAGAGAAAACAAGGAAAGAAGTTGCTGACAGATCTGAGAGACTCTAGGCCAGAGAACAATGGAAGAGAACAGACCAGCTGGGCATGAGGATCTGTGGCAGGAAGCACCCTGTGAGCTCTGCTGGAAAGAACAACAGAGCCTGATCTGAGCAGTGGAAGTCCAACAGTAGGAAGGAGAACTTTCCCCTCTGGAAAGCCCAGACCCACACATCCCATACATGGAGCTACATGAGAATTTCTCCCTTCTCAGTCTCCCTTGCTGTATCACTACTAGTGGCAAGGCATCAGTCAGAGACTTTGATGCCCTAACCTGACTCTCTGTGGTGCACTATGTCAGGCGTACAGCTAGACAGGTTCAAGCAACACTGAAATCCCAAGTTTCACAGATCATTGTTGGAATGAACCATAGCCAATTCACTGCTATTCCTGGAAGACTTCATTTTGCAACCTCTGAGGAGAAACAGAATCAAAAGGCGACTTTGGCAAGTATCTATAGTAACAGTTTATATTAATATTCTGCAGGAATCCATTCTTCCAAGGAGTCTGAAGTGCTCACAGTGAAGTTGGCCTCTGCCCCAGCTTTAGATCCAGCGGGAATAAATGCAGTGGTTGGCAGTCCCTGGGCACACATGACAAATCAGTCTTTGTTCACATACACTCTGGTCTGTCAAAGTTTAGCAGCTGCTGCATCCCGAAAGGATCAGATCTAGCTTGTTAAAGGTTTTTTCAAAAGGACTTTGTACTATGGCCGGTGACCTTAGCTCTGCTGTAGGGTACACTTGGTTGAAGATTTTCTATTTCCCTCATGTATATAGGTCTACCCATCTCTTTCTCTGTGTTGTGCAATTCTCCATGCTGTCCTCTGAGGTTGTTACTATGGGATCCATGGCTCACAAAGGGAAATACAAGCTTGAGAAGCTCAAGCAGCTTGGTCAAGGGCATAACAATAAAAGATGAGTTAGGATGCAAACCTGGTTCTTTCCTTTGCCTTGTTACCCCAATGCTTTGATAAATACTGACCTGGATCCAGGATTGAGGTAGAGTTGTTGTATCATTGAAAAGCATGGCACTCTTTACCATATCAAAGGAATTCAGCTCCGAGTTGCTAGGGTCCACTGCAGAGTACTTCAGTCCCCAAACGTCTCTAGTCTCGCTCTTGTCTCTGCTAATGCAATTTCAGGGCCTCATGAGTGCTAGACAGCCTCACCGTGTGGCTCCTGTGGTCTGTGGGTCCTGAGCTGATGTTTAGGATCACCTGGGGAATTCCATGTCTACATAGACTGTCTGGACGGGGAAGGACGCACACCTGGCTGAATGCTTCATTTTTCCATTTAATTCTCTGAGTGAATACTGATCATGTATCACCCGAAAGGATGCTGGCCAAGCACCTCTATTCTCTAAGGAGGAATAGTTAAGAAAGCCATGCAAGATACCCAGCAATCAAGAATGATGTTTAACAGAACCCGTAAAACACAAAAATTAATGGGAAAAGTCATGATGAAAATATCAAAGTTTGACATAGAGAAGGGCTCATTGTGTCTACTCTTCTGCCTCAGGCTACAATATGGCTCAATACAGGTCTGCATCAGATACCAGAGCTGTGGGAGTCACGCTGGGCCCCAGAAGTAGGAAGCTTTCACCTCACTGTACGATAGGATGCAAATACCACCACGTTTCTCTTTCTTAATGTGGGAAAGAGAGTCTCTACTTAAAAAACAAAGTACTACAAAGTAAAAAGTACTATAGCTACATTGAGTTGAGCATATTGAATTAAATTTAATTTTCCTGCTGTTGATCTAGAATAGGACTTGGGAAAAGTGCGTTTTAAAAATTTGGGGATTTCCCGGACCAGTGGCTCATGCCTGTGATCTTAGCTACTCAGGAGGCTGAGATCTGAGGATCACAGTTCAAGGCCAGCCTGGGCAGGAAAGTCCATGAGACTCTTATATCCAACAAACCATCAGAAAACCGGAAGTGGCACTGTGGCTTAAGTGGCAGAATGCTCACCTTGAGCTGAAGAGCTCAGGGATAGCGCCCAGACCCAGAGTTCAAGCCCACGACTGACCAAAAAAAAGGGGGGGGAAATCCCTCGTTCTTGCCAAAGCTTAGGGGTGGCAGATCAAAGTCGCTGGAAACTCACTGTGATTTCTTCTCCCAGTGGAGACCCTACTTTTGCCCAGGAACCCTAGCACCCATGGAAGTCCATGCATCCTGCAGCCTGGAGAAGGGATGCCAGCTCAGAGTGCTCCCACACAGGAGGCTCAAATGATAACAAACTCATCGTTTGATCTGTTCCAGGCTCTGCTGATTGGCAGCACACAGATGGGATGGTGACTGCAGTGCTGGACACTGGCACCAGAAGGAGCCTTGACGGAAGATGTGGAGAAAGAACAGAGACCCTCGTCCCTCTGCCATTCACGTCAGCCTTGAGGCCTGTCCAAGTTACCTTCACTTCCCCATTCTGGAAGGACATAGGTTCTAACAGGAACCCTCAGCTATACTAGAAGACATCGGATGTATTCACAAACAACACCACTTCATTGCAAGGGGACAAATCGTACGAAGGAGAGATGACATCAGGACTCCATTTTACCTACAAGGAAAACGCTTCTAGGAAATTATGGGATGCATACAATATCACCCAACCTTTATGAAAAAAAAACCAGGTGAATGTCCCAGCCTGGCCACCGAGCCCCAGGCTCTGGCCTCAGCTTCAGGCACAGGGAAGCTGTAAGGAGACTCTTCAACAAAACATGGGTCCACTGCAGGTCCCTGAAATACAGGATCTTCACATCTCTCAAGCAATGACCATTTGCAAGTGTTTCATAGAGAAGAAAGCCTATCTTTCCTTTACAGTTACACTTATCTTCTTTTACATTTTACGTTAAAAACTGCAGTCCTCAAAATAGGAATAGAGTAGCCATACAATACAGTAATTCTACACTTAGGTAAACAGGCTTGCGGGAATACATGTATACACCAATGTCTGTCAACCAAAAACAAAAAGCAAAGATGCAGTGTGCCTGCTGCCTGTACAGTGGTATGCTATTCAGTAATAAAAAGAAATGGAGTCCTGATACAAGCTACAACCTGGATGAACCTACAAATCATCGTGCTGTGTGCATGGAAGCAACCAGACACAGGAAACCTCCTGTTACCCGGTGTATTTCCATGGAATGCCCAAAACAGATCTCCAGGGCAGGAGAGAGGGAAGGTGGGAGTCATTGCTAATGGCTCTGGCATTTCTTTTGGATTGATGAAAAATGTTCTGCAGTGCGTGGTGACGATTACGCAGCTCTGGGCATAGACTGAAATACAGGACTGTAGACTTGAAATGGATGAGTTGTTTCCTATGACAATTATATCTCAATAGAGATGAGGGAGGTTTTTTTTGTTTGTTTTTGTTTAAACTGAGAAACCAAACTAGGCAGTACCTGGCAATCAGAGTCTAGAAATCTGGCCCAAAGTGGAGGCAGCTTCCGGGGGAGCTGTGGAGGAACTTAAGGAAGAGAGAGGAGTGAGGAGGTTCGGATCCCAGAAGGGTTTATACCGCTGACTCCCTGCACCATTCAAAGGGAGGACAGGGCAAGCAGTGCCCTGCTGAGAGGGGCAGGCAGGACTGCTCCATAACCAGTGCCCAGTCTGTTCCGCAGCATCCCTGCCTCTTCCCTCTTCACTCAGAACACAGGACACACTGAGGAGGCTGAGTCTATGACCTTGACCCAGGATATTACCCAGAGCTCAGGGCTTGTGAGGAGGCCACTTCCCCGGTACTGGTATCGCAGTGCACTGGAGCAGAGTCATGGACAAAGCCATCAGCATGAGATACAGACCGAGAAGAGCCCTCGGTGTGCCACTGGTAGTGGCATATGGGGCAAGTGGACACCAGACATGACTCTGCGTCCCCTTCCTCCAGGTCTCCTCCTTGACATTGTGCTGCTCCTTGTTGGTGCCATCTAGGGGACACAGTTCCAGGTGAACTTAACCAGGCATCTGTCATGTGACCAGACAGCCAACAATGTGAGCCATTAGTTGTTGGCTACTTGGAGGCCAGGAACCCTGGAACAGAGACTTGGCCTCTCCCAGGGTCATACACAGAACTCTTGGCTTCTGTTTTCTGTTTCTCTTGCTGAAAAGATACAGGCTGGTCACAAATGAGAGCTCTCTCCCTGGTGGAGGACAGGAAGGCAAGGCGGGAAGTGCAGCGACAGAAAGGCAGCCCAGAAATGCGAGCTCAGACTCACAGGCCTGAGCCTGGTGTCTCTACACTCCATCTGAAACAAGATGGAAGCCTGGCGCGTTGCCCAAGGCGAACCCCAGGGCATGTGGAGGACCCCAGAGCTGCAGGGGAGGGCAGGCCATGCGGCTCAAAAGGAGTCCTGCGGGGCCAGGCCTGCTCTGTAGGTCCAGCTCAGCCTCCTGAAGCAGCCGCTGCCCCAGACTACAGTCTGAGCACCTCTGCCTACACCAATGTGGTGTGCATGCTGCTGTATCACACAGAGGCAGTCCTCTCTGGGGTCTTTTGGCTCTGGGTGCTCCTCTAGGACATAGGATGATCCTACACAAAGCCACACCTCTGGGCCTGCTGCTTCTCAGCTCAGTCCGAGAAACAAAAAGCAGAGCTTCATTTTTCCCTTGGACACCCATGCTAATTACTGCATTGTTTCTTTTTTTTAAAATTCTCCCCTTTTGAGACTGGTTTAGGAGCATTCAGCGAAGGGGGATGGAGCTGGGTACTCTGTCCTCAGTCTCTCCATCCTGAGCCTATTCCATTCCCATTGAAGAGAATGAGAAGAACTGGAAGTAAAACAACAGGTCTTAGGTTACTTCTGCCCATAAAGAAAAGCCAGGAGCCAGGCGCCGGTGACTCAAACCTATAATCCTAGCTACTCAGGAGGAGGCTGAGATCTGAGGATCAGAGTTCAAAGCCAAACAGGGCAGGAAAGTCAGTGAGACTCTTATCTCTAATTAACCACTAGAAAACCAGAAGTGGCACTGTGGCTCAAATAATAGAGTGCTTGCCTTGAGCTGAAGAGCTGAGGGACAGCGCCCAGGCCCAGCGTTCAAGCCCCATGACCAATTAAAACAAAAAATAAAACCTTTGCCACCTCCATTCATTAGTGGAAGTTCCACAGGGAACAAAGAGGAGACTGGCTCTACCAAAGAGCAAAGTGGAAAAGAAGTCAGGGGCAGAAGTAAGGGAAGAGTAACACCATCTGACATATCAAAATGATACCTGCTTTTGGATTGTGTTTTAGTGTGTAATAGTTCACAAGCATTGATATGCATGTGCCCATTGAAGTCTTCAATGAACCTTACATAATGGGCGCTATGATCTTGTTTATAAATGAGGAAGCAGGGCACTTACCAGTGCTTCATTTTCTGCACAGATATTCATGTACTGCCTGGCACATTCTCCAGAAAGAGAAGTGAGCTATGAATTTATTACAAAACTAGACTGGCAACAGCCTGCGGACAGGGTCTGTGTGTTGTTTTCCTTGTTCATAATGTCTAGCTATGTAGGACTGAAGCAGACCTTCCTACTACCTCCACAAAATGACATACTGAAATCCCATCTCCCAAAACTTTAGAATGTCTCTGTATTTGGAGAAAAGCCCTTTGAAGAGGAGATAAAGGTGAAGTAAATCTGGTGGCATTGTAAGAACTGGAAATAGTTCATAGAAGGAAGATTGCATCGAAATGTGGCCATTTTACAAGCCATGGAGGAAGACATGATTGGCAGAAACCAAAACAGTCGCGGCACCTTGGTCCTGGACTTCTACCCCCAGCACTGTGAGAAAATAACTGTCTGTTGTTTAATACCAAGCCTGTGGTATTTTGTTTTGACAGCCCAACAAACAGACTCACGAGCTCACTGCCATGCTTCATATATGTCTGCTTCACCAAGTTGTGGGATTCTGGGAGACACACAGCACATTCCTTCCCTGGAAATTGGCCATTCGGATTTCTCCACCCCATAATGCCTACCATTTGCTGGGCCTTCTGCTAGCTCCAGACAGAGATGGAAATAGTCCTTCGAGAAAGATGCCATCTAGGACAGGGCCCAGGGCTAGCTGGGCAGGAAAGGCTCCAGAGTAGTGAGTCCCTGCTGTGGCCACAAAGGGGAAGAGCAACGGTCCACTTAGATTTGCTGGGGAGAGCCACAGGGTTTGGTAGGGAGATGGGAATTCTGATGGCTCAGATGTGGATGAGGAATCACATCTTGGACTGCTGACATGAACTGAACTGCTCCTGATAGAGCAGGCAGGGTCTTACTGACCCTGAGCCTGTGAAAAACACCAGCCAAGATGTGTGGGAGGGGCTGCTGACGCACAGCCCAGTCTCCTGGAGTTGGTGACACATAACTTGAATGCGATGACACATTTCAGTTTCCCAGGAATGACTGTCTCCACGTCCACACACCAGGAAAAGCTCAGAGGGTTGGAAGCCTGGTACTGCTGTTCTTGAGCCCGCCCAGGCTTTCTCCCATCTGGAGAGCACAATTTTGCTGGCCTAGCCTTTTGTTTTGCACTAGTAAACCTGTTCCTGCTAAGTCCCCCTTGTCTTCATTCTTGAATCCTTTCCCCAGGAGACCAAGAATCTTCTGACATTCAGACCTAGTACCCTGAACCTGGTAACATCAGGAAGTGGTTGAGTTATGGTCACGGTTATTCATCTTTTATGATGATTGAGAGATCGCTGGGGTCCTAGACTGAAATTCTAGAAATATTTCTATTGACAGCAGAAAAGAAGAGAAGGGTGGAGAAGGGACAGGGAGGGTGGAGGAAGAGAAGGGAAGGGAGAAGCTCGATTCCTTTGTGTGGTTTCAGAAACTCTTGATAGTTTGTCCTTTGCCTTCTGTTCTTCTGCTACTGTTCTTGTTTGCACTTTTGTTTTTGGCAGTACTGAGATTTTAAATTCAGTACCTCCTGATTGCCAGTTAAGCATGTGAGCCATACCCCCACCTTTTGTCTTTTACTTTATTTCTCATGTAAGGCCTTGCGCTTTTTCCTGGGGCCAATTTCACATCAGGATCCTCCTCTCACAGAGCTGGGATTACAGATATGCACCATTACCCCCAGCTGTATTTTGATGATAGGGTTCCACTGTCTTGAGGGGTCTGGCTTTGAACTTCAATCCTCCTACTTCTGCCTCCTGTAGCCTTACACCCTTCTCCCCACCCAGCCTCACTTTGTGGATCCCACCCTGCAGCCCTGATGAGGGCTTGCCACCTTCCAGACACCCCCAGCTGTATTCTCCATCTTCTCAGGGCCCCCACATCACATGCACACCTGTTCTTCAACACATTGCTGGTCATTTCCTTGGCAGAGGGTCACTTTCCCTGTGCCATCTTTCCACATATCCCCAGATGGAACTAATCATTCCCTCTCTGGTTCCTGTTATCTTTTAGGCAAATAATGATTTGTGGCCCATGTGATACCTTGTTTCCCGTTTTATCCATATGTGGGGCTCGACCAATTTGAATGGAAGTCTATGTGTGTGAGCACCCATGTGTGCTGGTACTGAGGTTTGATCTCAGGGCCTAGGTGCTGTCTCTGAGCCATACCACCACTTCTGGATTTTTTCTGGTCATGAATGGGAGCCTGTGCAGGGTGGCTTTGAACTAGAAGCTTCAGCTTTTAAGCTTGTGATTAGCCAGGATTATAGGTATGCACCCTGATACCTGGTGGAATCTGTTTCCTTACAACAGCAACCATGATGTCCTGATGCTGTTGTCACCATATCTTAGTAAGTCCCTGTCACTGCCTGCTGGCTAAATGGTGGAGAAAGGCATTGAGGCAGCAAGGAGCATCTGTGAGAAAGGCATCTGCCCGCTTAGCACTGCAGGCATGCCGAATGTCAGGAATCAGGGTCTGAAAGGCCTTTTATGTATGGTTTAGTGAAAACATAATACAAAAGGCTCACTGAACTTCAAGTTTCAGATTAAACTGCAGCTACCCGTATAATTAAGCACAAGATGCTTCAGACATGTTTATATTTAAGATACTCTTTTTCTGCCCCAAAATTCAATTTTAATTTGGTATTGTGTACATTAATTGGTCACTAAATCAGACACCATGCTAAGAAACTTGAATGCCCAGCCCTGCAGTATAGGCAAGTCCTAATAGATCCAAAGTCTGGGTCATTCCTCTTTTGTAAGTGGTAAGTCAGAAAAAAATAAGAACAAACATGGCTGCCTCCTTCCCTGTCTTCTCAATTCTCTCATCAGCATTACTGGCAGACACTGTAGGAGTAACCTCAAGTACTAAGATTTTGTACAATGGGATAATAAATACTGCAAGACACGGGGAAAAGTGAGAAGAGGGTGGGGAAGTCTTGAAAGAAAGAAAGAAATCAGCCAATGTGATTTTGGCCTTCATTGGAGATTTGCACAGCTTTGGAGATGTATTTCCAAAGCTGAAAGTTGAAGGGAAATCACATGGAGATTATGCCACCCTTCCCAGAATTTTAAGCAGGGGCCAAATGAATGTTTCCCCAGAATCCCCTATCAATTGCAACTACTGACATTCACGTCGGTCTCGTGGCACCTGCTTCTACCAAATGCTCGTGTTTAACATTTCTCACAGTGTTTCTAAACTCGAATTTGCTCACTGCTACCAGCTAGGAACAGATGCACAGAGAGAACCTATTTGAAAGTGGGTGGCTTATTATGAACAACTTAGGGTCTATAAAAAAATCTCAACAAGAGCTGGAAGAAAAAAAATAAAAACTGCCATAAGCTCGAAAAAAAATCTCTTCATAAGAAAACAGAATAGTTATCTGGAAATTCTGCAAATATGTTAAGGAGCCTTGTTTTAGCAATGATTTGCACTTTGGTATAATTTCCTAAGAGTAAGTTACCTCTAACTTGGACACAAACTTGAAATACTGTCCTATCCAACAAGCACATGTTCAAGCTGTTCTAGGGCCTTCTCCAGCATACCTCCAGGGAGTTCTACCCAATGCAATGGGCCTACAATCTGCGCTGGTTCCCACCCTCCCTGGCATGGTATAGGACCATGCTCCTATCTCAATGCAAAATCATTCCCCACATTAAGTTTTGTGATGGAACTTGTGGTCTGTGCACTCAAGATGGCAGCCACCAGACAGACCTACGGCACAGAGAGCGTTACCACGTAGCTGGTTTGAATTGAGAGGTGCTGTTTATGTGCAATACAAACCAAGTTTTCAAAACACAATCATTGAAAAGAAATGTATAGAAGATCAGTAAGCAAGGCACTGGTGTAATCCTAGCCGTAATCCTGTAATCCTAGCTACTCAGGAGGCTGAGATCTAAGGATTGTAGTTCAAAGCCAGCCTGGACAAGAAAATTATACCCAAAATTGTTATCCACCAGAAAACAGGCAGCAGAGCTGTGGCTCAAATTGGTAGAGCACTAGCTTTGAGCCAAAAGAGATCGGGGACAATGCCTGGGCCCCGAGTTCAAGCTCCATAATCCGCCAAAAAAAATCAGTAATAAAGTTTGCATTGGCTACATGATGAAATGGCAGGACTTTAGTTACATTGGGTTAAATAAACCAGCGCTTTATAATTAACCTCATGTTTCTTTTTTTTTTGTGACCACAAAAATTTTAAATTGTATTTTTGGCTGTCCTGTGTGTCTCCCATTAAAATCCAAAGCATATTTTAATCTAACGGTTGTTTTCACTTAATGGAAAAAATAAACTGAAAAATCTGTGTGACATTCAAACTCTGCCCACTCCCCTTGACACCAGCTTCAGAAGCAACTGACATACCCCAGGGCCTAGCAGAGGAAGCAGACATGGGAACCAGCAGGGCTTTGAACCCATGCCCTTAAGTTGACCTTGAGATGTGCAGTTCTTCTCTCCAACACCAGCGCTTCCTACCTTCTCCCAGAGTTCACCGAACAACTGGTGCACTCCGTGCAGGGGTTTGCATAAAGGCCTGAAGACAAGCTCTCAACGACAGTACCCGTCTTAGCCCTCTCCCGTCACCGAGTTCTCCAGAGAACGTTTCCCCGCCTTCTTCTAAGGGTAATGGGGAGACGAAGGTGCCAAGTGCAACACGGTGCGGGGCGTGGTCCCTGGCCAGCGGGCTGACCACAGGACTCCGGGGAGGGACGCGGTCAACGCGGGGCGCCGGAGCCGCGAACCCTCGCAGACCCGAGCCGCTGTGCCCGGCGCCGCTCCGCCCCCGCTCCGGTGGAAGTGGCCGCGCTCACCCAGCCTCGCGCCCACGCTGCGCTGGGTCGCCGCCTCCTCGTGTCCTTTTGCTCCTGTGTGGCCAGGCTGGACTCACGGTCTGACGGGCCGCCGCAAGGACCTTGCCGTGGGGACCCGGGGACGCCGCTGCCCTGAGGCGTGCGGCCGTGCTGCACGGGGCTCCCCATGCGTGCGGCTCCCCGTGTGCATGGCTCACCTTGAGTGTGGCTCCCCGTGCGTGGCTCCCCGTGCGCGTGGCTCCCCATGTGCCTGGCTTACTTTGTGCGTGGCTACCCGTGCACGTGGCTCACCTTGAGTGTGGCTCGCGGAGCATGTGGCTCCCTGTGCGCATGGCGTACTTTGCGTGTGGCTCCCCGTGCGCATGGCTCCCTGTGTGCGTGGCTCACCTTGAGTGTGGCTCGCGGAGCACGTGGCTCCCCGTGCGCATGGCTCCCCGTGTGCATGGCTCACCTTGAGTGTGGCTCGCGGAGCCCGCGGCTCCCTGTGCACGTGGCGCACTTTGCTCGCTGCTGGCCTAGCTCACGACAGCTGCGCTCTTGGTGCCCGCGCTGTGTAGGCCGCGCCAGGCTGGAGTCGGGTCGTATGGGAGTCGCCTACCCGCGTGTCCTCTGAATGAATGCGCCCTGCGGGCGACGGATCCAGACTTCCCTGGAAACGCCCAGACTTCCCTGGAAACGCGGGCTGACCTGCGTGTGCGTTCGATGGGAGCCACTGGCAAAGGGCTCCAGTGGGGCGGACATGTCAGCTGGCCTCTGCCCGCCTCTGCGCTCCGATGGCCCGCACCGTGGGGCTCACTAGCTCGGCCAGCGCCCACCTCAGGCCAGGCTCCTTCCTCGGGGCCGCGGTCCAGGGCGCGTGCGGCAGAGCCCCTCAGAGGGCCCCGTGCCGGTGGTGACCCTATAGAAACCTCGCACTGACTGTGACCTAGCAGGGCCGGAGCCGGCCTCAAAGCCAGCAAAAAGTAAGCACAGCACATCTTCATTCAAATGCACGGTTGGGTTCGCTCCTTCCAGGTGGGTCTCTGAGCTTCCCTGTTCTCATTTTGAGATTATATATACATATATGTATATATATATATATATGTATATATATATATGTGTATATATGTATGTATATATATACATATATATTTACACACACATAGTATACATATATGCATGTATATCGATATGAGATATTGTGTATATGTAAATATGTATGTGCCATAAGCTTATACCATATCTTCAGTACATATATACTATATATATGTGTGTCTATAGTCAGTTTTTCAGTTTGTAGAGTCTTCCTTAAATCTCAATTTTATAGGGTTACATTTTCCTTTTTTATTGCGATATAATCACAAAATCACTCTTATAGAATGTATGGGTCAGCAGTGTTGGTTTTTTTTTATCACAATGTGTGCAACCATCCACATTGTCTCACTCCAGAGCACTCTGATCATCCACAGTAGAAATCACAGGTCGTTCAGTGGTCACCATCTGCTCTCCCTCCACCCCCACCCTGAGCAGGCAGTAATACCAATTCCTGTCAGGACCCATTTGACTCTTCTGGATATTCCATGTAAGTGGAATAACACAAGAGGTGGTTTTCTCATCTCGTTTTGTTCCCTTGATGGTTTTAAGATCTATCCAGTACCTGTTGACACTCTGTTCCTTTTTCAGGGCTAAACAGCACTTCATTGTGTGGATTACTACTTGACAAGGGGTCCACTAGAACACGGTGTCCTTCCCTTTCATCTGGCCAAATCAGAGGAGGCAGTGTCCAGGAGAGGACAGAGGAAGAAAGACTTCAGAGCTTATGTTGAGTGTTATATAGAGAAGGGTCAGGAGAGGGTTCAAAATGGCCTTAAGAGGCTCGGTGGGGACCAGTGCCTGCACTGAAATCCACCAGGTGGCTTGGGGCCCCTGACAATTTATCACCTGAAGTTATTAGCTGAAAGCATTACTCAGCTCACTTCTGTAAAATGGAGCTAGTTATCTCCCATCTAAAACTCTTCGCTGGAAGGGAATGAAATGGTGTCACTGGGGCAAGAAATCTAAGCTTCTATAACCAGGATGCTGCTGATAGTGGTGAGAAGGGCAGTCTCCCTCTGTTATCAGAGCCAAGACCCAGCTGGCCTCCACACTCTGCAGCTTGAGAGCTCCGCCACACCCTCTTGCATCTGAGTTTTATGGCTTCCCAGGGAGCAGGCAGTGGAGAGAATTCACAAAGCAAGGAACTGTGGCTCCACAGAACTAGAGGGTGAGGGCTAGAGCAGAGGCCAGGCGGCCTCGCAGGATGTCTGGTCCCGGCTCCAGTGGCCCGTACTTGGTGTCCTAGCACTGTGACAGCAAGTCAACCACATTTCCAGGGTGGGTGCTGGACTCTTTTGTATACTTCTCAACCAACAAGTTAGGCAGAATGCCTTTCCTTGAATAGGAGCATAAATTACACTGCATGAGCTTTCTCAAACACAGTGGAAGAGAACAAAACATCCTATTTTTGTCACTGGCTCTTCCTTTGTATCCTTAGGTGTGATCTCCTCACAAAAATGCGATTGCCAAGTTGAGACTATCGAGGAAAATGTTCAGAAATCTTTCTCGTGCTTCTTGCTGCAACCTCCTCTGCAGAGATGTCCAGCCCCCAAGAGCATGGGGTCTTCTGCAACTCCATTAGTATAATAATTTTTAAAATAAAAAGTTAGAGTCAGAAACTGGTGTCTTATGCCTGGAATCCTCAGAAGGCTAAGACCTGAAGGACCACAGTTTGAAGTCAGTTAGAAAACTCTGTGAGACTTCAATTAACCAGCAAAAAGCATAGCTGGGTATGGTTCAAGTGACAGAGCACCAGCCATGAGTGCAAAAGCCAGACTAGAGCTCAAGACCTAGTACCAGTCCAACTAAGTAAATAAAATCAGATTGTGGCATTCTGTGTTTTCCAAAGCATCTAAAGGTCAAGCTCATGCTCCTTTTAACACTCTTACTTTATTAACCTTTCCCTTCTTATTTCTCTGGCCTCATTGTGTAGCATTCCTGACACTTCTTGCTTAGGACACACTCTCCTCTTTCAGTTTCCTGAACACAAAGGCTGTTTCCCATATTGGAATCTTCACAGATAACACTTGTTCTGCCTGGAACTTCCTTCTTCTCTTGCAGGCTGGTTCTCCACTCTGTGAGTCTTAATGTTATGGCCATAAATGAATTCTTTCCTGAAGACATAGTCTGGCCCTTCACAGCATGTATCATGATGTGAGTATGTATTTTCATTTATTCATAGACATAGGTGGAATAGAAACCTTTATCCAAGATGGGAGTTACCAGACACCTTGAGTAGCTAGTCTGTATAGATGTCTGGGGTGAGTACAAAGCACATTGATATTTGAAGACTGGGGATGAAATGCAAGTGAAAGCAATCATGTCATTAATTTCATATATTATATATTGCATGATGTTTCAGATATATCTATTTAAATATTATTATTAACATGATTTTAACATGATTACTAGAACATTCACAAAATTCAGTGTGGCACACATTGAGGCAAATTGGTGATCACTGGTCCAAAAGATGCACAGTAAAGAAAGGAATGCTGAAATGAGGATACAGGATGACCCATTGTCACAATGAGACATACAAGACAGTATGTTGAAAACAAACTTTCAACTTTGCGGGCAGTGGGGTAGGGGAAGGGGAGGGAGGAGTTGGGGAGGTGGTGAGGAAAGGGATGGTAGGGGAAATATAAAGGAGAGGGTAACAATGCTCCATAGGAAATGGACTCATTACCTTGCTCATGTAACTGTAACCCCTCTGTATGGTATGTTTACAATAAAAATATATATTAAAAAAAGAAAGGAGACTTCCTGGGACATGGACAGATCTAGAAGGTAAGGGCAGGACATTTAAATTGTAATGATTAAGGGATATAACATATCCTTTCATACTAGAACAACTTTGTGAACATGCTGGAATAGAATCTGAAACAGAACATCAAGTGTTTGCAACACACTTCAGCTTCAGGTTTAGGTCCCGCTGTCCCTGCAGCTAACTCGTGCTCAAGACCCCGAGTAAGGGTGGGAACACGGGGCAGGTCCCACGGCCTGGGCCATGGTGGTGCTTTCCCACTGCATCCTTACTGCCCTCAGAGTGGAGGGGACCATCGTCCCCGTCCCTGGCTAGTACCTGGTTGGGACTGGGCTAATTTGCCTTGGTCAACACCTCCCATCTCCCTTGTCGTCCATCAGTCTGTCAGGACAGTGATTGTGCCTGTGTTTCCTTCTTGCTCCTGAAAAGCTCCCTCTCTATGGACTGGAAGACCTCTGAGAACAGCACATAGGAGTTGTCCACCTGGTGGTATTTTTTATCCCCGGTGGCCATTGAATGAACAGAACAGCAGAGGATGCTCCCTTCCTGATGCCCTGCATTTAGGAGATAGCAACTCCAAGGCAAATCCAACGCTGTTCCTGTGGGCGCCCATCTCATTACGGCCCTACCCAGCCCCAGGACGAGGCCAGGGGGCTTTGTCAGCAACAACAGGAAAGGGTTTCTAATTACGTAGCACCGAAAGGCGAATGCCATATTTTCATCATGTTTGCTCATTTATACTCAGAGCGATTCTGGGAGGAAGTCCATTTTGGAATGTTTCAAATGGAAACTTTGGTGACAGGACCTTAGAAGATGGACTCTTTCGCAGTTCACCCGTGCTGAAGGCCCAAGTGCAGTCAGCATGAAGGGAGCAGCAGGGTGGACTGCTAAGTGACACCCTGGGCTCTGAGGCCTGTGCTCCCCCTCTTAGCATAGTCCTGTAGTATTTCTTCTGGGGCCCATGGAGGAAGGTCTTGGGGAGGCCGCCTTGTGCAGAAGAAGACGGATAATTCAGTGGCTCTCTTCTGTTACGTTCAGGGTTCTTCCAGCCCTAGGGGCCAAGGCTCTCATTCCTCAGTGTTGTGTGCAAGGCCGCTCTCAGGCCACAGCTGTACATGTTCCTAGTTTCAGCCCTTTGGTTCTCAGGATCCCTGAAAGCTAGGGGAGAAATCAACATTCAAAGGAGTATCAGTAGGTTTTAATGCTGAAACAGAGTATAAGTCAGATAACATTTGATTCTTAGAGAAGATACACAAGGAAAGATGGAAGGAGTCCTTGCCAGTGAAATTTTGAAGATTACAGATCTTGAAGATTACAAAATGATGGAAGGACCTCACGGTGTCCAAAAGCATAGGGATGAAAGAGGGGGGGAGGGAGGAAGGACCACCAGCACTAAGAACCCATGCTGGCCAGTGAGTTGCATACAATGTCATGAGGGATGGTCACAGCTGGAGAGGGGTTTCATTCTTTATAAAGAACAAAGCTTGTTCATCTTATGTCATCTTGCCACTGTCGAGAGGTGGCTAGGAATGGTCCTTGGGGACAGAGATCATTGGTTTTAGGGAATAGTTGGTACCAGAGGATAAATATTTCTACTGTAATAGCAGCTTCTCCCAGATTTTAGAATGGTTTGTTCTGTATGCCACTCTGAACATTTTCGTTCCTGACTTTAATCATTTTTATAGCAAATTATCTTCTGTTTTTGATGCAAAGATAATCTTAGATCAGTCTTGTCTAAATTAAACTTATTTAAACATTAATAGTGCCCATTGTGACTCAGACACTAAGCTACATGACAGGATATGGAGATTAATATTGCAGCTTTGCCCCTCAGAGTAAAATTTTCTTTAAGGAAATTCTACATTCTGAAATTAAAACAAGAAGAATGACTAGTCACATAATCAAGAGATTTGTATGTGTACATGTTTCATATTTAATGTGAGCGCTCTAAGATTATTTCAAGCAATGAGACACACAATTATTATGAGTGTATCATTTACACATTTAATACATGTGTTTTGAAAGAGGGAACTATATTTTCAAAAATTGCAGACTCTACTCCATTTGTACATCTGAGAATTAAAAATGATCACCAAAATGGTAGACAACAAGCAATTTATTCCTAGTACCCCAAACTCATCCTCCAGTCCACCATTGGCTGGGTACTGTGAGGTATATATTCTCTCCTATGTAGTGTCCAAGTTTTCATTACTCCTTCTTGGGAAATTCAAATGCATGTACCTCTTGGTGAGACTTGTGGACTCTTTGAAGTGGTTTTTGTCTGTCTGCACCCTCCTTTCTTCTTCTGTGTTAGGAGGGCCTTTCTATGTATGTCCTTTGGCATGTACGTTGATTTTCTGTATTTTCATGGTCCACATTTTGTCTACTATAGAAGCCCTTTTGCTCTTCATTCATTTACTCCCATTGTTTAGGGACCTTCCAGGGCATAAATGTGGTTATATCTGCAAGTCCCTAGTCAAGCAAACTACCAGCAATTTTCTACTCAAAGTAAAAATTTCCTCATCTCAAAAATGCACTACCACTGGCTTTATTCCTCACACTGTCCATGCAATGCCTTTCCTACCTCATCCCATGTCAGCTATAAGCTCCTCCATCAGAGATTCAGAACTTCCAATTTATTTTCGCAGCACTTGGAATTAGATTATATACTATAAATATATGTGTATATACATATATGTGTATACATATATCCATATATTATAGCTAGATGGATTTCTGGACTTTATTTACATATGTGTAAATGTGTAAATTATATATAATCTGATTATATATCCATTCTATTTTAAATTTGTAAATGTGTATCTTGATTATTTAACATTTTACCGAAGTTACACACACATATTTTATTCAAAAGATAGGACACTGTCCTATGATAATTTTGCCTTCTCTTTCTTCTTAAACATATAATGTTTTTGATGCCTAGTACATGAACCAATCAAAATTATATAGAGATGTTTTAAATATTTTATCTAAATTGACATATTTTCTCAATTTTTTGGTCTTTTGTTAGTTTCAAGTAAAAGATTATTTAAGATGTTTGATTAAAAGTATGTATAGTATGCCTTTGTTCCCTTTACAGACGGAGTTAGAAATACACATATGGAGTTAGACAAACACCTATGTAGCATGTAAACCTGACCTAAGACTACCTGTCATGCACACATAAAGACACATACATATATTTAGAAAGAACTCTATCTATAGTTCAGTGAGAGAAGAGGAGAGTGTTATTTTCTTTGGACTGTATCTTCATGTTTGCTAATAAACATTTTTTCTATTTTCAAATATTCTATTTTAAAGCCTTTCCCGCCTCTTCCTGATGTGTGTGATCTCACTGGACACCAGCACCACCTCCAGGTGAAGGAACAAACATTTATGTCAACATTTCCCACCCATTTCCTCACTGTCTTTGAAGACTTTGCAGTTCCTCTTTCACATATTCATGGTGAGTATTGTCACTCTATCCACCCACCAATCCTCTCTCCATTTGTCAGCTCCCTCTGCTTGCCCCAAACCCCTCTGAACAAGATGCATTTCAGCCTCCTGATATTCACTTTGTTGAACTCCCTGCTAATGGTTCATGGGATGATCCAATGGAGGTCCTCCCGTGGGTACTTCAGTCAGTTTGCATATGGCCCATTGTATGGTTTCCATGTATGTTTATATTTTAAGGCTATCACATATGAGAGAAATATGTGCCCTTTGTCTCTCTGAGTCTGATTACTTCACTCAGCATAGTTTTTTTCAGGATCCATTTCATCTATCTTTCTGATAAATGAATAAATAACACTATGTATCTTTGATCTGTCTTTCTGTCTGTCTGTCTGTCTACCTTACCTTTTCTTGATGCTTTCATTAGTGGGGAGACATCTGTGGGCCTCCACACTTAAGTATTGTAGACCGTGCTGTGATGGATGTGGGTGTGCAGTTGCCATTATCCTGACTTGCAGTCTTTAGGGTAAATGCCCACGGTTGCATTGTTGGATCACTGGGTAGCTCTATGTTTAGTTTTTTGAGGAATCTCCATATTGACTTCCACAGTGGTTGCACTAGTTTATATTCCCACCTAGGGTGTATTAAGTAAGGTGCCTTTTCTGGGGCTGGGAAGGTGGCTCAGTAGTAGAGTGCTTGCTTTGCATGCATGAGGCCGTGGGTTCAATTCCTCAGCACCACATAAGCAGAAAAAGTCAGAATTGGTGCTGTGGATTAAGTGGTAGAGCACTAGCCTTGAGCTGAAGAGCTAAGGGACAGTGCTCAGGCCCAGAGTTCAGGCCCCATGAGTGACAAAAAAAAATCAATCCAGTAGAGTGCCTTTTCCCCCCAGTAGCCCTGCCAGCATTTTTATTTCTAATGATGGCCATTCTGACTTGAATGAGGTGGGATCTGTGTTTCTTTGCTTTGTATTTCCTTTATGGCTAGGATTACTGAGCATTTTTTCACATATTTATTAGCCATTTATACTTCTTCTGAGAAGTCTCTGTCTAGCTTCTTTTCCTGTTTGGCAATTGTTATTAGTAACTGAGTTATTAACTCTTGGTGGGTCCAGCTTTTTTGGTTTGTTTATTTGATCCTTTAGAGGTTCCAGTTTTTATTTTCCTGTTTGTTTTGTTTTGTGTGCCAGTCCTGGGGCTTGAACTCAGGCCTTGGGTGTGGCCATTGAGCTTTTGTGTTCTATAACTTGAGTCACAGCCCCATTTTCAGGTTTTTGGTGGTTAATTAGACATAGGAGTCTCAGGGACTTTTCTGCCTGAGCTGGCTTCAAATCATGATCCTCAGATCTCAGCCTCCTGAATAGCTAGAATTACAGATAAGAGATACCAGTGCCCAGCAAAGATTTTTTTGAACTTTTTGTATATTTTGCTAATTAGACACTTGTCAAATGGCAAATCTTTCCCATTCTGTAGGCTTTCTTTTAAACTTTTTAGACTGATGCAACCTCTTGTCAATTCTATTTCTGGGCCCCTGAAATTCTAAACTCAGGAAGTTCTTGCCTATTCCAATATGTTCTAATGTTCCCTACTGCTTCCTCTAGTAGTTCTTAGACTGTGGGTCTATCTTTGATTCTTTGATCCATTTTGAACCAATCTTAGCTGAAGGTGAGAGCTCAGAATCCAGTTTCAATCTGCTCCATGTGGATGTGCACCTTCCCCGGCACCCTCTGTGGAAGAGACTGTCTTTTTCTCAACATATTTTTGGTTCCCTTGTCAAAAATCAAATGGCTGTCGTGTGTGGGTTTGTTTTCTGAATGAAAACAAAGGAAGACTGCATTTTGCACATTCCAAATCACACGCAATCATTACCCTCACCACTCTTGAAGGGAATGATATTGATATGTGTAGTTCTCTGGGGACATCCAGTCGAGGACCAATCATCAAAGCATGCATGCAAAGACTGACCTCTTCATTATATGATTTGCTTTTTAACGAAGCTCTTTCACAATTAAATACCAAATTAATGCTCTTTCTTAAATATGTTTTCCACGGAACTCTGCACATGAATAATAATATCATTAGACTTGAACATCAAGTCATGCTTTTGTGTGTTTTAACTCCAATGCTTAACTTGATGAAAATAATTCCAAAACAAGCAGGTTACATTCACCTATCATTGCAGAAATGTACAAAATAGGGTCAGCTCTCACTACCCCTGCCTCCTGGCGATGAGATTAGAACCTCCATTTTCCATAATGTGTGCCAAAGCTAGCCTGCTCTGTCTACCTCCCCACGAAAGCACACTGAGTCGGGAGACCCGGTGATGACGGCTCCGGATGATTTATTACACGTCACCCAGGTTTTTGTTTATGTACTCATAAAAAGGTCATGTCTGCAAGATGTATAGAGCCAGCTTGTACCACTGCACTGAGCAAGATGAATAGATGAATGATTGTTTTGATAATACTAAGCAAGCATGTGCGATGTTGCTTGGCGACATCTGTTATAAACAGCACACATGAAAGGAGTCTTCGTGCTGATTGCCTGGTCCTCTGCTCAGAAAAACACAATGGTCTGCTGTGGTCAGGCTTTGCAGGTAGCAATTAGAACAGCCGTCATGTTCTGAATATCCTAGGATTGGATAAAAATCATCTAGCCATTTTACTTAAGGTACCAACTCCCTCGTGTCCCCTGCAGTTGCAATTCAGTTTCTCAAAGCAAGGTGAGATGGAGGATATGTGGTAAACTCCAGAGAACGTGGCCGTGTGCAGCCAGTTTCCGAAGCCATTGGCCAGACTGATGTCACCTTCTGCTCAGCCAGCCTCCCATGCAGAGCTTGGAATGTCAGCCTGCAGCCAATCCCAGCCAAGGGAGCCTGCTACAGATCCTTTCTAGTGCTGAATAACTCCCCTCCTCCAAGGCAGCCTACCTGAAGTTTGCAGCTCTGCCAACTGGGTAGGCCTTCCTGAAAGGGGCATTCTGGGATGTTAAACAGATCTTCCTTGTGAAGTAAAAGGTCCCATTCTGAGAGCTGCCCCTGCTCCCTAGCAGCTTATTCTAGATGGGAAAATACAATTCAGAAAAATGCTCTAAGGAGTGGAGGGCTAGCAATGCCTTAGGGAATGTTTCTAAGAACCAGCATATGACTTGAGAAAGTCACAGGAGAGAGAGTGCTTGATTGACAAGGGGAACGTAGTTTTGCCTACAGCCTGAGGTGCATGGAACAAAGTGAGGCGAAGGGGGAGAGAAAGCAAAGCTGAGCATGAATCCCATCCTGTTTTCCACAACTGGGATGGGGGTCGCCCACCCAGGCACAGGGAGCGAGGCTGGAACGCCACTGGGAGGAAGACAGACCCAGAGCAGACAGCATTCCTGCAGACCAGGGCTGCGTGTGGCCTTTGGGGACAGATGGCAGCACAGTACAGGAAACCCATCCCCACACCCAGTACCTTGGAAACAGGTCAGCCCTGATCGAAGTGAGCCATACCTCGTATAAAGGACTGAAGACAACTCAACAAAGGAAGGTTGCCTTTCGCACACCCCAAAACGTGTCCACTCTTTCAGGGAACAATATCAGTGTATCTGTAATGTCAGCCTTGTGCTTCCAGTTAGAGTTAGGACCAGCAGGTGAGCTTTCTTTGCCCTGTTTCCCCCTGAAGAACTGACCATGCAAAATGGCTGCGAACTCAACGTTTACCCTTGCTTCAAGTCCAGTCTGTTTGTTGAAATCTCGGTCCCCATGGGCTGGAATCAGGAAGGGGTGACTGAGATGGAGCCTCCTGAGCGGGATGAATGCCTTTAGAGAGGGCATGGGAGAGCTTGCTCTTTCTCCTTGTGAGGTGCACAAGAATAAAACCATCTATACACAAGGACGTGGCCGCTCAACAGAAATGATGTATGGCGGCACTTTGATCTTTGGGTCCTAGCTCCAGAATTCTTAGATAAAAACAAAAGTCGTTGAAGCCACCCAGACTGTGACAGTTTGTTGCAACAGGCTCAACTAAGAGGACACATATTGCTCTTGAAGAAAGTCGGTCTCACTTCTGCCGTACTAAGCATGGTGTAGCTGTAATCTACCATACTGGGTACTCTATAATAGATACACATTTTTCTGAACATAGGTGGCTGAGTTATTAGCATTTATTATCCAGACATGATCCAAACTATTATTTTCCCTGTATGAGCTTGATGAATATAACGTGAAGCATCTGCCATCCTATTAATAGTTTTGAAGATAATACAAAATAATAAACTGGGGGTAAAATATGCATTACAAGCATACTATGTTCACAACCCATTCCGTATATTGCAGTGAGTCTAGCTGTGTGAACACTGTTTTACCCTGGACATATTACTGCAGACATTTGATTCCTCTCTCTGGTTTAATTGTGAAGTGCTCCTGAGAGGCTGATTTATCTAATTTACATTTTACTTTTTATCTTTTTGTCACTTCAAAGATAGAGTTCTAGAAGTGGTACAAAGGGTGAGCTCTCTCCTCTATAGCTGCCTTGCCAACAGCACCAGGGACAGAACAGCTCTGTCCTGAAGATGGTTTCTCCCAGAACTGGGTTTCCTTCAAAGCTTTGCTTATTTTTCTGCATACAGCTTATGTCACAGGCAGAGCTCAGCATACTAGACTTGTTTCTGTCAATGAAGTTTTATTGGATCATATACATTCATTGCATGCATATTGTCTTCAGTATTTTTTGTGTATGTGACAGTGTCAGAACCTAATGTTAACACTGAGATCAGACAGCCCAGAAAGTCTAAAACATTCATGTTCTAGCCCTTTCCCATAGAGTTTATTGCCCTCCTCCCTAGGGTACTGTCTTGGTCTATGCGTGGTTGAAGCTGGAGGCACCATGGTATTTAGGGTTGATTTTTCAGAAAGGAGAAATGTGGAGAAAATATCCCCTTAGATTGAGGTCAATCAATAACTCCTTCCATTTCTGCTCTCTCTGGCTGAGGAGGGAATTTGGTTCATGGTACCACCAATCCCAAGAAGCCTGGGAAACTCAACTGAGCTACCAGCTGCCTGCGGACTCCAGGGCTCTGGTGGAGGGAGGGAAGGAAGGGCCTGCTGTGCTCTCCCAGAATACACAGAACAGAAGTGAAGCGTGGGCTTCTACCTTAGGACACAGACACTTCAGTCTTTTTCCACAGCATAAGTGCTGCCAATCATGCATGCCCTCTGATTTAGTGCCTGTGTTTATTTAAAGAAAGATTTATCCATATGTTTCTACATCACTTACACCTCTCGTCAAAATGTTGTTTCTCAGCAGATGCTGGGCATTGAAAATTCCTGGTAGAAAACGAGAAGAGAGTTTGGCTTTGTTAATAAAGGCTCAGGAGCATGCGTGGCATCTTGGCGCAGCATGGCGGCACCCCTTGCTTAGTCCCTGAAGAGAGGAGGACTTTGCACAGGCACTCCCAGAGCTGACTGAGGTTGAGCACTCACGCCCTTGCTTGCCCAGCTGAGCCACTGAATCTCTTATACAGGTGGACAGGCAAAGCAGAAGCTTTGGGTATGTAACGATCCTACACAGAGCTGCTCCTGGCAGCTAATGAGTTTAAACTTGGGGTCTCCATCAGCCATGGTCTTGCTGTGCTGTTTAGCCACTTCGCCACTCAGGCCATTCAGCACCTTCATGTCCATCAGCTGTTCTGAGGCCCAGGGGGAGAAGTGTCTGTCTGTGGATTTCATGGTAGAATTTCAGAAATCTACAGTTCATCCAGCCAAACAACTCCGGGAATTGGAGTCTTGAGAAAAATGGCAGACACACGGATGGAAACCTTTAGAGTTGGCACTTTTTTGTTTAGTGGTGTTAAGATCAGTATGTCATAGCTTTGTTTCTGTCCTTAATTCTGGAAAAGCCCCTAGTGTCTGTCTGTCTTCCAAGTCTGGCTTTTAGGCAGAATTATGGCTGGGTGTTGTTATGAAGGAACTAAAATAAATCTAGCTGATTTGAGCATCCCATTGTGAGTGATGAAACTGAGTCTCAGAAGTATGAATGGCACACATGCACACGCAGATGCACACACACAGAGACACAGACACACACACACACAAACACACACACAGAGGAAGCTAATGAGCTGCATGGGTCTTTAATTTTATATCCCCAGGAAAGTTTCACCATTTAATGGACAGTATCCCAATGTTCCAGCTCTCAGTGTCTCAGTGTCTTTGCTCAGGCCCATTCTGTTTGTCCAGCTCATTCCCTCTCTGAACTATTTGAGCCATTGGCTCCCTGCTCTGCACTTCTCCCTAAATCTGTAGTATAAGGATATACTGTAACTTCTCCCTTGTTTCTATGAAGATACCACACAAATTTCATGAATAGACTGTAAAGCATTCTGTACAACTTATTAAATGTAAACTGTAGAGGTACTATATCTCCATATTTACCATTTCTTTCCATGGTGTACTGTCTAGCACAATTACGCAATTTTTTTGGTTGGGCAAATGGATGAGCAAATGAGCATACCAAGCTGTCAGGGATCTCATGAGGATTTTGCTTTAACTTATTTTTATTATCTTTAATTAATTGTACAAAGGAGTTGCCATTGAATGAATCAGTTTATGAACACAATGCATCATTTTTTAGAAGAAACACATTTTATTTTGATTCTTTTTTATTATCACCTTTAAGTAGTTGTACAAAGGAGTTATCATTTAACAAAGCAGCAGTTGTACAAAGGAGTGAACACTTGACAAAGCAGCTTATGAATACAGTGCATCTTGATCAGTGTTGCCGCTTTTAACCTTCTAGCCCATCTCTCCCCTACCCACCCCTTCCCTTACTCTTCTTAATTTTGTAGGATAAACATTAGGTATTTGACTGTATTTTCCCTCTGTTCTCTTCATTCATCAGCCTAGATGCCCCTCATGGAATGAATGGATCAAGAAAATGTGATGTATAAACACAATGGAATTTTACTCATCATTAGAAAGAATAATACTGTGAAGAAATTGAAGGGTCTGGAACTTAGATATGTCAAGTCAAGTAAGTGAGATGCAGAGAGGCAAAGGACATCTTTCCCTTATACGTGGAAGCTGGATCTAGCTTACCAACTCACAAGTGAATATGTTGGGTAACAGGTGCGTGTAGACTAGTATATGAACTGAAATATGGTAGATTCAAGGGAGATCTCCTTAGAAAAGCACAATCAAAGTTCAGCAAAATAAATACCAGGAAGCGGGTACTGGAAAGAGGTGGGGTAGGGTCAAGGGTAAAAGACGAATGCAATGCATCTTGGTTGATGCACCTTTTTTTAATCATTCTGATCCTCCCCTCTGACATAATTCCTTGCCTTGAATTTCTTAATTTCATGGGATATGCAGTGAATGTTGAACTGCCTTCTCCCTCCATTCTTTCTTCATTTGCCTACCCTGTCCCTCACCTTCACCCACCACCATATCTTTGAAGTACCAGTGTCCTGGCATTCATTGTGTTGGACTGTGGAGCTCATTTTTCTAAGGAATGACTTTGTTTGGATTCTCCCCTGCAAACACCACATGACAGTTCATACATTTGTGCGTACGTGCACATCCAACACCAGCTTCTCACCAAGAACCAGAAATTCTGCTCATGCTATCAACCCAGGGAGAAGAGGCCAGGATGCTGTTCATGGGGGTCCACGCTGGCCAGAGGCTGCTGTGTTCAGATCCTGCAGAGACACAAGCAGAAAGTCTGGGAAGGGCTGCCCACAACCAAGTCCCAGGGCCTCCAATGCTGCAGACCAAGCTATCCAGAACAATTCTCCCTGCTCACTCAATGGAGAGTCTGGAGCTCCTCATCTCTGTGAGGGCTAAGAACACAGTGCACTCCCCTCGAGAGGACAGTCCTAAGAGCAACCACAAGGCCAGGGGCCACTATGGCAGACAACATAGGCAATAGAGCTAAAGGAGGATCACAGGCTGGTATAGGATAGACCAGGGGCCCCAAACACATGTTGACAGGCTGGACAGGGATGGCAGGGCAGAGCAGAGATAGGAAGAGCAGGCAGAGAGAGCACCTGTAAGTCCTTGGCAGATGGCGTGCTTGAAGGTAGGTGCAAGCGATGTTGAAGATGGATTTTGCCTAGTCGAGTACCTAGGTGTTTGGGCTTTTTAGAAATGGTTCCTGAGCTCTGTGACCACAAAACTAATGGACATCACATGGAATAGAATCAAAGTGCTCCTCAAAGCTGAGATTACAGAGTCGTGCTAAACCCAGCATGGCAGACAAGCCTGGTAAACCCCTGGAGTTCTCCAGGTAGCTACAACCTACATGTGACGTGAGGTGTCTCCCCGTGGGCTGGGGACGGGCATCGGAAGTCAGTGGTACTGGTGTTCCATGCTCAGAAGCAGACATACGCACGCTCCCAGGAGACAGCACCAAACCCAGCATCAAGGTGGATAAATTATTAAACACTCACCACTATCACAGACCAGAGATCCAGGCAAGGGAGGACAAACCCAAGGACCACACCTGCAGATGGCTAGGCTTCACCCCAAACTGATTTGCGGTTCTCCAGCATCTACCACTGAACGTGTGAACCTCGCCTGTCTGCTCTCAGGACTCTGACACTCAGGATTGTAAGGACAGGCATCCTTCCCTGTTTCTCTTTATTTCCTTCCAGATCTTTCATCGGTTGGGTCAGCTATGGTGCAGTGCCAGTTTTGGTATAGTCTGTCAGCTAAGGCTGGTCATTGCTAAAGAAGACTCATTTTTTCTTATAAATATGATTATACGTAATTAAAATGTTGGTGTCTGGAAGTAAGATTTTACATTTTGGTTTAGCACTTGAGGTTTGAGAATTCTCTTTTGTGGGAGGGAACTTTTTAATTTTTTTAAAGGATACTTAGCAACATGTTTGGCCTCTACCTCTGAAGGACATCAGCCCCTTGTATCCATCTGTGAAAGAAAGAAATGTCTCTCTGCATTGCCAAATGGGCCGTGGAAGGCAAAATCCTTGCACAAACCCCTCTGCTATCCAGTAAGTACAACTGTGTTTATGCTGCTGCTGTCTACGATTGCGGCTGCTTTGCTTCAGGGAGAGCGGAGTGCGGAGTAGACAGAGACCATTTGCCCACATAACCTCCATAGTTCCTGTCCTGCCTTTACAGACAATATTTACTAACTCTTTATTTAGAGCATAGACAAATCTCAGTGCTTGCAAAGGGAAAAAAGGAGGGGAGGGATCAGGGAATAAGCTGGGCAGAAAAACACTTGAAGTTCAATGTGAATTCTAGCTTGGGTGACACAGAGACCAGTGTCCTAATGGCAGACTTGTGGCAGCCAGTCTTTGCCTAAGAAACCATTGTATCTTTGTACATGGCTAAAGTACAACTGGTATAAATCCCTAAGGACAGCTACTTCTGCCTAAACTCCAGGGTCTTACTATCTGCAGATCAACTACAATGGCTGCTCTGGAGAAACCCCAAATATTGCCCCTTGTAAGCAACTCCAGAGCTATGTGAATATTTCATCAGCATATGGGGGTTCAACACATTCCACGTCAGGAGACTAAATGCATTTTGTGCGATTCATGGGTAGGGATAGAGCCAAGATTTACAGGACAGTTAGCAGGTGTCAGATACTCAGGAAGTATCTATACTGTTTGTAACCTCCCAGACAGTTCATTGAGGCAGGCAAAAAATATGAATTTGAACAAAACCTCAAGGAGCTGCCCAATATCTCACAGAACCTATGAACCTTGTTTTGTATCAAGATCTAGCTAGAGCCTTTTCTTTTGTTATTGTTGTCTCACTACACATAGAGAAGAATTTAATGGGATTATTCACATGCACAAAGAGAGCAAAACTTCTTCGGATTCTGAATGTGAAGGGAACTGAGTCAGAGACAGATAGTCATGGAATCCTCTGATTACCCCTCCAGGCTTCTGAGAGCCATCAGAGCGAGGAGGATGCTTTCGGCTGCAAAAGCATTGGTTGATATTTCCTAGGGGACCAGCCTGTCTGAGATTTGGTAAACCATCAATGCTTTCAGACGGCATGCTGAGAAGTGTTCCAAAGGCACTTTTAGACCAACCAGAGAAGGAAATGGACTGAAAAGTCCTACGTGGGGAGGGAGCAGGCGGTAGAAAGAGAGATTTATCACTTGTGTTGAGAAATTGACAGTGAAATTAAAAAGCTTAATTATTTCAGCATGAATTTTGAGAGGCTTCTTTTCCCACTGAACATATGAAAAAGTTTCAAAGCATTTTGCAGCAATAAAACATCTGTGACCCAATTTACATAAAACAGAATAAAACTGAGAGTTGTTCTGGTAGCAGAGAACAGCAAGACAGTTGTGAACCCTCACTCCATCTTCCACTGATGCAGGGGCTTCTGTGTGTGCAAGAGGTCATCACACACAGCCAGAGAAAGCTTGAATAGGTAGAGAGATGAGGAACGTATTCCCAGGACCGACGATTCCACCAAGAAGAATGTTAGAAAGGTGCTTGGCAGATCAAAGGCCAAGGGAAGAGGGCACTAATAGCCGGATAATAGCCTTCGAGAGGCTGGCGAGAGGCACAAATGGAACAAATAAATTTCAAGTACAAAAGCCTACTTGAAAAATATCCCACAAATACATTATCTGAAAGCATGGACTTAGAATCATTCCAAGATGCTTCTTTCATTCCCTTTTGCATGCTGCTAATGGAGACAGGTGAGTCAAGTGGCTGAAGGCTTGTTGATTTTGGACAGTCTTAGTGAATGTCTGCAGCATAATCACAATGGATGTGGCTGAGCCCCGAAAAATCAAAAAGGGGATTCTCAATAAACACGGAGATTTGAGCTGGTGTGCTTAATATATAGTCACAATCCTTGAATTATCTAAAAGAGATTATTTTAAACTTCATAAACGGGTATCAGACTTGACACAAATCTGTTCTAAAGAATGTATAGAATATTGGCATATGGTAATATGCTCATTAGAGGAAAATAGGCAGCACTTACTTCTGAGAGATGTGAAAGTTAAATTGTGTGAATAATTAACTAGATTGAATTAGGAGTGAAAGCAGTTGGAAGGTGTGTGTCTTTATCATTTTTTACACTGGGGAGTATTTTCCTATGAGAATTGTTTGGCTAACCTGGTATCCAAGCAAATAGATGATGGGTTTTAAAACATAATTTCTTATTAAATGAATAATTTGTTCTCAAAAAATTAATTTATTGTACACCAAAGCAGTGATTCTCAAAGGGCAGTGACATTTCTTAGAACTGGGAACAATGCTCTTAAGCAACTCTTCAAAACAGCACTACCAAGCTGGGTACAAATAGCTCATGGCCCTAATCCTAGCCAGTCAGGTGGCTGAGCTTGAGGATTGCAGTTCAAAGCCCACTCAGACAGGAAAAGTCCATGACACTCTTATCTCCAGTTAACCACTAAGCTGGAAATTGAAACGTAGTTCAAGTAGTAGAGCATTAGTCTTGGGCAAGACAGGTCAGGGACAGCACCCAGGCCTGAGTTCAAGCCCTAGGACTGGCATATACATACATACACTCAAACAAAAAAAAACACACATCACTATTAGACAACTTCCACTCACCTGAACACCTTACCTGCATCTCCAAAGAGCCACTACTTGCCAACAGCCTCTCTTCCTTTATTTCTCAAAAATCAGGTTTTTGTTGAGCCCCTGTTGCTGGTAAATATATTTTCCTCCAGTGTTTGGAGCCTGGAGTGGAACCAGTCCCCACAATGGGGTAATGTTCTATTCAGCGCAGTCTATGTCAAGGACTAGGTTCTAACACTAGTCAAGAAAAGGCTAAACAAGAGAGCCTTGGATTTGGCTGGCAATGTGCAAAAGAATGAGACCCAGGGTCATGTCCACTCCGTGTCAGCCAGATCTTTTCCAAAGCTGAGCACAGACAAGCAGCAGTAATGGGATGGCCAGTGGACAAGTGGTCCTGTTTGTCCTGGAGGAGCTTTGCCAAAAAAGAAAATCTGTTTGGCTGATACAAGTGATAGAGTGCAGAGCGAGCCGGCTGGCCATCTCCTCCAGGCCCAGGGCTCCATAGCTGGCACTGGCCCACAGACACACATCTCCACACTGCTTGTGTCTCACTTTACAAGCATGACGAGACACCTAGGTAGTTTTTACCTCACTTTTCTTTTTACTATGATAACTAATTTTTCAAAAACACACATGATAGATCCCATAAATGAGCCTGATCTGTGCTCCGATGTGACCATAAGTGGAAGTTCGCTCTCTCCGCCCTAGGCCCCCCAGAGGCAACGGTCTGGGCAATCACCTATTTTGCCAAATCAGTCCATTTCTGTTTTCTTGGTTTTGTTTTCTGCTGCCATGAACACATGAGGGGCAGTGCCCTGGAAGCTCATCCTGCTGCTTAAGCTGGGAAGATGTTGTCACATGGCTGCTAAGGAGATCCCATGAGCTTTACAAGAGCAACAGAGATGGAAATGTCTCCTTAAATTCAATGATCAGAAATGACTGTGCTTCAGCAGCCGAAGGTTTGTGTGTGTGCCACACAGACGCTGAGCCTTAATACAGACCACGCATGCATCCATCTCTCTAGAGGCCCATGTTTGTAGGCTGAGGCTCATACCTCTGAATCCAACCTGCTCCCTGCCACTCACTTTCCTTTCCAGTCAACATACCTCACAGATTAACTTGTTTTTATTTGCCCTGTCTTGTGCTTGCTGTTCCTTTGATGAGTCACATCAAGGAAAAGGAGTGTGTGGCAGGTATTTAAAAGCTAAGCCTTACTATTTGTGGCTTACCTTCTAAGAGCAAGATCTTTTTTCATGTTAAAAAGAGAAAACATTCAAAGGATAGTTATGTGGCCCAGCTCTAAACAGAGAAACTATCACAGAAAGACTCAAACTCAAAAATCTCTGTAGAGGAAGAGAGGAGAAGGAAATGGAAAGACAAGAGAGAGGAAGAAAGGGAAGAGAAGGAGGGGAAAGAAGAAGGGGCAGAAGAGAATGGGGAGGAAGGGGGAGAGGAGAAGGAAAGGGAGTTCCATCTTCAGGAAAAAGTAACTGGGACTGCATCTAATTTAACTCAGATAAAAGTGTATCTAAACTAACTTCTTTCCAAAACACAGAAAACCATACCTATACAGAAAGTTAATGTTCTCACCTGCAGGGAGTATTTTCTACATCCTTGTCGATTTCTAATCTTGTTATAGTTTAAAATAGGAGGCATTTACAGACTGCCATTTATGGAGCTCCCATCTATGGCACTGGCATTATGGAAAGCTCTTGGTCCATCACATTCAAGAGTTTGTCCTATATTTTCAAACATGGTGAGGCCTGTTTCTTGTTTGGATCATCTAACTGGATTTGGCCAGCAATACCACCAAGTTGGAAATATTCTCATTTTGATAATGAGATATTAGAGGTAAAAGAAGTAAATTAGCAGATCCTACAAAAGCATAGTACCAGAATGTGCCCAAATAGTGATAATGAACATAAAAACTACAATAAAAACAACATAAAATCTTCAGTTTATACCTCCTGATACCAGGATAAAGAAACCAAGACATGTTTTACCACCATTGATTGTGTCAAGGAAAGAAGCAGAGATCTTGGGTGTGGTTATACTATAATGCAACAATGGCGTAGCTTCAAATATTGATATTAATTTAAAAATTGCACGAATAATGACTTCTTTGAGTGTCATATTGGCCCTAATATCAGTCAAATCTGCTCCACAGTGCGCAAGAGCTTTTACTGTCTTTTTTGTCTTTTTTTTTTGGTTAGTCCTGGGGCTTGAATTCAGGGCCTAGGTGCTGTCCCTGAACCTCTCTGTGCTCAAGACTAACTCTCTACCACTTGAGCCACAAAACCACTTCTGGCCTTTTCTGAGTAGTTTATTGGAGATAAGAGTCTCATGGACTTTTCTGCCTGGGCTGGCTTTGAACTATGACTCCCAGATCTCAGCCTCCTGAGTAGGTAGGATTATAGGCGTGAGCCACCAGTGTGCAGCTTTTGTTGTCTTTTTAATTAATATTCAACTATTTTTCCTTAAAAATACTATTGGAGAGTAATAGGCAGCTGCACTTTAGGGCCATGAAACGATGTCATCTGGTACTATTCAGTTGATGCATGTTATTATATGCACATCCAACCCCACAGGATATACGAGAGCCAGGATGAAAACTGATTGGTGAGTTCTGGTTCACTCCCTCTGACTAATGTTCCCTGTGTGGTGGCAAGATGAAGATGACAGTGTTGATGTGTGGAGATGGGGCATATCTCAAAAAAATTAGGTTTGTCCTTAAAATAAAACCAAAAGCAAATGTGAGGTAGTCAGAGCAAACTAGCCATCCAAGATCAGCCACCTGTGAGAGAGACTCACAGCAAATAGGGAATGCCTGCCGGATGCCAGCCCCTAAGTAATCAAGCAGATAGTTACTGATCCCGTACCTACAACTCTGTGAGCCACCTTTCCATGTTACCTTCCTACCTTATATTTTTTACCTTCATCATAAAGAACTGATCCTATGCCAAAAGTTGCTCTTTTGCCTGTTCTGATTCACTATCTCCCTTTTTCCCTTCCTTCCTTCTTTCCTCCCTTCCTTCCTCCCTCCTTCCTCCTTTTCTTCCTCCCTCTCTTCTTTCTTCCTCCTTCCCTCCTTCCCTTCTTCCCTTCTTTCTGTCCTTCCTTCCTTCCTTCCTTCCTTCTTCCCTTCCTTCCTTTTTTCCAGCACTGGGAGTGAAGTCAGAGTCTTGAGCATGCTAAGCAAATACTCTACAGCTTTATTCATGTTCCTAGGTCCAATTCACTATTTTCTTCAATAACCTACAACAGATCAACATTATAAAACTATGGTTTCCACAAGTTTTTTTTTTATTGCCAAGTCAAGGTATAGAAACAGTGCTGTGCTGCAGATTGTAGGTTGTCGCTGTGGTTTGAAGAGTTTGGTTAAGGGGAAGATCTGCATCACTAATTCCCTGCCTGAGACTGAGCCAGCAATATCAGCTGGCTGGTGAGCAGTCTTTACTCTGCCTGAGGCAGGACGCATCTGACTGCTCCAAGCTCAGCCCTCCTATCTGTCGTGATGCAACCTTTCACATCCCAATACCATGGAGAAATTAGAGCCTCTACGTTTCCACTGACTGAGCGGTATGCTCTGGCCACAACGCCCCAGACTGCAGCAATACACACTGCTTTCCACTTCACTCTCTTCTGCTGACAGAAGAATCAATTTGTGAATATGATTGCTTTCTGGAAATGGGGAAGAAAAAGAGGATCATAAAACAAATATATCTGTATACAAGATATGTTCTTTGGGTTTAGAATGAGGACTCTGAAGATCAAGAATGATGTTCTTGATACAACTGTCAAGAAATCTGATTTACTCCCACAGTGTGGCCCTCTTTGTATAAACTGTAAGAACTGCAAAGATCTTTACTACAGGCTATTTCACATGGGTTGGGATATTTGAAAACATGTTTTTCTCTCTCTGATCAAACAAATTTAAAGAAATCACATTGGGCTAAGGAAGACCAATGAGACAGGGGCACATTTGATCACCGCAGCAAGGCATAGTGTAAAATGGAAGTCCCAGAGGAGAAAACCAGTATCTTGATGAACAGTGAGTTGATGGTGACACAAAATGAAAATGAAAAGCACATGCCTTTGTGAAAACAGACTAGCTTTCCAAAAGTCACAGTCACCCTTCAAAAACTCAGATAACTGCCTGACAATCAAGAGTACATAAGACACTTTTTACTCATTAAAATATTGCACCTTTACCATGTTACCAGGTAAACTAATTTAGATCAAGACAACCAAAGAAATAATGCTCATGGTTCTAAAATAAACCTCCCCCATATGGGGCCAGGTCATCACTAGAACCACCAGCTTCTCAAACCCCACCTCGGGGGGAACCCTGAGCCCCTGAGCCCCTGTCAGCTGTTAGCTCAGTGCTGTTGTCAGCTGACATCGAGCTGCATTTTATTTCAGCTTCTCTTGCTTCTTCTTTGTTCTTACACATACCCCTGAGGTTTGGAGGGGCCCCTTTTCTTCCTCATACTAAGGGAATTCCATGTAAACAGACAGGGCCATAGGGAAGCTGGGTTACCTCACACAGCACAATGATGACACAGATCACCCAGCACACACTGCTTGTAGCTTCCAGTGCATTCTCCTTTTCCTCCATCTTCCATCATCTCAACTTGCCAACATGGTAGAGAATACTCTGACACTGCTTTGGGAAGACGGAGATGAAAGATCTGCCTTCGTGGGTCTACAGGGTGTTTTAAGTGTTGAGAGTGAGACTTAGATGTAAGACAAAGGAAAACCAGTAAAACTGTAGACAATTTGGAACTGGTAGAGCCTTGTTAGTATATCAGAGTACTTTGTACAAGCAGAGATTATTTCAAGGTAATTATCTAACTGGTCTTGCTCCAGAGCTTGTTGAAAGGTAAAAATGAACATCTTTCCTCTAAAGGATTACACAGGACAGATTTCTATAAGCCCAGCACAGCCAATGGTTGCAATATCTTTTTTAAAATCCTATTTAAGGCCTACCAATATATTCTGCTTCTGTGGTCCCTAATTGTTTCTGCCAAAGCAAATCAAACTAAAAAGGCCAGGTTTTCTCGGATTTGTATAAAAGGGTGATTTTTGTAAGAAGCCACATCAGAGGGAAATAAGCAAAATGATGAGACAGAAAGAGGAACGGCTGATTCACCTTGATGACTTCTACTACATTCCTTGCCTTTTGATTTGAGGAATTGAGAAGCAGCAGTTAATAGAATGCATATCCAGTTACAACATACACACGTATATATAATTTATCATTCAAGATATGAATCTTAATTAATTCACTTGCTATTATTAGTGTGTATAATGAGTATTCAATTATATATAGTAGACAACATACCTATTAGAAGTAGGGCACTAGGTGAGATGATATACAGGGCACATTTCTAGCCCCTAAGAAATCCTGTAGACAGTATGAACGGTAAACTGAGATTGTAAATGAATACAGTGTGATGCAGACAAGGTCATTATTATAAAAGACTAGTAGGGAGAGTGTGCTGAGCCTTGAAGAAGAGCAGGAAGAATTCTTGACATTATGGAGAATTGAACATTTGTATTTTTTAAATGATCTCATGTACAAGTAAGAGACCTATAAATTTAGCATATTTTTTGCATGATGAAAAAAAAGACTGAGATTTGGAAAATTGGCGAATTTTGCAACCTCCAAGGTAAATTGAGTCTGAGAAAAGCCATTTGCTTGATGAGGAACCTGGCAGCGCATGGTACAATAAAACACAGTCTCTTCTCACAGTGCGGTGCCATTAGGAAGCCTGTGAAATGACATGTTCTCCAGTGGTAATTGCAAATTTCCTTCCCAAGCTGAAATTTAGGAATAACCAAGCAGGCCTTGAAATCAAAAGTACCAGTTGGCTCCACGTCCCTTAGCAAATTTTTTTCCAGAAGTAAATAATTGTTACTGGCTGAAATGACATTCAGCCGAGACAAAACGGTTCTTCTGAGGCCCAGTGGGGTGCTAATGGTCAGATGGTATGTCCTTAACTTGCTGGGATGTAGAGCGTTGAATCTTGCCTGTTCTATTTGAAACACTTAGCTTTTCAATAGGGAGTGCTCAGAAGGAGAGGAAAATTGCATTGGCATCAGGATGAAAACAAAGAGGGGGAGAAGAATGGAAACACAATTGAGAAGCATCTCTCTCCAGAGCTGAGGCTTATTTTCTCTATCATGGCTACATTTTCAGCAATTTAACTTTGAGATTTTCTATAGTAAAAGACCAGGCTCAATCAAGAACAATGGCATGTTTAGCAACTATTAATCAAGAGCAATACTGGATAATGCAAGCATTTCCAGATGGAGTAGAGAACGGGAAGGGGGGGAAGGGGGAAGAAAAAGTGAAAGAGAAAAATGACCACTGAAAGACAATACTAGCCGTGGTTTCAAAGTCATTTTCTTCTATGCCTCACGATTAGTCAGGACACTGTGGTTCAGTTACTATTCCCAAACATTCAAAGGTAACTGGCAATCCTTGACCCAGGAACTTTCCTGCACCTGAGGAAGGCAAACCAGGGAAGTGTCACTCCATTAGAGACAGCCATGGCCATTGTCATCACTATTTCATGGTAGCTTCATTGTATTCTGGAATCTCAGAGCTAATAAATTTCTAAGAAGGCCATGCTGCCCACCAGGGGATGTTGCTTCTGTTCTTTACATGCTTATTTTCAGTGAAGCCCACAAAGTTCACTCCTGCGCACAGCACAGCACAGCAAGCCTCACATCTGCGCTACCTTTCAGAACCTGAGCAATCATAGTATGAAACGAGTGGAATCTTCTTGTACGGAATGCCTTTGGAGAGAAGACACCAAGATTTATTATCTGCCGTAATGTGCGCGAGGCTGAGCCATATCTTTTCATGGACACTAGATTGTTTTGTATTATTTATTTTCATGCAAACTCCAGAAGTAGCTCAGCATGTTCTCTGATCAAGGAAAATAGGACCACCTCCTACCTCAGTCTTATAATTCTGACTCCGATCCTCCTGTCACTGCAGACTCCCCTTCTACATACAAGACCTCTGGAGCAGTGTCCATTCCTGTGGCCCAGGTCTTCACCCATTCACAATGATCCCCCAGCACCTAGCACCAGTCACAGTTATAAAAATAAAAGACATATAAATAACCATCTGAAGCAGATAATCGATTTCTGGAGTGGAAAAAGAGAGAATTTCATTCCAAGGATTCAAGATCAATCAAGGAATTGACAGGAACATTGTGTCCCCTCCAAATGAGCCTTAGTCTACTGAGTTGGGATGTCATATTCTTTGCTTGAAGTATCAAAGTGTCTAGGGATAAGTTTGAAAAATGCCACCAGAGAAAATCCTACACAAATGTGGATCCCTCCACCTCATCATGGTTATTTCCCATGGTGATTGAAAACCCAGGTAGAAAAATGGCAGCAACAGGTACATATGGGCAGGCAAGGACACCCAGAACTCATTGAACCCCTACTCTACACCATTTGGGGTGAGAAGAGCTCTGGAGCACAAAGCAGCTTCATAATTAGTACCAACAGTTCTCGGCAGCTATTGCTGTTTTGATAACTGAGACTTCTTGTTAACCACGAAGATGAAGGATAGCACCTCCCAGGCCCAGTCACTCCATCTTCCTTGCCAATGGGCTTGGATTTGTCGCAGGCAGCAATGTGCTTCTTATCTCAGCCCAGAAGTACATGAACTGGGGTCATGTGTAATTATATTGAAATGTTTCTATGCCGCACAGACTGATGAGGAGCCCACAGACCTTTGAAAGCAGGAACCTTCAGAGCAAACCTGCTTAAGAAATCTGTTCAATGATATTGGTGAGGAGATAGACTAAAGCTAGCCTTATTTTAAGAAAGGACAAGTGGTGCTGTAGCTCAAGTTGTAGAGCACTAGCCTTAAGCTGAAGAGCTGAGGGACAGGACCAGAGTTCAAGCCCCATGACCAACAACCAAGACAGACAGACAGACAGACAGACAGACAGAAAGAAAGAAAGAAAGAAAGTAAGTAAGAAAGAAAGAAAGAGAGAGAGAGAGAGAGAGAGAGAGAGAAAGACCATTAGTTGGAGGAAAACAAAAAGAATGAGAAGAAAGAGCAACCCTAGCATAATAAATAGATGTACAAAAGAAATAGATCAAATGCATTCATTTGTCAAGCAGCAGACTGTTATGGTCAGCAGCTCTTATCAGCTTTCTAGAAAGGAAATCCATAGGTCTTAAGAACTGAGTATCTGCATGGTCTATCAAAAAAATCAGACAGATGAAACTACATTTTTTCATTTAAAAAGTATTAAAATTAAAAATACCTTCTTAGTTAAGCATGATATTCTTCCATATGGTTTCTTTTTCTGAAGAGAGGAAAGGGAAGAATGAAATCCTTTGAGTAAATATTTCAGGATTTGATTTGAGTTATAAACAAAGGCCCAGTATTTCATCCAACAATGATTATGTCACATTTTAAGAGGCTTCTTTCCATTGTGTTAGGACGTTAGATTCTTAGCCTAAGCATCAACGTTTACAAAATGCTACAGGAGAAAAACATTCAATAACCCAGAACCCTCAGCTCTGTCTTGGTTCACCTTACAACCATGATACTTGACTCTGTCCATCCAAGAGAGTTCATGATCTGGAAATACTATGGGCTTCAAGACTAGCCCCCTTCTCCTACAGTCAGCCAACCAAGAACCCTCACACCAGGTTTGAAATAGCAGTGAACCCAGAAGCCTGGTCAGGATATTTTGATAAGAAAAATACAATGGAAAGGGACTTGAAGGAGTAAATGAAATTAGGTGTGTAATCAAAATTTAATAGTATATTATGCAAGTTATATATGTATATAGATAGATAGGTATCCATTAAATTGTTTAGAAAGAGGAAAGATCATTAGAGGGGGCCAATTTGGTCAAAGTACATTACAGTATGTACATGTATGGAATTATCACAATCTATGCGAATAGAGAGCAATTAAACAGCATAAACAGCTACAAAATGGTACTTGCATAGGTCATGGAGGTTTCTGGAAGTGTTTAGGTAATTCATTTGGCAGGAAGTCTGCCTGTCCTCCCTACATGCACAATTCAGTAGTTCATTTTAGTACATCTAGTCATTCAGTGTGACAATGAAATGTGCTAATAGTCTTTACAAAGAACTAGCAATAGATAACATATAGATACACAGACAAAAAGATAGATAGATGGTAGATAGATAGATAGATAATTAGAGAAATTAGCTTACATAAATTATGGAAGGGGAGATCTTGGAAATATCATTAAGTACAGTGAAGTAGGTTGTGTAATTCCCAGCCCAAGACCAGCATGGGAGAACTTGTGAGTTTGCTACAGAAATTCTTCAGTCCAGGGATGCAAGAACCTGGAGATGTGGTATCTGAGAGCAAGAGAAGATGGGTGTACCAGCTCCAAAACATAGTGAGGATTCTCTACTCTTTCTCCTTATTGTTTTCTCCAGGTACTAGGTAAATAGGGCAATGTCCATCCACTTTGGGAAATGCTGGCTTCCTGTATTGATTTTACTGGAGCACATGCTTATCTCTTCAGGAAACACCATCACAGATATAACAGTGATGCTTGGCCAGATACTCAGAATATGCCAAACCTCAGTCAAGTTTATCCCTAAAATTAACTATTACATTGTTACATTTAAACCTATCACATCCTTTTCTCAAGGAAACTACACTGGATAGAGAAAAAAAGACCTATCTTGATAGAACAATATTCTCTAGGAGTTCTTCCAGTTCTTCCAGATTTTCAAAGTATTCCCTCATAGTGTTCTGAATCATGGTTGCTTTTCTTGCGAGGTTCTGGTTTTCATCTCTAATTTTATTTATTTGAGTGTGTTCTTTTTTTGGTCAGATTTGCTAAGGGTTGATCAAGTTGAGGGGAACACAGAGATGGTGGGACAAAAGGTGAACAAATCCAGCAGTGATGCTCACTAGATTCTATGTTGAAAATTAACTATACAACTTGTAAGGGAGGAATCAGAAGGGAAAAACTAGGAGAAAACTACAGAAGAGGTGACACTGTTCAAAACGAAATGTACTCATTACTTGACTTACAGAATTAAAACCCCTCTGTACATCAACTTTACAATAACAATAAATCTAAAATTAGTCAATGAATGACTGTGGAAAATAGGTCCCACTGATCTGTAATGTTTCTCAGATATGTGTAGATGTCAAAAACAACATCCAAATAAATTGTGTCCCACCTTCCCAATTACTTCACTCAGCAAAACTTTGTGGTTTGGTCATTTTCTCAAACTCGCTGCTTACATATTTGTTAGGATCTTGGTTAAAACTATACAGAAGTTTCATATATTTTGGCTCAGCAATCTGCAAGTTTATAATGACTCAAGTAATAGCAATGTCAGCAGTATCCCTCCTCACTCTGGCAAAACCCTGAAGAAATAAGGACGTGTGCATATGTCAGACACCAAAACTTCCTGCAACGCTTTCTGTGCTACGTAGAACCTTTCAGTAGCTGAATGATCTGACACTCTTCACATCTCAGGTTACATAGTAAAATCTCAAAATGTTAAAGTTAATAAAGCTGGGAGCTGGGAGCTCATACCTGTAATCTTAGCAACTCAGGAGGCTGCGATCTGAGGATCACTGTTTGAAGCCAGCCCAGACAGAAAAGTTCATGAGACTGTTTATCTCCAATTAACCACCAAAACTGTCAGAAATAGAGTTGTGGCTCGAGTGAGAGTACTAACCTTGAGCCAAATATCTCAGAGAGCACCAGAGTTAAAACATGGGACCAGAAAAAAGGAAGAAGAAAAGAAAGATAGAGAGAAGGTGGGAGTTGGGGGGACTTTTGTACATTGCTGGTAGAAGTTCAGAATGTGCCATTGTTATGAATGTTATTTTTGTGATTTCTAAAAAGATTAAACACATTTAATATGGTCCAGTAATGCTACCTCTGGGAATATATTAAAAAGAACTTAAAACAGGGACTCTAAGAGATATTTGTATTCTAATGCTAAATAGAAAAAGCTTTCCCAGTAGCCAAAAGGTGGAAAAAATTAAATACCCATTCATACATATGTAGTTTATGGATACAATAGAATATTATTGAGCCCTTAAAAAGAAAAGTGTTGTAACACCTGGGATCACATGGATCGCCCTGGAAGAGTCCACTCATATTCGGTACTCAACATCAGTAAATTCATTAAGACATAAAGGAGAGTCCTGTTTCTCTGGAGCTGGAGGAATCAGTGCTTGATGAATAGAATTCCACAAGATCTAGAAATGGATAGTGCGATGGACTGAACAACAGTGTGAACAGAGCAACAATGTGAACAGAGCAACAATGTGAGCAGGATTAATACCACTGGATTATATGCTAAATCATGGGTTAATACTGCTGGTTAATATGCTAAATCATGATTAAAAAGAGAAGGAAGACAGAGAGAGACAGAGAGACAGAGAGAAACAGAGAACTAGTTGGCAGAACACCTTGGACAGGATCCATTTGATAAGACTATAAAGTGTTCATGGAGGTTAGTGCAATGTTGGAAAATGTTTCTATTCTCCAAGACTCATGCTTTTCTCTGTAGACCCTAGAAAGCTACTTGAAATTATTAATCAGGGAAGAATTAAATCAATTATCTGTTTTAAATAAATGACTGCAAATGAACTGAAAGTTGGTGAGGAGTTAGAAATGGAATAGGAAATGTACTCGTTACCTTGCTCATAACTGTAACTCCTCTGTACAGCACTTTTACAATGAAAAATGTACAAAAATGTTATAGATGAGGGCAGTAATGAAGCTCTCTATATAATGGCAGCTAGGACTAAAGACTATAGCAGACTGCTGGCCTCCAAGGTTAGCAGGGAAGGGCCAGATGGGAGGGAAGCATTCAGGAGCTCAAATTGGCAATGCTCAGACAACCCATGGTAGTATGTTGAAAATTTCCCAAAGACACTCCCAAGTTTAATCCCCTGATCGCCAGTTTCACACATGCCAGTTGACATATGCATCATTATCTTATCATGGCTCTTTTGAGAGGAGAACAAAATGCAGGATCAGTGTCATCAACACAGCTCTCTGTGCCACAGAGGTTAAGAAGGTGGAACAGATTTGCAGCAATCTTGACAATCACTGAAGCTGAGCTTTCTTTCTTGCTCGTTACCTCTGGTAGGGACCTGGGGACTGGCTCAAGAAACATGAGTGATATAACTTGGTCCCTAAGGACAGGCCTCTGGCAGCCCCCAGACAGCCAAAACGCTCTGGTTTTGACATTTTGCTTTCCTCCGATTCAGCCGTGGCCACAGGCAATCTGCTCACAGTCTTTGAGAAGCCCCCAAGGCTCACACCAGCTCTCACCTGCAACTGTAGCTCCATCCTCCTTTACAGAATTTGTCAGTGCTTTGCTGAGGCTCATCAGAGATCACACAAGGTCTACAAGATGTTGGTGTAAAACTCCATGTTGATACCTAGTTTGCAGTAAGGGTCAGGACGTGGCTCCCCTCTTCTCACAGCACTGCAAATACCCAAGCCACTGTCTGACCTGGTCCCTCCCAAGTACATCGCAGACTGGTCCCTGGGCTCCACAGGGAGCTCTTCCTGCCATTCCTGCTGGTGATCAGCGAGGTTCCAGCATCCAAGCAAAGAGAGCTAGTCCACCTCATTGGGACTAAGTGGTCTCCAGCTGCTCTCCTCACCTGCCTTCCAGAGATAAAATCCATCACATTGTAACATCTCAATAAATGCTCCTGTGCCTCTACTCACTTCAGCTCCAGCTGTTGGTGGGAAGGCCTTCTGGTAGCAGTCCTTCTACAATGTATTGCAGGCCTCACAGTACATGAATTAGCTCTATGTGATCAGAAGTTAATGACCTAAATGAGGCCATGGAAGTCAACCAATCAGGGAAGGTGGAGTTGAAGGAGGAATAAATATTTTTTTATTACTGAGAATGTGAGAAAAGTAGATTAACAATGTTTATAGGTATAGTGAAGTATCATTTCTACCTGATAAAATATTTTGAGGATACAGCTCAGTACATTTCGGCAAATACATTATACCATGAAGCAATGCCGTATGTTGACATTGTATTTTTCAAATCAATGCTCACCCAGACCACACCCACCGAATCCCACTGGTCATCTCTCTATCAGTAGAGATTACTCAAGTCTGTCTTAGATTTTCTATAAATGGATCCCAGTATACACTGTCTGACTTCTTTTGTTTACTATAATAGTTCAGAGATTCATTTATGTTAACAGTATTTCATTCCTTTGTAAATACTGAATAGCATTCCATAGAATGAACATAATGCATTGTGTTTATTCATGGACATGTTGAAGGGTTGTTTTCAATTGTAAGCTGTATTGTAGAAAACCACTAGGAACCTTTGTGCGTATGCTTCCACAACTTCCTCTGCTCCTTACCCAATTCCCATGTGGGCCTTAAACTCTAGTCTTTCTGTGGTAAAGAAGGACAAACTATAGAAAATTCCTCTGCTTTCCATAGGCTCCTTGCTCTATGCAACAAGGTTTAGAAAGGTCTCATGCCACTTACATCTCTATTTGTTTCTATTTTATTTTTATTTTCAGCCCCACCAGCTTGCCAAAATTTCTGCTATTTTCCTTGTCCCTATGCATCTGTCCTCTGTCTGAGCAAATCCAAGGTTCTCAGCCTTGTACTCTATCAAGAGATTCAGCAAATACTGCCAAAGGGGAAATGTCTACAGAGCCTCCATTTAGCCCCAGAAGATTCTCTTTCCCAAAATCTTGGCATCTTTGATGTCTTTGCTTAAGTAGGTCTCTCACTATTTCAAGCAGAAGGTATTTAGATTTGACCTTGGGTGGCTTACTGTCTTCGGTAAGAGCACTGGTCACCTACAGATGATCCCACAGCACCCACAGCTCGGTCCTGACATTTTACACTGTGAGGAGTAAGAATGTGGATGTTTTCATCGATGACAGTGTAGCTCTTTTCATTAGCCATAACTAAATCATTTAACCAAACTCAGTACAACCCCAGCAACTATGAAAGCTGACCTTATCATTTTCAAAGAAGTACACAACGTATTATTTGTCCTCACAGAGCTTGCAGTTTTGTTGGAGAAGTTCATACATAAACCACTCTTCACACCACCTAACAAGGTCATGTCCAAAGACAGGCTATAATAAACTCAAGTGGTTTGATATTTTTATTCACGTGGGTAATAGCAGAAATAATATAGTAGCCTCTTTTAAAGGTTGTTTACTCTTTTTTCTCAAAAAATCTCTCTCCTGGATGTTTCCTAAGGAAATCTTTATACAAGTATCAGGTTAAAATGTCCCTAGTGGTAGACAAAAATAGTCAGAATACACAGCGTACACTCCTGAAAATGGAGCTAGGAAAGTTTCAGAGATGGGTGGGACCAGAATAGATGGGCACAGGGAAAGAAGGAAGGAAGGCATGGCTATGAACACGATGCACTGTAGACACAAATGGACATGCACAATTGAAACACTTGTACAACTATTTGAAGATGATAATAAGCAGGGGGAATGTTTCTTCCATATCCCATGATATAGAATGCCAAGTTCACAATTGTCCACTTTCCAGGAAAACTTTTCTTGGCTCATCTCTGCTAAGACATGGGCCCTGGGTAGACACCCACATTTTCCCCAGACAGTGCCAACTCTCTTTTCTAATATGAGAACCATCAAAGCCTATGTATATACTTAATCAACAGAACAGAATGCAATTGCTATAAAAGCTTATCTGAGATCCTGAGTTCCACCTCTGCTTTCCAACTGTCACTGGATGCCCAGTGGTATGAAATATTATTCACAAATAATTACAGAAACATGTTATTTGTCTATTTTTCCAGAACTTCTATTTTTATATTTTCAAACTAAATAACATCATTTTGTCCACTTGTTTAAATGCTTTGACCAATTTGCTCTCTGGAATCAAGCCACTGACCTACATAGAAGGCGATTTATAAAAATAACATTCACAGGAATTACCCTATCATTACTCTATGGTATTTATAGTGGGAAAGTTGTCTTGGTGGGGTAATTGTGTTCAAATTACAGGGACTCAATACAGAAGTATCTTTTGTGGTTTAACCAATGAAATTGCACTTTCATGAACAATATATTTTATCAGCATTATCAATTTTATAGTAAATAACGCTTCTTTTGGTACTAAGAATATAAAAATAAGCTTCCTAGCAACTGAATACGCATGGCCATATATGGTAAACTATGAGCTTACTTTCAATCTTTTGTTCTTCCTTAACCTAATTGTGTGTTTGTGTGTGTATTAGTGTTTAGCTCTCATTGAAACCATATTTACTCAGGTGATATTTTCCATGTATTTTTCAAATGACTGAGACATTTTGATGCGTATAATTATTTTTTGGTCAAGCAGTTACTTTTCTGTGCACGTATGTATGTTTGATAACAATTCACTAGAATAAGGAAACTATGCAATGTCTTAAAGCCCACCCTCCCTTCAACCCAAGTTGTATGAAATGTTTTAAAATGGATGGACTGCTAATCTCAAAGAAGTTGATTACAGGATTCACCAAATATATTTTCTCTAAATGTTCAGCGTATATTATGAAATTGTGGCATTATATGGCATGGAAAGTAAAGTATGCTCTGAAACTTGTAGAAAATGTTGGGGTCAGTATATCCAAAGAAATATGCACCAGAAATAGAAAAATCAAATACATCAACTTTAAAGAAAAAGAACTCAAATATATACAAAATACAAAATTCAGAGATAGTTTCTAATTAGCAGTCTTTAAGAAGGGACTCAAAGAAATAATAAGATTAATTCAATATAAGAACATTTAAATATTTTTATTAATAAGTTTTTTTATTGTGAAAATCCCGTACAGAGGGGTTACAACTACATGAGCAAGGTAATGAGTACATTTCTTATCAAGCATTGTTGCCTCCCCCAAAACTGTTTCTTTGAGCATCAAGTTTTATGATCGTAGTCTCACCATGTTTAACTTTTGCTAAATAGAAGGGTAGAGTAATTTTTAACTAAAAGTTGTATATAATGATACAAATTAATGCAAAATAAGAGAAGAGTTGGTTAAAAAAATGTTGGGTCCTAACTTCTCTTTTCTTCTTCCTGTGGTAACAATCCCAACTGGAACTAGCTTAACAAAATTGTGGTCCGTGTTCTAGTCTCCTCACCTGAAACACAGGTGTTTTCAAGGTAAGCTTGCACTGGCTCCTTTGATTTTTGATACTGCTAGCCCAGGGCCTCACACAGGCAGAGACAGAGGGAAAACTCACCCACCTAAGACTGTAAGTACCCCGCCCTTCTTGCGCTCACAACCCATTTGCAAGGATCCACTTAAACTATTCTGGAAGAATAGTCATTGGCTAGGAAGTGCTTCCCAGAAACTCTCACACTCTAGGGAATCAGAACCAGTCCAGGCCAATGGACCACAGCAGACACTGAGCACTACACAAATGGAAAAGGGAAGAGAGAAGGTAATAAAGGCTTTTTAAAAAGAAAATCGAAGAGAAGTCAAGTAGGTAAATAAAAAAAAACCAGAAAACAGAAACAAGATGGGGCTGGGAAGGTTGCTCAGTGGTAGAGTGCTTGCTTAGCATGCACGAAGCCCTGAGTTCAATTCTTCAGTACCACATAAACAAAAAATGCCAGAAATGGTGTGGTGGCTCAAGTGCAGGAGTGCTGGCCTTAAGCAAAAGAAGCTCAGGGAAAGTGCTCAGGCTCTGAGTTCAAGACCCAGGACTGGCCAAAAAATAAAAAAAGAAAGAAAGAAAAAACCAAGATAACGTGGAAAAAATGTGCGTGTCAATCTGTAATAAGGCTTCTGATTTCAGTTATGAAAATATGAAAAAATGTGTTCATCTTTGAATAGATGAAGTATTGCAAATGACTCTTGAGAGGGGCTATCTCCCTTCTCCTAAAATATGTACCTTAGGTCAACTAAGTTTCAGTAGATTCTGGTGCAAATGACAGTGGTAGAGCCAATTCACCTGAAGACTGAGGGGGGACAGCTTAGTCTCATGTGGCTCCTTAAGTTCCAGTAAATACTGTAATGCTGTCTCTCAATTTGTTTTATTTGTTACATTTCCTCTATAAATACAGGAGTTTTTTTTTTCCTGATGCTTAGTGATCACATGCTTCAATCACTAAAGCTTTCTACCAGTCCTCTCTAATCTTTGAACGTAGAGTTTTTAAGTCACTCAGTCATATTCTCTCTCTCTCTGGTATAAAAGGAAATGCAGGCACATTTTAGCCACCTTTTCTAAATGCAGCCTACAATTCAGTACCCTATATTTAAATTTTCTACAATAAGTAAATGTAAACCCTTTCATCATTTCATATGTGCTAATTGCTTGGCTTTTTAATCTGGAGAATTTAGGCTTGAATTCAGTTTAATTTTTAGATAGGGTTTGATAAGGGAAAGAGGAACATGCAAACCTTATTGTGACAGATTTAGAGCATTGTGTATTTAGGACATTGTTGCTGTTATTACAGCAACTATTAAAATCCAAATAATTGTGCTATCAATCAATAAACATATTTTCTGAATATATGCATAATGAATAGGAACTCATTATATCCCTATGGGCTTCATGGGTCAAAATCATTGCTGGCATCTATCCTCCAGAGATAGAAACATCTTGGTAATACAAGTGCTTAAAAATCCCACATTCTTATTTTGTTGCCAAAATATGTTATTATTACTCAGATTAATCAGATCTTAGCACTTTGTAACAAGATTAGTCATCATCCAAGTACATTATCATAATAAATGTTCTGCTATATAAATCTTCCAGGATGCATTTCCAGTGCAGAAGATTTCAGGGCTGGAAGGGCCCTTGGAAACACTGGATTAAGCACAGTCCCCACCCAATGTTTCAATCATTCCCATCTGTCTGGGCTCAGTTTATTCAGCCAGAGCTTGCATTCCTCCAGAAAGTGACAACTCTGTACTTCTAAGAACAGCTCATTTTGTTGTTGAATCATCCGAATTAGCAATTTCTTCCGATCTCTCTAATTCGTTTTCTGTGTCTCCAATGATCATAATAAGGATTACATCAGGCAGCTTCTAAAGTGTTTGGAAGGGGTTCAGAACAGCAGAAAGCTCAGATAAAAGTCTCTTTGTAGTGTGCTTATTTTCTCTTTACCTAACATTCATCCACAGATGCTGGATTTGATGTTAGGATTTCACTTGAGAGCTACTCTGCCAGTCCTGTGTTCAGTGGATACCTTAACAACAGATAAAGAATTCCCATCCAGTGACACTTCGCATCTCATATTAATAACTAATATGCCAATACTATCATGAGGCGAGGAATGAATTTAGCTAACAGACATGATTACACCAAAGGATTCTTTCCCGTCCTCCACACTTAAAAAGCCAGACAGTCCAGGGGCTTGCTACAGGCAGCCTTGGTAACAGATTAAAGACCACATTTCAAGGGGGTAATTAACTGGATAACAGAAAGCAGTAAGATAAGCACATGCAGACACTTGTCTTTAGACAGGATTCTTGCAGAAAGTCAAGCCGAGTTCTGTGTCTTTACTCAGACACAAGAGAAGCAATCACACAGCCACAAATTTGCCCCTTGAATCAGGTATTTGTTAGGTTCCCGTCTATATTCAGTTCTCATGGGGCCCTAGTGCCCCACCCTGCTTCCTCTTAGAAACCCTTGGGACTCCCAAGGCTGTGTTGATTTTGTAGGCTTCCCGGGTCCTCAACTCCTGGGAGGCTGGAGACCTTCAGTTCTGGTCACTCGATTTGTGTCTCCCTGCCTACAATCAGTTTGCAAGGACAAGGTTTGTCATTTTCTCATTGTCCTTCTTAGAGCCTGCCTATCAGGATTCCAGCAGTGAACAGTACTGTGGTGTCTGATGAGACAAACCCAAAGTTGGTGCTCCAGACCTCCCTTGGAGGGCAGAGCATAGGGCAGTTCTCACTTGCTCCATCCTGTGATCCCACTGTCCCTTTGTGGCAGACTTTGTCCATGTACAAAATAGCTATTTCCACCACTCTAAAGTGAAGAACCATTATTAATTAATTTTTTGCCAGATACGGTGTTGTTCTGGGTTTGCATTTCCCCTATGATAGCGGTCCCTTCCGACAGACAAGGGTGCCCTAGAGTGACAGGAATAAGTTGGACTCTTTTCCATACACGTCTTTTGCATTTGTCTATGCCTGTCCTCCTGCAGCTGGCTCTGGACCCAGGCTGCTGTGGCATGCCCTGGTTTTTTAGATCATTTCTTTGGCCTGCTACCCAGGCAAGAAAACCACGATTAAACTTTAGCACAAAAGCATTCCTTCATCATCAGAACTCTGAGCCCTGTGAGACCCTCAGCAGTCAGCACTGGCTCTCTCAGTCTGTCACTCAGTGGGAATGCTTTATTTGAATAAACTTTCAATCTGTGGGGTTGAGTAGTTGGAGGAATTTTATATGCAGAGGAAGTGAATATTCGTACAGTTTGTCCTTGTGGGTTTGGTGATATTTCATTTACCTCCCTCCAGTCATCTTTTTGGGTATAAAACAAATATTGGACAACCTTACACTTATCTCACAACTTAATTAAAATACACATGAATGTAAGTTTATCTGATTCTCAGAATCTCATTTAAAACTCATGTATCTCCATTCTGAGACAGTCATTTATGTACTTTAGTGTAGTTCTTCAGTATTTCCAAACTAATATTCATTACATACAGGTGAACACACTGATAATACACATTTATATGTGAAAGATGGATTGTTAATTATACGTTTATAACTTACATTTCCATCTTTGAGATATCATCTTTGTTTCCCATTATACAGAAGCTGTATTCTATAAGGCCACCATAAATTACAAAACTTGAGGAGGATAGTAGTATATATTGCTTTCCTTTTTGGTTTTGTCGGTGTTGTGGGATTTTTTTGAATTTGTATTATTTATTGTATTTGTATTTGTACAGTTAGCCAAACACCAGTGTCTCACTCCTATTATTCTGGTTACTCAGGTACTTAAGACCTGGAGGATTAGAGTTTGAAGCCAGCCAGGGCAAAAAGTCTGTGAAGTTTCATCTCCAAAATAATTGACAAAAACCTACATTGGAAGTGTGGCTGAAGTGGTAGAGCACCAGTTAAGCAAGCAAGCCAAGTGAAAATGTGAGACCTTGAGTTCAAGCCCTGGTAAAGGAAATGAACGTTGTTTGGAAATTTGGAGTTGACTCTGTCTCGTTGAATAAATTAGGGATTTCCTCAAGCTCTTTAGGAACCCTGTCCCCACTTATTTTTTTGAGAAGCTGGCTCTACCTATTCATACTTTCTTCTTATACCCAGTGACTGTCCAGGACCTTTTCTGGTTTTCCTTCACGGGAAACTTTATGTTTTCTTATTTCTTTAGAAACATTTCTCCATCTTAAGACAATCTTTCCTAAAACGATCCCTGTACTTTCTGGTTGCAACTCTAAGAACTTAATTTCTTCCCTAATATTTGGGGTAACATAATCCCACTGCTCCTTAAGAATGTGATCACAAATACATATCAGGATGGCTTTGCGTGCTCTGTCACTACTGATTAGAAACATTGCTAGTTCTCCCTAAAGAAACTTAAGTCCATAAAAAAAATTCCCATGGAAAATTCCACAAGGAAAGACTTCTGCATAAGTGAGTCACAATGTCACCTTAGTTCTTTCATTCTGTGGCTTTTGCACAGAAACAATAAAATTAGCAATAAAAAAAGGAAAAAAAAGAAAAGCCAGGATATGACAATGACACATGATGCTTCAGAGTTCTGTGGGTTGAGGTGGACTATTTCTGCATTTTAAAGAATTGGTGTGAGTCAGCTGAAGATAGAGACAGACAAGACTGTTCAAGCGTGGAAGCATCAGGCACCAGAGCAGCCTAGGAGAAAAGCACAGGACCCGGCCAAGAGTGAAAAGCAGGAGAATCAAAAAAAAAAAAATACGAGCAAGAGCTGGGCAGGGTCCTAGGACTGATCTCTACCAACAAATGAGGACGGCTGGGGTCTGAAGAAGACCCACCCGATCATTAGAACTTCTGTACACTTTATGTAGTGACATCAGCAGCCAATGCTTTGAGAGTTTAATATTAACTCATTAAATCCTTACAACAACTGAGTAAAAAAGATACCACAATTACTACACTTTTGGGGGGAAATGGAAGCAGAGTGAAGTCATAAATAGGCTACTTCCAGTCTGTTATTCATACTTGATTTTTTAAAGTGTGCTTACCTTTTAACAAACTGCACATAATTTATTCCAAAAAGAAAGCTCAGTCCCATGTTGGAGCTCTGTTAGGAGATCAAAGTACAAAAATCACCCCAAAATATATTTTAGACCTTGTTATTCTATTCTCAATCATAACTGTATGCTAATTTTTACATAAAATAGCAAACATTTATGCACAAAATAAAGTTGAAGGAGTCTTCACATAGATATGTTTACAAAATTGTTGGTGAAGGTTAGGGATTTAACTCAGTGGAAGAGCACTTGCCTGGCAAGTTAGGCCCCGAGTTTGTTCCTCAACTCTGAAAAAAAAAAAAGAAAAGAAAAAGTATTGGTGAGAGTAATAAAATTGGAAACAATCAAATGACCAATAGTTGGGAGAATCCTTAAAAAAAAATAAGTCCTAGCTACTAGGGAGGCTGAGATCTGAGGATTGCGTTTTGAAGCCTGCCTGGGCAGGAAAGTCCATGAGACTCTTATCTCCAATAAACTTTTCAGAAAATGCTAGAGGTGGTGCTGTGGTTCAAGTGGTAGAATGTTAGCCTTGAGCATAAAGAGGCTCAAAGACAATGCCTATGTCCTGAGTTTGAGGCCCAGGACCAGAAAAATATAGGGCTGGGGGCATAGTTCAAATGGAAGAGTACTTGAAGTCTTGCTGAGCCCTTCACTGGATTTGCCAACAGTCCTGGAAGTTCCCAGAAATGATGGTCCTGAGGTTCCTTCCAACTCTAGATAGCAGACAGACACCAAGAATACAGCTACTACCTTAAAATAAAGTATTTATAAATAACTAATATGTTTATATCTGAATATTAAGTAAAAACTAATAGAATTAAGTATAAAAAGTAACTTGAAGAGTAAATACAAACCATGATTATATATGTTAAATATATGTTTATAATATATAATATATGTATATATAATATATACACATATAATATATAATATATAGTTCCTAGGAACTATCCCAACATTTCAGACTAAACCATGAGACCAGATGTGAATGTTCCTTCTTCTAATCCTCTATTCTCATACTATTAATGAGTACTGCACACCACTTATTTCTTAATGTACCTCCTTAGATTATTTCTGAGCAAGACAATTCAAACATTTGCCTCCACTTAGAAACTCTGGATTCAAACCTCTTGCCTCATAAACTGTGACTGCTGAGTGACCTGTTTCCATTCTTGTTGGTGGGCAACCAGGAGAAAGTGAGCCTGCCAGGCAGGGTCAATCCACCCCAACAAGATGGGACCCAGGGATCCCAGGTCACTGCAGTTGGCTTTAACTCATCTCATTTAATTTTATTTCAGCGTCACAATTTTATTCCAGCGTCACACAAACCAAAAGAGACAACGGGTACTTTCTGAGGGAACTTTGCTGAACTGTATTAATAGTACAGTGTCTGAAGAGAATGGTTCTATCCACTTAGATATTTGTGTAACAAACATTATAAGATAGTCATATTTCAGACTAAAATTGGGGCCATGAGACATGGTTCTGCCCCAGAGAAAATTCACAAGCTGTTGGGTTAATGAGAATCAGTACCCAGCCATATTTTAAGTTTAAGGGACAGTGTGTCCACCAGGGAAGCGAGCACCTGAGAGCCTCAGCGTTGAGGAGATGAAGAACAGGGTCCCAAGCAGAGAGGAAGGAAGCTCAAGACACCTAAGAATGGGCATGTCTTGTAAGAATCATTAGGGAATATGCTCCCCGGGGGAACTAACCAGGTGTTAGGAGTTGAATTATGTTCCTAAAATTCCTGTTGGTGTCTGAATGTTTAGAATGTAGAACATGACCCTAATTGAAGACAGGGTCTCTACTGCAATCAAGCTCAAGTAAGATCTTTAGGGCTGTCCTTACCCAATAATGTACCAGTGTTGAAAAGGGGATCTGAGACAGATGCACAGGGAGGGTTCTTTGAGGACATGAGTGCCATCTATGACCGCCCCCCACCCTGGGAGAGCCTGCAGAGCACTTCCCTCGTGGGCCTCATGGAAGCTGGCCCTGTTCACCTTGAGCTGAGACCTTCAGCCTCCACAACTAAGCCTCAGCCTCCCAGCATGCAGCAAACTGCTAAGGTAGCCAAAGAAAGTAGCACACCAGGTGGCAAATAGTGCCAGTGCCGCAAAGAGCATAACTTATCACCTTTGGAGATGGAGAGTCCTCACCAACCTGTACTTCAAGAATTCACTGGCATCAATGACTAAGTTCAGCCCTTCTCAGTGGTCTGCAGTTGAGATGGCTGAGTAAAAACATTTTAAAGACATGGTATTTGCCTTGAAGGAACTCAAACGCTAGTGGACCAAGCAAGTGTCACGTGTGATGAGGGTGCATAAAATATATTTAAATGGAGGTGAGTACAAAAAGCAGCCCTGACAGGAAAATTAGGAATTAACTGTGAGGTGTTTAGGAAAGATGGGACATATGATAAGGAAAAGATGCAGTCATTGTTGGATGAGGAAACAGTCTACTCTTCCAAGTATTATTATAATAATTAAAATACTAGGGCACAGAAGTGTGAAAACAAGTGTGGATGATTAAATATGGGTGTCTGACGTGAAGTTTTCATGCAGACAGAATCTATTTTACACACGCTGAGTATCAGGTGATTCAGAATTAGCTAAGTGGAGCTCAATAGGAAAACAAGTACTTTTCATTAAAGGGCAGAATATTGCCTAAAATCATTGAAAAGAGCCAGATTGCTGCTCAATACAGCAACTAATAATTGCTCACTATATCCCAAGAAGGTCTGATTCACAGAATCCTGCATCTCTTCCTATAGTCTTCATTCCTAGAGATAAAAGTAAAGGAATAACTCTGTTACCTTTCATCATACTGTATGATCTATGCATTTATCAGTTACTGCTTCTTATTACTTTGTCACATTTCCACTCTGATGGCAACAGTTTCTTCTTTTGGTAGCATCTTAAACCATGAAAGGACTCTGGATTTTGCTAAGGTCTTGAGTTTGTGTACTAACACCTCAGAGTTGACAGAGAAGCATATTCCTGAACAAAATGACAAACTAGTGGGGTTAGCTCAAGCTCACTGTGGCTGCTTCAACACCAAAGGCAAGGTATTGCTTGTTGATATAAAAACTATATTCAAATAACTCTAATAGTCAGTATACATTTTGTTTGCTTGAAGCATACAGGTTTTATTTTTGTTTTGTCCTTCTCCGGGTAGGGTAGTTTGAAGCCAGGGTTGACTCTCCGTCTAAGTAAGTCACTTCACCCATCACCCATCTCCACGGATGCTTTGCCTTCCCACATACATCAAGGCACTGTTTAGAGTACCCATCTCTCCCCATTCATTACCACTATCTCAGTGGGGCACAGCATCAAGACTTTAGTCAAAGGATTTCCTTTTCAGCAGAAATGGCCTGGGATTCATGAGCAGAGAAGAAGGCTTGGAACAAAAAGTCCAGCTAGGAACATGAGTCTGATCTCTGGGAAATCACCACAGTTCAGGTTCTAATCTTCAGATGAGGAAAAGGGTAAGCTACACCTTGAGGATTCCATATTGACAGTGTTCGGTTCCATATTTCAGGAGACATAACCTTCAACTCTGTCTACCTGATGCTTTTTGAAAGTGTGGACAAAATTCAACATTTTTGATGGATTTAGGTTCTTTTTTTTCCTAAAGGGAGAAGTGGTGAAGAATTTTGGTTTTCTGAGCTGTAAGTTCTATGTCATAACTACATAGAAGCTTATTTCCAGGACTAGGTGACAACAGAATCTTTTGGTAGTGGTGGCACTGGGGTTTTGAGCCCCGGGCCTCATGTTTGCTCAGCCAGGGCTCTACACCTTGAGCCATACCCTCAGCCCAATAATGGGTCTTTACCATAGTTTGCCAATGACCCATCTAAATCTATAAAATCTAATCCTGGAGAACAAAGGATGTAGAATGCATGTTTTTGTTTTTCTGAATTACCTAGCCAATAGCTGTAGGTGGCGTCAAGGGAGATTGTAAGAAACACCATTGTGCTGGCTTGAGCAAGAAAGTATGTCCACTCCAGGTGCAAGATTTGCAAGAACAAGTAAGCAATGTCTTCATATGCATCATGGAAAACTGGCTAAGGTGTTTCCGTAACTGCACTGGTCAGAAGAAGTTTAAGCAAGCATCATTTATGTCTTACTCATGCTCCTGGTGTATTCTGATTCTCCTTGGTTCTGATTCAGGCATCATTCCTCTCTCAGACCTTCAGTGACAGAAAGGTGATCCTCTGGAACACTGCTGGTGACCTTGGTGCATAGACAGGCAAGCAGTCTTGATGTAAAGTGATAGGCATTGTCTTGTCTCAGCAAGTCACATGGCCAGTGTTCCGCTGTGATGGCCTGGGACCCAGAAGGGAACAAGAGAAGAAATCCTTTGAGACAATTCTGGGCAGCTGTTCTATAAGGAAATGTCCAGAGAGGACCCAATGAGAGGTAAATGTGGTAGATGGGGATAAAAGAAGGAATACAGGGGCTGGGAAGGTGGCTCAGTGGTAGAGTGCTTGCCATGCACGCATGAGGCCCTGGGTTCGATTCCTCAGCACCACATAAGCAAAAAGAAAAAAAGCCGGAAGTGGCGCTATGGCTCAAGTGGTAGAGTGCTAGCCTTGAGCTGAAGAGCTGAGGGACAGTGCCCAGGCCCAGAGTTCAGTCCCAAGACCAGACCCCCCCCCCAAAAAAAGAAGGAATATAAGCTGGCTAAAAATCACTAGTGGAGAGTTTCTACCTGTACCAACATCTCCAACATTGTCCCTCTGTTTCTAGGGTGTCCTTCTGAGTGGCCACACTGATGCTACAAATCACACAACAGCATGCAAAAGTGATACCAAAATATTAACCAAGCACCTGTGGACTGAGAAGGTTCCACCCCTTATATTTAAAGCACAGCCACCTTTTTAGCATATACTGTGTTTGCTCAACAAGACAGAGTAGCCATTCCAGGGCCAGTGGTGACCCCTCTTCTGAAGGACAGATAATCTGGCCACCATTGCAGTGGTATCAGGTTCCAAGTTCCGCTCAGTAGATGAACACTTTGGGCCTCATTGGCTGCTTCATGCTCCAGTAATGAATCCAGAATCAGCATCACCATTCCAAACTCCAGTTGTTAAAGATGAAACAAAGATGGGAGCAGGTGGGCTGTGTGGGCTGAGATGTTACACCTACAAAATCTGCAGAGAAAAAGAACTCCACTCTGCAGTTCACTGCACTTTAAAACACACACACAAACACACACACACACACACGGGCGCACGGGCGCTCTCCCCAAAGCCAAAAAGAAAGCCTGAGTGAGCCAGAAGGGACAGCATCACTAGCACTAAGGCAGAACTTTCCCAGCTCTGCCTTGAGAAATGCCAAGATGCAAAAAATCTGCAATCTGTATTTCTGATTTCTCTGCTTCGTCTGTATGAGCTTGTCAGAGGTGGAGACCTGGGCTCTTCATCTCAGTGTCCTGAATAAAGAAAAAAAGAAGGAGGAAAAACAATAACAATAGAAGAGAGAAGGAGGAAGTGTGCTTTTTTCCTTCCACAAAAGAATTCACTGTGAGGTCCCCTTAAATAGCTTGCTTATGGGACCACCTGGATGGCTGTTTAGGGATCATTAATTACCTGACACATGGGCAAAAACATCAAAGAGAAATTACAAAAATAGTTCCTAATTCTGTAGCATTTTCAAACTGCTTTGTCATTTGGTTTCAAGTCTCTCCAGATCCCACATAAACCCTTAGAGGCACTGCTTGGTTTTCTTTCCTGATACATCAAAAACAATAGAGCATAAAATACCTCATTATTTATTCCAATATAAAATTAAAGAATATACATCAGCTTACAAAAATAGCTTTCTTTTCATTTATCCTTTTATTTGATAATTACCAAATGTCTGTCATGTCAGAACCCATTTTGTCTTATAATTTGCAATACGCAGTATAAAGCATGAAAAGTTGAAAGTCATAAATTCTTAATTGGCAAGGGATTACCAAAAAGAGATAAAGAATGAAATCATCATTTTACCTTTAAATACTTACTACTTAAAGGTAAATACTCAATAAATACTTAAGTATTTATCTGTCTGTAGTTTTGCTGTCAATGAAGGAAGGACAAGGATACAAACTTCAGGCAAAAACATTTAAAAAAATAAAAAAGTATCGGGCATGGCTGGGCACCTAGGAGACATGAAATAGAGGCAGTGTCCCTTGCTTTCTCTTTCTTAGTTCACTATGTAGAGTCAGGTAACGAGCAAGGGCCACAGTCCTCTGCTTCAACCAACATGGATTGGCTGGAAGGTGCATGTCACAAACCCCACTGCGCATCAGACCTGCAGTGCCCGGTGGTCTCATGCGGGGCTGGGAGACTTCAAAGGGCTGCTCTCTCTGGACGGATGGGGCTCTTCAAAAGAATACCTTTGGAAAAGAGAAGCTTTGAAATACACATGAAATATGGAGAAGTTTCATGAAGTCAAGCGGGAGGATGACCAGCTTCTCTGATGAATGGCTGGTAGGAGAACGCCAGGAGCTTGGCAGGCAGATGCACACCAGCCCTGAGTAATACTGGGGTTTCGGTTGCCTTTTCTTAGCACTCTCCGGTGCTCCCTGGGAACTGGGTATGAAAGCAGACTGAGTTAGGAAATGGAGAAGGCCCCATGCTGTTCTCAAAAAGCATGCATTAAGGGGTGAAGTTGGGAGGAATGAAGGAGAATGATGCAAGGGGTGACACTGATCAAAATGCATTGAATTCATAAGCCATATGGTGGAATGGCAACCTCTAAAAAACAATAACAATAATAATAGTAATAGCAACAATAGAGGCAGATACACTCAATACATGAAATGCAATGCCATTTCTTTAAGGAAACAACTTAATAAAGGGTGTGCTTTACTAGCTCCATCCAAACGCCATTCCACTCGAATATTCAATTTCTATCTTGTTGATTAAACATGCCATACAGACCCTATTAAGGTAAAAGCAATTTTTAACTGTTTTCCACCACTGACTTTCAAACCTGTTACATATTTCTACTTTCTCCCTTTTTCATTGTATTGATTGTGAATCTCCAGAGAAAAATTCAGTAATATGTATAGCTATATAAGCATATACATTCATATATATACAAATATACATGCATACTTATATAGAAATATATATACATATACACATATATACACCACTATATACATGCAAAATACTCTCATTACATATTATACATATGGAGAAAAATTGACTCATACAATCAATTATGGAGGGTGAGAAGCCCATAATTTTCACTTGGCAAGTTGGAGAATCAGAGAAGCCAGTGGTATGGATACATCCAAGTTTGAGGGCCTGAGAGTAATTGAAGGCATAGACGATTAAGGACAGAAAACAATGGAAGTCCTGCCTCAAACAGAGTGTAAACTTCCTTGTTCTTCCTCAACACTTTTATCCAGACACACTTTGAATCTCATTAACTTGGTTGTTCTCCTCCAAATGGTGACGGTGGGTCTTTTTTAGTCCGTCCACTGATACAAATGCTAATGGCTCTAGAAATTCCCATACAAATATATCTGGAAAAGACTTTTCTACCAGCTATCTTGGCATCCCTTAGCCAAGTTAGAGGTATCCATAAACCTATCAGACTCATAGGTAAGGTACAATTCTATAAATTACCTGACCATTTTCATAAACTAACAAAACCTAGCAGGTCTACCCGAAATGTCTAGTTATAGCAAAAAGAAAGAATAATAAATAAAGCAAGGAATTATAACACACTGCCAAGGGAGAAAATGATGAACAAAAGCAGACTCAGATATGACGGAGAGGTGGGAACTGTCAGTGCTCAAGGAAGTTAAAACAACAGCGATCCATGTAATAGAGATTCTCACATAAAAAAATGTGGGCCCTGTGCAAAAGCTCATCAGTAATTTCTGTGAAACATGAAACCTACTCCAAGATGTGGACTAGCCATGCCAGCCCTGAAAAACCAGAAATGGATATGCATGCCAGTTACACATCTATGGGACTGAGCAGTGATGCCCTCTTGGAAACTCAGAGTGTGACCTTCCTTGCCAGTTTGTGTCTTTGCAGATATAATTACTAGAATGAGGTCATACTGTATTCTTAAAGTATGCTATCTTTATAAGGAATGGACAACTGGAGACCAGAGGCACACAGGGGCAAAAAGGCTCACAGAGGCTTGACAAAGGTTGTCATAAATCCTGAACTTATGCCATCGAAAAATCTGATGAGCCATCAGCTGCCAGAGACTGGAGGAAGCAAGGAAGACTCTTCACATCAGCATTTGGAGGGGTCATGGCCTTCCTCGCACCTTGATTTCACACTTCCATCATCTGAAACTATGAGAAAATAATTTCTATGGTTGCACATCACTCCATTTGTGCCACTTTGTTATGAGAACTCTATAAAAACCCAAGCAAGAGACTCTTCAGTGTCATCATATAGCCTCTGATGAATATGGGTCTGGAGAAAATTGGCCAAACTGATACACCACAGATAGTTAAACTGGGGGACTACATCAAACACTGTAACAAATATGACACTGGAATTTCAGAACAAGAGGAAGGAAGAGAAGAAATGGCTGAAGAACTTTCCAAAATTAAAGACAGATATCAATGCACACAGCTAAACAGCTTAGCAAACAGAATAGCCACCAACACACAAACATGCATGTGTGCATGTGTGCACATGTGTGTGTGCGCACACACACACACACACACACACACACCTGGACATACTATATGAAAACTTCAGAACATCAAATACAAACAGAAAAATGTGTAAGTTGGAAAAAAAAAAAGCAGACGTTTCCATACACATAAACAGAAGTTCTCTTCACAAATCACAACTCCAGAAAATAAAGGGAGTACAAGTGGTCAAAGAAACAGACCTATCAACCCAGAATGCTATCCCTGTTTTGTTTCCCAAATGAAGAATTAGAACCTCTTAGATAAGAACCATGGGAAAACACTGTTAGGAAAGCTATATATCCAAAAATGCCAGAAATAAACCTGAAGGTAAAGAAAGGGATGGGTAGCCATGAGAAAGGAAACAGACATAGTCAACTTTTTTCTCCTGCTCAATTTCCCTCCTCAGTTTCTAGAACTGATAACTGAGTTTTGCAAAACTACAGCAAAGCAGAAAAAGCTGGTCAGCGACACAAATCACTAAAGAAAAGGACAAAACCAATACCCACATACAGAATGTTTGCAAAGGAATAAAAAGTGAGCGAGTGGATGGGCAAATGGGCACACGCATAAAATCCTTTCTTAAGTCTGTGAAGTCTTTCTTGAAAATCCCATGGGTGGAGTATAGCCCACTATCTCAACAAATGAATAAAATCAGATTGCTCCATTTTTCTCAGACCCAACTCACAGGAGGGTTTGGAACAGAAGTATGTGCACCTGTCAGCCCTGCAAAATCTTTTCTCTAAATAGTTCTCTGACTCTCACACACACATGCACACACATGCGTGCACACACTCACACAGGCACACACAGGCACGCACACATGTGCGCACACACATGCATACACGTGCACACACGCACACACATGCGCACATGCACGCGCATGCGCGCACACGCATGCACAAATGCACACACGTGCGTGCGCACACAGTCACATACATGCGCGCGCGCACACACGCACACACGCACACGGAGTCTACCGTAGGGAAGGCGGGAGAGGGCAGGTGGGTGAACATGATGCAAAGCCCGCGCTGCTCTGAGCTGCCGGCTGCAGCTGCGAAGCGCTCATGGGGAAATGCCTTCAAGCGGTGAACGCCAGTCTCGCCTCCGCCTCCGGGCTCCCACCATCCCGGCCCTGTCGCCTGGGCCAGAGTTGCCTCGCCAAGGCCAGGAGAACGCGCGCTTCTCCCCTCCGGGTTGCTCCTCACTGGGTCTGCCGACAGGGGCCGGAAGCAAAGCTGCTCCTTCCGGAGGCGCTGACCCGGAAGCAGAACTGCTTCTCTGCAGGTGGGCTATGCAGGTGGGCTATGGAGCGGCCCACAGGCCTCAGCTGTTTCCGATGAGGAAGGTCTCCCACCGCCCGCCTCCCGCAGCCTGGGGAAGGACCGGACGGGCAGGTCTGGGTCTTGGACGTCCACACTCTGTGGGTCCGCCCCCCCCGCCCCCCAACACTACCGCCCCTGGAAGTCGGCCCCAGTGGCTCCAGATGGCCAGGCTGTGCTGGGAACTCCAGGCCTCGTGGGTCACGTCCGCTGCCTTCATGCACACATACTACACACCCAACACATGGGTGCACACATGTTCACCGAGGCACACATGTGTGCATCCATGTGCATGCCTTTTAACATGCATTTGAACCCACACACATACTACAACCCAACACATTGGTGCACACATGTTCACTGAGGCACGCATGTGTGCATCCATGTGCATGCCTTTTAACATGCATTTGAACCCACACACATACACACCCAACACATTGGTGCACACATGTTCACCAAGGTACACATGTGTGCATCCATGTGCATGCCCTCCTGCATGCATCTGAACCCACACACATACTACAACCCAACGCATTGGTGCACACATGTTCACCAAGGTACACATGTGTGCATCCATGTGCATGCCCTCCTGCATGCATCTGAACCCACACACATACTACAACCCAACACATTGGTGCACACATGTTCACTGAGGCACGCATGTGTGCATCCATGTGCATGCCTTTTAACATGCATTTGAACCCACACACACACCCAACACATTGGTGTACACATGTTCACTGAGGCACGCATGTGTGCATCCATGTGCATGCCTTTTAACATGCATTTGAACCCACACACATACACACCCAACACATTGGTGCACACATGTTCACCAAGGTACACATGTGTGCATCCATGTGCATGCCCTCCTGCATGCATCTGAACCCACACACATACTACAACCCAACACATTGGTGCACACATGTTCACCGAGGTACGCATGTGTGCATCCATGTGCATGCCCTCCTGCATGCATCTGAACCCACACACATACTACAACCCAACACATGGGTGCACACATGTTCACCGAGGTACGCATGTGTGCATCCATGTGCATGCCCTCCTGCATGCATCTGAACCCACACACATACTACACAGCCAACACATTCATGCATACATGTTCACCGAGGCAATACTACACACTCAACACATTCACCTGCACATGCACACACACACATGCACACACACTCATGCTCACAGCCATGCCTACTCTTCTCCCACACCCCTTACACCCAACCATCATCTAGGCCTCAGCATTCTATATCCTGACTAGTTCCAACTTCAGGGACCATTTCTTCCAAGAGGTCTAAGGACCTATTGAATCCAGAAAAGAACTGTCACTCATTTCTGCCTTCTATACTACATTCTTCTGGAAAAGAAGCTAGGAGATGGGGATATGAGAAAGAGGAAGGAGTTGAAGTGTGCAGATAACGTAAGTGCTACAGAAAGTCTTCTATACGGTCATAGTTATTGTGTTTTGGTTTCATTGACTAAATTAGTTGTACAATGGTGTTTTGACATGTCTGTGGATGGATGCACTGTGCCTGATTCACACTCACCCCTCTGCCATGCTCCATCATCCTTCCCTGCCTCCCAGATCCGTCCTGACAGGTTTCATTGCCTGTCTTCACATATGTACCACATGCACCTGCTTCATGCATTCTCCTCCCCACCCACCAGCACCCACACTCCACACACTGTGTTCATCACCTTCTGACACTCATTTTTGTTAGTGTGTTCAGTGTCCCATGGGGTTTCACCATGGCACGTCACACACACATTCACTCTATTCTAATCAGGTTTAGCCCATCGGCTACTCTGCCAGTACTGAGAATTGAACTCAGGCCCTCAAGCAAGCTAATCACATGTTCTACATCATGAACCACATCCCCAGTCCAGAAGAGCAGCTGTCTGAATGCCAGAAGAATCCAGTGGGAATCTTTAACCTGCTTATTCTCTGGCCTCTAGGCAGATGCTCAACCACCCCATGCCACGTTGCGTGTGCAGTTCCTCCACACAGTGTCTTGCATGTGGTGAACTCACAAGCATGTTTCCAAGCCCAGCATGTGGTGAACTCACAAGTGTACTTCCAAGTTCTGCTTGTGGTGAACCCACAAGTGTACTTCCAAGTTCTGCATATGGTGAACTCACCAGCATACTTCCAAGCAAGCCCAGCCCAGGTTAAAATAAGCCTGACAACAGTGAATTCAGTGGTCCAGTCTCCTTGGTTTTAAGTAGAAGTATTTGCCTTTGGACTTCAGCATGTCTGATTGCAAAACTAGTGCCTTTGCACAGTGCTCTGTGCCACTCAGTAATCTCCTAGTTCAGAAGAGGTGTCTCACCGCACCAACCTTGCACTTCAAGTATATGTGTCTGATTATGACTTTGTTCTGTGCCAGATCCTGAACTTGTTGGGAACAGGGCATATTGTTTCTTCTTATGTTGGTGTTATTGTTTGTTTTCACCTCTTATTCTGGTGTATTTGTTTGTATGTACTAGAGATTGAACCTGTGGGCTTACATCTGCTAGGAAAGCAATCTGTCATTTGCACTGTGTCTCTAGCCTTTCTGTTTGTCTTTTGTTTTCCAGACAGAGTCTCACTACCTTTGCTTGGATTAAAGTTTCATCTGCCTCTGCCTTGTGAGTATATGGGATTACAGGCAGGTGCCACCACACCTGGCAGAGCATATGGTATCTTCACCATTATCCTGTACTTAATGTTGACAGAATATGTGAAATGCCTGCAGCCCTCAGACCAGCCTCAATACTAAGAATTTCTTGCACCTGTAAGCTACTTCAAGGAGTTTGTCTGGGAAGTAAATAGAAGAAAATTGTTTTATGTCAACAGCATTTGTACTCTGAAGATAAAAGATCCTGGGAAGTCATAGTGCTTGGCCTGAACAAACCAAAGAGAGTTAGAGATGGGGCCATCACCCCAGAGCCCTGCTCCTAGGTCAGCCTTGCAACTCCTCTGTGAAGCTGCTTCCTGAGGGGCTCCAGGCATTGCTGTCTTGTTGAAGCATACAGATTCTGCATCTGATTCTGCAACATGGCCACAGTGTCACCTGCTTTGGAGTGATAGAGAGGAGCATCACATTTCCTGTGTCGTCATGTTGACCTTGGTGCTCACCTGCCCAACACACAGTGTGCTGTTCCCTTCCCCTGCTTTGGGTTAGAAGCACTGAGTGGTACCCAGGTCTGAGGGCCCCATCCACGGTGCCCTGTGATGTCCTGATGGCCTTGCAGATCATTGATTTTTGCTCCAAATCTTTTACAGGATGTAGGATGGCGATATGGAAAAATGACATGTTCCTTATGCAGAGCTAGCATGAACTGTGCTCAGAGCATTGTGAGGTCACCTCCTCTAGCTATAGCCAGATGCTGGATAAGCCTGGGCCTGCGAGACACCATCCTGCTCAGACTTCCCTCTGCAGTATTTTCCAGCCTCACAGGTGAGGGCTGGGGTATGGGAACTCTATTCACAGGTCAGGTGTGGGCCAGGGAATTTGGGAAAAGATTCAGCCTTCTGTGTGAACTGGGTTCTGGCTCCATGGAAAGAAAGGGAGAAGACAGAAGAGGCCCACCACAGTCCAGAGGAACTGGGGCTTCTGAGGACAACTTAAACTATATCTTTCCTGAAGAAAGATGCAGAGACAAACCATCACCCAGGCGTAAGACCCTGGGCAATTTGTGTCAAGCAAAAATCTGCTCTTCTCAGGATTCCAGAAAACTGTACCTCAGGACCCTTTAGGAGAACCTCATTGAGAACAAAATAGACCTTCCTCAAGCAGTTTGGGAGTATATGTTCCAAAGAGACAGCAGCATCCCTCTACAAGTGGCTCGTGACCCAGAGGACACACTCCAAGAGCAGAGCTACCCTTTAGAGTAATGTTGTATTGCAGTCTTGATGGCAGTCCAAAATAGGACACGGAGGGAAATAAACTTGCTCCTCCAACTTCCCTCTCATTTCTAGACAACTGTGAGGAAAAACATAGAACCAGTGAACAGCCAGCCCGCAGGTAATCCAAGTATGAGGTCTGCTTCAGGACGGAAGAAAGACCCTTCCTTGATCCTTATCAGTTCCCTTGGCCTACTAATGAGCATTTTGGGTAGCCATCAGGTAGTGGCTCAAGCCTGTAATCCTAGCTACTCAGAAGGCTGAGATCTGGGGATCACCACCATCTTTTGGAATATTCTAAATGAATTTCTGTTTGAAGTTTTAAATAAAATTTTAATAATTTTAATAATCTTTGCTTCACAAAATACTTCATCATCTTATCACCCCAAACACACACACACACACACACACACACACACACACACACACACACACATCTCTTCACACTGAAAGGAAATTGTAGAATCAACATGTGAAAGCCTGGGGCTAGAAGCAGAGGGAGGTCAGCCATCTGAGCACCTCTGTTTCCATTTCTCTAATGCACTCTAGGGTGTATTAGGGACCTAACAGTTTGAACACATAGAGCCCTGGGTCCACAGAGGATTACAGCCAAACCTAATGTAGGACCAACCTGGGAAATGGAAATGTATAGTACACACACCACTCTGGCCATTGATTTCTACACCATGCGACGCCACGTCTCTGCTGCAGTGGGAGCAGAGAGTTGTGATAAAGACAGGATGGCGTAGAGTAGGGAGAAGCAACTACCTCTGCGGAATGTGTTGGCCACAATGTGCTCAGCTCGAGAGTCCCACGTCCAGCTGTACCCCGTGGTCAGCAGAGTGAGTGTGCAGGTCTGCACAGCCATTTGAAGAATACTGAAAAAGCGGGACATCTTCATCAGTGCAGAAGCTCAAGGACAATAAAGCACACAATGTCGCCTGCCCAGGAGCACTTTACAGCCCTGTCCCCCAAGAGACAGATTATGTTTGTTTCAGAGTTGAGGCTCAGAAGAAAATAATGGATAAAAATGTCCTAATGCATTCCATCAACCCATGGATAAAAAGCAGTCCTTTTTATTAAGGCTCAGAGATTTGGTGGCTTTCCTGAAGTGGACAGTAAGCGAAAGGCAGAGCCTGTGGGGGGACCGGGTCTGTAGATCTCGGGCCACCCAGCCATCCCAGGCCGCCAGACTGTGCTCTGGTCATAGCACACTCCTCAATTAATTACTGCCAAGGATTCCACCTTGCTCTCCCCGCAATGCCCTGGTGCTTCTTAGACACAAAGACAGAGCACTTGAAGGATTCAAACATTAATCAAGAGCCCCATCCCTTCCTCATCTTGACACAGAGCCCAGGACCCCTGCCGCTGACAGTGAGCATGAGTGGCTTGATGGAATACCCACTCCGACCGCGGTGGCAGCGCGGGCTGCCGAGCAGAGACACCAGCCCTGCTCTGACAAGAGTGACGATTTTTAAAAGAATCGTGTTTGAAGAGAAACAAAGGGCATTTAACAGCCTGCTTTCTGATCCCAATCTGTCACCAAGAAGGCACATTATAAAAACATTAGCACTCAACCAAGGCCTGAGCAATCCCTGAATACATGGGAGGGGCAGCAAGGATGATTTACCAGAATCCAGACCCACCACTGGACACAAGCCATTCCCCCAAAGCCCCAGAGCACCCCACACCTTTGTGCAGCTCGGGTCCGGAGCCTGACATCTCTGTACCCATATGGCATTAGAGGGGTGAGTCACAGGCCTGGCTTGGGCAAGAGAGATGGGCTCAAGATTCTGTTTCCAGAGTGAGCAGATGGTGCAACCATGTTCCATGTGCTAGAGAGATCACGCCCAGCTAACACGACAGAGCACCAAATAACGCATTTATCAATCCTGACATGGTATCTGACAGGCCCTGCCTGCTGCCCCCACCCTCTCGGCACGCTGAAACATTCCAATTATTGAGGTCACAGATGTCAGAGCCTTCCTCGCACATATTCCAAAATGTCAAAACCACCCCAGGCATCTCTTTCTTTGTTTCACTGAAATAAAACTTTAATCTCTCATCGCATAACCCAGCCTGCACGAGGAGTTTGGGTCTTTGTGGAGGAGAGCAGGGGGAGATTGAGTGTCATTCCCCTAATCTTGATATGAGCTGGTCTTACTTATATGACACAAGGCATCCCTTTCCTCCTGGCAAATGAATTTCCATTAAAAGCAGAAGAGACCTTGCTTGGGAATTAGAAACCCCAAACACTGCTGGACACTGTCCTGTTTGCTTAGTAATTTGGGAAATTTTATTTTTTTCTCTTAAAAATGAATATAATTGGCTAAGGTGGAGCTCAGTGGTAGAATGCTTGCCTAACACAAACAAGACTATGGATTCCATTCCCAGCGCTACAAAAGAAAAGAAGTCAAAGATGTTGTGAAACTCATCTGAGTTTACAAGGAGCATCACATCACTCTGCAAAACAGGAAACAACCTTAACTGTGAGGAAATAAAATGATTATTCAGGAAAATGTGGGGCTGGTTCCTCACAGGCAGATGAAACAGGCTGTCAGCAACAACCATTCCTTCCTGAGCTTTCAGGAGGTCAGGGGGTGCAAGGAGTAATTTAGTGGAAGGCCAGGTCCAGCCAGGATCAACTGGCACAGAGGGTGTAGTAAAGATGTCCAGGACATGGGAAGGAGGGAGGGGAGGTAAGGAGAGGGAGGGAAGAAGAGGAGAGCACCACCTAGAAACATACAGAGGGGACTGTACCTGGAAGTGCTGGACACAGGGTAAAATGGACCCTCAGGTTGGCCTCTGCCTGTGCTGGCAGGGTTGAAGTTCTATGCCAGCCCAAACTCCACAGAGCTGGGCCAGAACATGGGTGCATCTCCTGGTACAAGCTCTGTGGTTTACCTCAGGACCAGTGCCCCCCTCTAGTGACTGCTTCAACTTCCTTCTAAAACATACATTAAACATAGATGTTTAATGACATTTGTTTTATGTGCTTACATAATATACACATATGGTTAATGACACACGTGTTTCATTTGTTATTAGGCATGTGTTATTAAACATAGGAAACTCTTTCCATTGTTTCATTCCACTCATGTCTGTAGAGTACTTTGATCAAATGCACCTCTGGGTGAGGCTGCCTTTTTGGCAACTTGGATGGTTTCCATCATTCTGTTTGAACAAGATGTGATTCCCTGCCACACACTTCTCCTTGCACCCTCCCCCACTCCTCTGGTCCCTTGCAATCCAGTCCCCCTTCTACAGTCATGTGTATGGGGGCAGGCTTTGTGCTTCCTTGGGTTTTTTCTCTTGGATCTGGATTTGGCATAGGAGAGAAAACATACCTAGAAGGCTGCTGAACGCACCTCCTCTGCCTCTCACTTGCCATCACCCTCTCTCCAGGCAGCTTCACTTGGACCAAATGACAAAGGTCAGCGGTGACTTCCTGTAGGGTGCAGGAAACTCCAGGTTCAGCCCCTGGAGTGCTAGTCTTCTCCTCTCCAGGTCCTCAGTCCTCAGAATTCTACCCTGTCACTCTTTTCCTTTCATCAGACAATACTGGGAAATATTGAGGTTCCTGCTGCCTGTGGCAGGGCAGAGGTATACACGTGGTGGTGTGTTTGCATCCATACCGGTGTGTGAACACAGGCAGACTGGTCTTGGGCACACAAGACTTGGCCACATATTCACTCACTAAGGAGCATTGCATGTGTATCTCCTGAGATCCAACATTAAATACTAAACAAGGACAACATCTCACTTCCTAATCAGGGTATTCTTGGAGTTTGGTTTGGTTGTAGTCTTTACTAAGTGAAGGGTTAAAGTACTTGAGGCAGTGACCATTTGTTGCTTGTTTCAGAGCAGAGCAACATGTGGTGCTAAACCACCCAGTTGTGTGCCTTTATAAGACCTGCAAATCCTTAGCTCGGGGCTCTCCTCCTAGGCTCCGCTGTGTCAGAGTGTAGGACGAGGCCTCAGCTACAGCCCGTTTAAATAAAACCTTAAAACAGCTGTAAAGTCTGACTCTCGGTGGTCTTTTGGTGGGGGTCCTGCGACCTTGGCATAACATATTAGTGGGGGCTCATCTGGGATCCCCACAAATACTCCCCCGAGACCTCAGACTCCAAAGGTAAAACAGCACTGTCTTTGTTAATTTGTCTTTTCCTGTCATTTGTCCATCTGTACTTTTGTTTTCCTTTGTGAAGATGGTCGCTCCAATTGATATGTGTAAAGGGTTGTCGAAGCAGACGCTTGCACGACAACCCTGGAGGAACTGGGAGACGTCCCAGATTCTCTTGTGGGGCAGGGGTCCTTGGAACCCCGCCATACGGGGGTCGGTTTGGTGTTGGGCCAGAACTGACCAAGAGGGCCTCCTAACCGAGGCCCAACTCACCCACTGTGGGTCCGCTCCTTCTGCTTCCCCGTTACAGGAGTCAGCGGACCAATTCGGGAGATCTCCACTTCGTAAGCTTTTTTTTCAAAACTGTCAGGCCTGCGTGTGTTTTGTTTGTACTGTTTGTTTTTTGGACTGTATGACTGACAGGACTGGAAACCATGGGCAACACTTCATCTAGCCCTCTAGACTTACAAAGAGAAACTAAGAAAGAGGAAAAGAAATTGTACCCCCCCCCGGTTTTTCAGGGAGATAACTTGGAAGAAGAAATGTTTCCTCCCCCATACTCCCCTGCCCAGGCTCCTTTTGCAGAACGTGATAATGATCAAGAGGAGGAGAGAGCTATAGAACCTGCAGCCGAACCCTCGGCACCTGCCCTTAAAGTTTCTGAGGGGCCAGTCACTCTACGACGCCGTGGGATCAACCCCCCTTCTAATGCAGCTGTTTTTCCCTTACGCACCGTAGGTCCTGTGGATGCCGATGGTCAACAGCAACTCCAGTATTGGTCATTTTCTACCAGTGATCTATACAATTGGAGTACCCAAAATGCCCCCTTTTCTGAGAAACCCCAGGATTTAATTTGTTTGCTTGAAACTATTCTCTTTACTCATCAGCCCACTTGGGATGATTGCAGTCAGCTTCCACAGTTCCTTTTTACCACTGAAGAGAGAGACCGTATCCAAGAGGCAGCCCGAAAACATATCCCTGGCCCCACAGGAAGGCCCATCACGGATCCTGCCCTGATCGCTGCTTATTTTCCTGAGATCCGACCAACATGGGACTACAATATGGTTGAAGGTAGGGAATGATTCCTCGTCTACCACCAGGCCCTGTTGGCAGGTCTCAAGGTGGCAGCTCACCGACCTACTAATATGGCCAAAGTTTATGATGTTAGACAGGGAGGAAGTGAAAGTCCAGCAGCATATCTTGAGCAGCTCATGGAAGATTTTAGTCAATATACCCCATATGATCTTGAGACCCAGAAGTCGGTTCAGATGATTATGTTTGCCTATATAAATCAAGCTGCACCAGATATAAAGTGAAAGTTGCAGGGTCTAGACAGACTTGGTGAAAAATGTATTAGGGATCTAGTAGCTGTGGCAGAAAAGGTTTGCAATAAGAAAGAGACAGAGGAGCAAAGACAGGAAAGGAAGGACAGAGAACATGAAATTGAGCATGAAAAGAGAGACCGGGCCAAGGAAAAGAGGCCAGACTTGTTGGACTCACCACTATTGCATGCCGAGCATACCTGGTTTACAGACTGCAGCAGTTTCATTCGATATGGAAAAAGGTACGCGGGCACAGCAGTCACCACAGACACTGAGATAGTGTGGGCAGAAGCACTCCCCCAGGGAACGTCTGCACAAAGAGCAGAACTAGTGGCACTAACAAAAACCCTACAAATGGGAAAAGGGAAGAGACTAAACATTTACATGGACAGTCGGTATGCTTTTGCCACTGTGCATGTCCATGGAGCCATTTACCAAGAGAGGGGGCTGCTGACAGCTGAGGGAAAGGCTATGAAAAACAAACAAGAAATTTTAAGTCTCATCCGTGCCATACGGGATCCAGCCAATATTGCCATTATGCACTGCCCTGGCCATCAAAAGGGAACTGATTCTATAATCAAAGGAAATAACTTGGTCGATCAGGCAGGTAAGGAGGCGGCCCTCCAGCCCAGAGCGGAAGTACTGACTCTAGTAGACCCAGAGCCACGAGCTTTGCCTCCTGAGCCTCAGTACTCCCAAGAAGACTTGGAGTGGATAAAGAAAATTCCTATGGCCTATAAACCCCCAGACAGAGAAGGAAACAAAGACTGGTGGAAAACTGGTGAGGGGAAACTTATCTTGCCACAAAGATTGGACAAGGGGATTCTTAAAAGAATCCATCGGGTCTCTCACATGGGAACCCGAAGAATGCAGGACTCTCCCACACTCAGAAGTAAAAAATAGGCAAGGAAATCAACTCATTGAGGACATTGTTAAAAATTGTAAAGCCTGTCAGCTCACCAATGCCCCCAATCAACCGGTTACAAAAGGAGCTCGCCTCCATGGAAATAGGCCAGGTGTGTATTGGGAAGTAGACTTCACAGAAATTAAAACTGGAAAATTTGGATATAACTATTTACTAGTTTTTGTAGACATCTTTTCAGGATGGGTTGAAGCCTACCCAACAGAGCATGAGACCTCGAATGTCATGGCTAAGAAGATCCTGGAAGAAATCCTACCAAGGTATGGCTTCCCATCCACCATTGGATTGGACAATGGACCAGCCTTCATCTCAAAAGTGAGTCAGGGAATAGCCAAGGCACTGTGGATGGATTGGAAATTGCACTGTGCTTATAGACCCCAGAGTTCAGGGCAGATAGAAAGAATGAATCAGACTCTAAAAGAGACTTTAACTAAATTGGCCTTGGAGACTGGCGCAGACTGGGTATCGCTCCTTCCTTTTGCCCTGTTTAGAGTAAGAAATTCACCCTATCAGCTTGGCTTTACTCCTTTGAAATAATGTATAGACACCCTCCACCCATTATCCCTAGCCTTCAGACTGAATTGCTTGCTGATTTGGATGATACTGAATTTCTGTGTAAACTTGACTATTTACAGCTGGTGCATAAGAGTATGTGGCCCCAGCTTAGAGCATTATATGATTCTGCTTCTATTCCTACTCCCCGTTTGTTTAAACCAGGGGACTGGGTGTTTGTTCGAAGGCACAACTTGAGAGCTCTGGAACCATGGTCGAAGGGACCTTACATGGTGCTACTGGCTACACTCACTGCCCTTAAGGTGGATGGCATTGCTGCTTGGATCCACTGCTCCCACACCAGACCAGCTGACCCCTTTGCCCTGGAAGACTGTGGGGAAACATGGGAAGTTTCCAAGCATCCTACCCAACTACTCCGCATACGCCTCAAGAAAAGAAAAATAAACTGTTATTGGTATTGTTGTTTAATAGTATGGCTAAGGTCAGAGAGGGACTAGTCAAGATCAAGAGCTGTTGAGTTTAGTTTTGGGCCAGAGCCACAAGATTGTGTCTCAGGACCATAAGTCAAGGGGGGGGGGAATGAAGGGTTAAAGTACTTGAGGCAGTGACCATTTGTTGCTTGTTTCAGAGCAGAGCAACATGTGGTTCTAAACCACCTGATTGTGTGCCTTTATAAGACCTGCAAATCCTTAGCTTGGGGCTCTCCTCCTAGGCTCCACTGTGTCAGAGTGTAGGACAAGGCCCGAGCTGCAGCCCGTTTAAATAAAACCTTAAAAAAGCTGTAAAATCTGACTCTTGGTGGTCTTCTTGGTGGGGGTCCTGTGACCTAGGCATAACACTAAGTACTTAATAAATCTTAGCTGAAAGGAGAAAAGGTAGAAAAAAGAAACAAAGAAGAGGGAATTCACGACTGGGTTCCTAAAGACAGCCCCAAATCCTCACAGCCTCTGCATTTTCAGGGCTGGGTATGTTTTCCCCACACTGTTCTCCCAATGCTGTCCACCACTAGCACATTCCTACTCTGCTAGTATCCTTTGTTCCATCAAAGGTGCATCAGTTTATCAGGTGTCCCATGTCCTAGCCTGGCAGCCCATGAGCTTCCTCCTGCCCCACAACCTCCCTATCTCCCGAGATGGGCTGTCAGTCCCTGCTCCTTGCTCCACCCCTGTGCAGAATGCAGGCTCCCACTGCAGCCTTTTCTACCTATCCTAACCTCATAGCTACACCTGACTAAGACAGCGTCTGCTGCCAACTGTCATCCTCTGGGATCACAAGCACAGAAGCTCTGCTTCGCCCGAAGCATGTAGTGTACAGGCGCAGCATGACCACAGGCGTGACCTGGCCCAGCATCCAGGCCTCGTGTCTGAGTGTGCATCTTGCCTTGCATTGCACACTTCAACTTCATTCTTTCTCCAAGCCTCCCCTTTATCCCCGTCGCCTGGTACACCTTCCTCTATCTCCATCTGTAGCCTCAGTAGCCTCACTTGCCTTGTGGCTTACTGCACTATTGAATAGAGTGATGCTGGCTGGGTTGGGTTTTCTCAGTGGCTGGAACCTGTCCCCTTGTCAATCACATGTCACCTTGGCTGGTAAAAGGATGTGAAGATGATTATCTGTATGGACAAGACGGAATCATAGTGCTCATTAGGAAGGGCAGGAGGACATGATAGAAACAGGAATGTCATGATGGGGTCTGAAGGGGAATAAAAACAGGCTCTAAGCCAAGGAATGGGTGAAATGTCAGGAGACTGGGAGAAGCAAGGAAATGGATTCTTCTCTCAGGACTCCAGAAGGAACAAAGCTGTAAGAACACCTTGACTTTTTCCTGTGAGAATGTTTCAGATTCTGGCATACAAAACTTTAACATAATTTCTATTGTGCTGATCGACCAAATCTGAAATAATTTGATGTTGATAGAGTACCCACATCTCTCTCCATCGTGACCATAACATCCTTGACACATCATTTACTTATTTTTACAAGACTGTTTTTCATGAATTATACCAGATATTCCTTGAGGCCTGGAGACAGCTTTATCTGTTTGGTTTATGGATGCCTAGTTTTTAGATTCTCTATGGAGACTTACAGAAAGAATATATGACCTGAGCCACACAATATACACGTTAGAGATTGTCGTGGCTGAAAAAATACAAGTAAATAACACATAGAAGCAGCAATCATCTTAACAACACAGCTTTAATTGAAAAATAATGACTAATAGGGTGGGTAGCAAGAGAGTTAGACTCTAATTCTGTCAGCAGCTATTGCAGAGAATTTGAGAAACCCAATCCTTGTGTTGACTTGCTACCACATAACGATAATTTATTTGAATTAAAAATCATTTCATAGGTAAGTCATTAATAAATTGAATAGCATCCTAGCTTTAAGAAAAAAATGGGTATAAACTTAAGGATATTGTGAAGTTTACAAACATCATTAGATGAAATATACTATACTATTAAATATACATTACTATTCCAAAAAAATCAAATATTTAAAAAAATCAGGAAAACCATATGAAAATATTATCTTCACCAGATCCTGGTGAGAAAAAAATGGAGAAATTATTCAACTTCTTTAAGCTTTAATTTCCCAGCATAATTAAAAGAACAGTGTTCATTCCCTTTCTACATGGTTCATGGCATGGAGAAGAAATGTAGAGAGATCTCTCCCCTGGCCTCTTCAGTGTGTGTAAAACACCTGACAGCCTACCACTTCTGTGACATTCAGACATCTATCCCTGGGTTGGCTCCATTACAGATGGACAAAGGAGAATTCTCTATCAATCTATAGAAAGTAGGTCTGAACACCCAGCTCATTCTCCTGAGAAGGAAGCAGCATTAAATTCTCATCATCACTAATTTCAAGGAAATAAGCAAGGCTAAAACCCGCTCCAATGCGGAGTCATGCTGCCCTCCCAGTAATCATGGTTGTTGCAGCTGTGGGTGGAGTTCAGGTCCTGCATCTACAGACAGATGAGGAGAAGTGTGAGCCTCACCAGGATGAAGCAGACAGGACTGTGTGAGCAGACAGCCTCAAACCCAAACGCGGGGAGACATAGCAAATGCCAAAGGGGTGGCACGTGAAAGCTATCTTGGCTTTTCCTTGAGTTGTTTACCCTCAGATCTGTAATTTGATTTACATGACATTTCTTATCTAAAGATTACAAGGACCTTAATAGAATCATTCTATAAATGTCACCTTCCTGAGTAGTCATTTTGAATAATCTAGAACCTTTGACTTTACTTTGTATAGTTGAAGGTCTGGCTCTCAATACAAATGAATATTAAATAGATGTACCCTTGCCATAACCATATCTGAAATTCGTTTTGGGGAGCAGCTAGATCATGTTGCAAGAGCACTCACATTTGTATATATAAATATTCAAATGTTTATTTAAATCTCACTACAAGTTTTAAAGCACAATAAAGTTATGTTTTATTTATGTATAACTTGACTGAATACTCCTTAAAATGAGAAAATCCATATTTTCAGATACAAAAATAATTTTCAATGTATCTATGTCAACTCTTTATTTGGCATTTAAGAAATTACTGCACAGACTTCTATCTATTTAAAAAATCATTAGAAATGATTTCATGACAAGCCATTGACCAAGCCAAGAGTAATGCCCTTATTTATCCCATCAACATTTTTAAGAGAGCAGTCAAGTATAAGTTTCAGTTCTTTGTATTCCTTAGTAAAATTTTAGAGCATTCCTGGATCACAGTGGTACAACAGATGTAAACCAGTAGCCCGGTGGTTACATCACACACACACACACACACACACACACACACATGTCTCTACTACAGAACCTCAATAAAACAGATATTTCCTTCCTGCATTCCCAAGTTCTGGACATCATTTGATATTTCAGCAACTAAATTTTATTCCATAGGTCTTATTGTATGCCTTCTCCCCTTACGACATTGTGGAAATGTTTAGGCAAGGGACATCTTTTCCTTCTGTGTCCTTGAGAAAAACTTGCCTCTCCTCGTAGAGAGGTGGCCAGCACCGAGGATGGTCACTCATTGCTTACTTCAACCTCCCAGTGAGGAAACTGAACATGTATATTGCTGACAGTCCCTGCCATATTAAGGATCACAGAGATAACAGAAATGGAAAGTCCTCATCAGTCCTATCAGTAAGTTTTAATAGGAATTTTAATTGTCGTGTTATTTGTGAAGCAGTCTAAAACAGGATGACATCATCATGGTATTACAATGGGATGATTATAATTGTATTGATTAAAATCATTATTTTGAAAAACAGAGTTTGAAAAAAGATCCAGTTTGCCAGTGAAATCATCACAGTTTCCAGCTCTGACTTTGGTTTCTCCTTCCAAATGACCCAGACCTAATCATGACTTACCCTGCCCCCTGCAAAACAATACACCCATCACATCTGGTTGTCAACTGCCACGTCAACATCTTACTCTCCTGAAGACAGTGTGCTGCCTAGCAGCTTCTCCTCACTGCAGACCTTCACAGCTTTCTCCATTACTGGTTTTCTGCAGCACATTTCCGCAGATTGGACACACAAGGTGTCGCTATATTGGAAAGTCCATGCTGCACATTTTGCTCAGTTGGAGAAGATCAAGAGCAGGAGGATGCAATGCTCCTAGCACCTGCTCAGGTAAACAGTGGTGTCCGTGACCCAGTAATGTGCTCCCTGCTGGCAAAGACAATGTGACACTCTTCCATCCACTCCACTGAAAACAGTGAAAATTGAGCCATATTACATCGCTGAAAGGCAATTTTTCTACATTGTATTGCTTCTTTATAATATCCAAGCTGCCCACACAAACAAGCAGAAACCTGTTTTGTTTGATTTCTGCAAAAGGAAGTCTCTGCCCCTGGAAACAATAGGCGCTCAGAGGGAGCTGGCGGGTTGAGTTTGTACAATATCCATGCGGCCACCAAAAAACAGAACCACGTTTGGAAAATACGCTGGCAGCTTTGTCTTCTTCTTGATAAACCATTGGTACACTGTTGTTTCCACTGAATTGACAGGATTGAGTGGTGCTTTTCTCTGTGTCTATTCATGTTCAAGAGTTGGTTCAAAATGAATGCTTCAATCTCCAAGCAGCCCTTACATAAAATTTCTAGGCCCTCTCTCCATCAAATTCCTCGTTGCTCTCCACAGCTGCACCTGATGAGATCCTACACCATTTTCCCCAACTGCTACTTCTTCCAAGGAGCCTGTCCAGTTCCCAAATTACTGTGATTTCTGTCTATCTTACATCTCCAGTGTGTTTGTTGGGTTTCTGTTGCAATCTTTATTTACTTATCTCTCTATTATAAATACTGTATATTTGTCTCTACTATGTCAGGAGAAACAATATCATTTATTATATAGGGGGTGATTAGTGACTATTTATTACATTAATTCCACAAAGCTAAATAGTACTAAAGTTAGAAATATTCTTTTGCTTACAATGGAAAGTTGCCCTTGGCTCTTTCTCAGTTTTTCAGCACTTTCCTCTGCTTGGCTTGGGCTTTATACAAGGTCAAGGAGACGCCAGGGGCTATTTCTCTATGTGTCCAGTTCCAAGGAACTCAAAGGGAGGCAGAACCAAATAGAGCTTTGTTTTGTAGCTGTTTTTCTGGGTTTCTGTTGTTGTTGTTGTCGCTTGCTACTTGTGCCCCATGCTGCTTAATAATGGGTAGACAGAAAGTTCCTGATTGGGTCAGGCCTCCATTTTGAAGGTCTGAGGGCAGACAAAGCTGTTTCTTCAGGACAAATGTTGCCTAATGCTCTGAGGGGGAAATGAAGAAGTGCACAGAGTAACTCTGAGTGACCTCAGCATGGGCAACTGAGTATAAATCACTGCCAACTAGTTGGATAAGTCATAACGAAAGGTCTTTCAATACTTCTCTAGATAATGGTTTCTTTTTTAAACTCCATTTTCTTCTAGCTGGCTACTTCTACCACTCTTATTTCTGCTGGCCCATGCCAGGGTCCCCTCAGCAGAATCTCCCTCCATGCTCTGGCGTGAAGCAATGGTCCAGCAGTCTTTTAAAGGAACATTTGGATTAGCTTATTTGCAGAGCAATTTCCTCTAACTTTTGTGATCCAGTATGCTGGAATTAGGTGACAAGAATGCAGCATATCTTCCTTCTGCATCAAACAAGAATCGGGACCATGTTTTCCCTTTCATCCCAGTGACAAAACCTGATCAGTCTCATGGGTAATTAACATAATAACATTAACATCCACATACCCACTCCTTTCTTCTTCTTCCCACACTTCTGTATTCTTACCTGTTTCTGGCTCTGGCATTAACCCAGCCATTCAGTTAAAAAACCTAAACAACAGCCTAAATCTCCTCTTGTGCCCTTATTCCATCTCTGACATCCACTTCCTAATGATTCCACAGCACGCAGGACTACCGCATGCATTTCCTTCTCTCTATATGCACAAACGGGAGGAAGCTTGGCCCCGAGAATGCTTCATCTAGAGTCCTGTAATAATTACCTTCTCTTCTCTGCTTCCTCAGTAAGCCATCTTGCTCAAACTGAAGCAATCAAATGATTCTCGTCCTATGAGCCTATTGGATCAAGTCCAAACTCTCTAGGAAGGTAGAAGAAATTGACCACCCTCTCCCATCCCTGGAACCTAGCCTTGTTCCAGGACCTCCATGTTGACCAGAACATCCTGATATACTCACATGTTCTTTCTTCCTCTGTGTTCCTACCTTTCTGCACACTTCTATCTCTTTTATTCAATGTAAATTAGAAATTTGGGGGTGAGGTAAGCTGAAGACTCGTATGACAGCAGAGCAGAAGCCATGGGGATGCTGAGCAGGGAAGATAGGAGCAATGTTGCAGCGTTTAAAATGCCTAGATTTGGACAGCCAATGAAGTAACCTTGAGGGGTAAGGAGAGACACACTGTAGTTTGTGGTAACAATAAGAATTCAGCTTTGGGAGACAGAAGAATAATGTCCAGCTAAGCAAGGAAATGTGGGAGAAGATCTAGACAACCCAATGGCCATTGTTCTGCTAGTCACGGTTCTCTTGTCATACTATGTGGGCGAATCACAAACATGCCAGCTGAAACACCTGCACAACCAGTGCCGCCATCCTTGCACCATCCTTTGCGGGAGTGAATTTAGCACAAAGCAATGAGTCCTTGGATTCTGGCTTTGGGAACTGGGTGCAGTATCCATCTGTTTAGTCAATCACAGAACAGATGCAAGTGGGAAGAAGAGGAAGTGTGTGGCCACAATCTTAGATAATAATAAATATTTAAATGTGTATTTGTTCATTGCAATAGATTTAGAAACTGAGGATGAACACCCAAAAAATCAATAACAACAAGAACGAGATGCCTTTATAAGGGATTGCATGTGCATTTGGGTTTATATTAAATGGAAAGTCTGGGGGCATTAAATCTCAAGGAATACTATGGTTCTTTTTGCTTGAATTATGTGAAGCCCCTTTGAGCGAGGAGGAGGTGCTATGGGCCTGGTCTCTGGGCTCCTCTCTGACTATAATTCAGGAGCAGCACGCCGTGTTCAAGTCCTCAAACCCTACAACCCAGAAAGAGATGGCAAGCTGCCTTCTCAGAGAGAATTGCACAGCTGACAGTGGCCTCCTCGGAAAACACTCCACGGAGCATTTCCAAGGAAAGCGAGGAGGGTGGACAGCAAGGTTTGGAAAGATGTAAAGTGAGATACGGATGGTTTTAGTAATGACTTCAGAAGCTGAGAGTTGGCAGGATGGGACATTGTTCAGGTTGTGCTGTAAATATGAAAGCAGTGGGGCTTTGGGGGATCCACTGAGCTAGTGATGCGTTTGGGGTGCAGGTCTGTGTGTGGAGGGGGAGTCACTGGGACCAGGGCCTCTTCAAACCTCCAGAGTGACTGTGGGAAGCGCTGACTCCCCTAAGTTCTAGGGTTCCCGGTCTCCCTGCTGTGAGCAGGCCCCAGTGCAGGGAAGAGCCCCTCCTTCCCAGACATCGCAAGAGGAAGAGCAGTGTGTGCATCCGCTGTCTGGGCAGAGTGGACTCCAGTGCTGGTGCTGTTTTCACAAGCTTCAGAGGAAGGCACGTGTGCACACAGCTTCGCCTTAGAATACAAGTGATACAGGGTTAAAAAAAATCAAACAGTAGAAGTCTTTTGCCGCCAGCCCTTCTGTCCCAGTTCTCCTCAAAATAACCAGTTCCTGGTGTCTTGTGCATAGGGAAGTGTCCAAAGTGGATTCCTCCAGCACACAGGCGCGTGCGCACAGCACAGATGCACCACGAGGCTTCCTCGGCGTATATTTATAGCTGCCATTCAGAAAAAAAAATAACCCAAAACTCTTTTAAGGAAAAAGAATATACCGCTGCCATCTCCCCAGAGCATACAGGAAGTACTTGACTCTCGCTGCAGAGGGTGCTGACCACATTGCTTAGCATGTGTTCTGTTTGATGCTTTTCAAAAATAATACTTGAGCTATTTGAGCCACGCCTTCACCCCTCTTACTTTTATTGTTTTTTCACACAGTTTTTCTTTAACTGTTTTTTGAAACTTAGATTTTTGAAAACTAAGACTGACCCTCTGAATCCAACGGGTTTGTTCTGTTGGAGAAAGAATGTGAAGCGTTTTGTCTCAATCTTAGCAAAGTGCCTTTCTTGTTGAGGTTTTGGGATTAGGTGAGAGCGTTTGCTTTTGCAGGGCTCATGTCCAGTAGTGAGGAGGACAGTCAGTGCTCCTTAACTCCTTCCCTGCCTATGGCCTTTCCATTTTAACCTCTCAGAAAAGGACTGCTGACAACCCTGGAGTCTGTCTTGCTGCAAAAGATGGACTTCTAAGACTTCTAAGTTCTTTAGGTTCAGCCATTAACGAGAATTTTCAGTCAGCATGGATGAAGGTTTTGTTAAACATAGTAGCTGTTTGGAGCTGAATCAGAATGGCCCACAGCGAGTAATTATAATCAAGTCTCCCCCAAAATGACTGCCAGATTCCAGGAAAAACCACTTCAACCTTTGCATGAGATGTACTCAGGCCTGACATTATCAACATAGCTGCCATTTAGTAATTTTCAATAGAATTCACTCGTCAGTGGAGAGCTGAAAAAAAGTCAAGTGAGGCTGGAAAAAGGCAAGCAACACTGGTCAGCCTGCGTCATCATGGAACAGGAAGAGGCAAGCGACACTGGTCAGCCTGAGTCCTATCACGGAACAGGAGGAAAGCTGATAACCGCTCCCCAGCAAAGTTCACGAATCTTAAAGGTCCTTGAATGCTCATAACCTTACTGAGGTGCACATTTCTGAACATGTACATCTGGAACAACTATACCTCACTTAACATCAGCTGAGAGGTGGGCACCAATTGATGCCATCCTTCTTCCTTTGGGAGGAAGGTCAGGAGTAAGAGAGGGGAAGAGAGGGATGGGTGGAGGCTTTGGGATAGAACAACCCCGAAGTGAATCACGGTGGGGAGAAGGAAGGATACCTGCCCAGGTACTTTCTTTCTGTGCAGAGGACAACCAGGCATTTATCACATGAGAAAATGTATAGGTTTAGTACTGATCTAAAGGCCTTTTGTACAAATATAAAGTGTTGTACAATTATAAAGTGAGTTTTCGCTGTAGGGCCAGGAGAATGGGGAGAGTGGAGTGGAGTCTCTTTTGAAGAGGGGGGACTTTTGCCCATGAAACCTGGAGTAACTGAAATCCTGGGAAGCCTAGGCCCCTTCTAGCAGGGAGCCAGTGTGGGACACCACACAGATGCCAGGTGTGTCCATCCACATCACCTTCCAGGTTCCCCACTGCCTGAATACATCCCCTCCCCCGGACATCACTCCAGGACCCCTGTAGCCTGCCCAGGCTGTGTCTCCCACCCCTGAACCCAGAGAATCTCATCCTGGGCATGGGAAAGGCAGGAAGCCCCTGGAGCCCTTGAAAGGAGCTGTGGCCTGGTCACTAGAGGCCTGGCCACTGTGCTTTGCTAGTCATCTCCCAGGTGAATCCCCTAAACCTGGAATGGGGCTCTGGGAAACTCTAACCTAGAGCAATGTGCCAAGAAAAGACGATGCCAAGAAAAGCGGCCTCTCTGCCACCCATGGCTTCCTTCTGTCCTCTTCCTCCTCTGTATTCAGTCCTCCAAGGAGGCCACAGGCAATGGCGGTCTCTGCCTTGCTGAGGAACCGGCAACAAAGAGCCTTATTCTATCGCTCGGCACACCATCTCCTTATAATGGCATTTTTATTCATTTCACTCTGCTGTCCGTCGCCTGGCTTGCCAGCATGACATGGCATGGTTGTGGTGTGAATTAGGTTGGCTTAGTCTGGTTTGACTTTGGGTTGGGTTTGGTTTAGTGAGACCAGGTCTCATTGGCCCCCAAATACTAGGCTCAAGCAGTCCTCCAGCCCCAGCTTCCCAAGTGGCTGGGACTATAACCATTACCAGGGGCCCAGTTTGTGACTCACTTGGACAGCTGTTCAAACTACTTCGTGTGGTGCTGTCAGTGACAGGACTACACACTTTAATGACATCTCTCAAGCTTATTAAGAATATTTTTTTCTGTTGCTGTTGCTTATTCCTTGTCTGACAAAATCTCTAGAGTGGCTTTAGACTGAAAGAAACATAAGACGTTCCTCTGTACCTTGAACCCAAATGCACTCTCAAAACGCACCTAATTAAGGTAGCAATGTCAAGGGCTGTTTCCAGTTTCCCCTTGTGCCTCAACTTGGCTTTTCCAACTCCTCTTCCAAGCACACACACAGGGAAGCCCTGCACTTTTCCCAATCTGTGGCCTTCGAATCCCCTATCCCTGTCTTTGTGGTCAGTCTCCCAGTGGGGAAGAGCTCTCGGGACTTACAGCTTCTTTCTATTTGTCTTTCATTTGCTCCTCTTTGGTCTCCTTACCATAAGTTCCAGTGCCACAGAAAACTCGGCCTTACTGCCCTCTCACCTTCACCAGTGTTTCAGAGTCCTTGGCTGTAGCTCACAGATGGATTACAGGGAGGAACTGGATCAAAGTGGAGCAGAAGCAGCAGGAGAACCCCATCACCAGACCTCTGCCAGCAGAGAAGTCTCCGACTTTCCTCAGTATTGTCTTCTTTCCAGCACTATTGCTGAGCATCAACTGGTCTCTTCTTAGAAATTTAACTTCATTTTTATCCCTAATACCAGATAAACAATGTGTGGGGAGTAAGGGTTAAATGCCATGTATTTCAAATAGAGCGATAGGAAGTATGAAAATATATCAACATTTACCAAGTGGCCACTCACCTGCGGTACAGATTCATCTAGCAAGCATTTGTTGAGGGTCACTATGCCAAGGACATTATGCTAAGTTATAGGACCACAGAGAGGAGTGGAAAATGAAATCTAGGGAGTCAAGATGAGGTACAGACCAGAAAAATCATCTAATTGTTGTAATACATTAACTATACTCCATCTACACTGTGTCTCATGCTGTATCTATGTTGAGGGATATCCTACCAGGCTACCTAGAAAATGTCTACTTTGAAATACAGCTCCTCATCTGCGAGGCATTGTCTGATTGGCTGAATAGATTTGGCTAAGTCTTCCTTTCACCCCCCCTTTTATCTATCACAACTCCTTAGAATTCACGAACAGGACCCTTAGTCGCAGCTAAGTACACTAGGAACCTCTTGAGGGAGAATGTTTCTTCTGAGCATCACAGTGGTATCTGCAAGACTCACTTCTTAGTATGTTTTAAGTTCCATTTTGTTTTTATAGATACCATGTTACCATTAGAGATGAGAAAGAAGTTCTGGCATTCTGTTGCACAGATGGGTGATGATAGTTTTAACAATAATGTACTACACATTCCCAGAGTAACTTCTTAATAATAACTATCATGTGACTGACGGATCCTCTCCACTTGAGAATGGAGCTGCAGGCACAGAACCACATGTGTGCATTTCTATCTGTGTGTAGGTGCATGTGCGTGTGTGTGTGCATACATGTGTGTAGATGTGCGTGTGCATGTGTGTGCATGCATGTGTGTGTGTGTCTATGCAGACACGATGCAGAGGGTTCTGGAAGCATGCCACTCACTTAAGGCTCTAAGTAATAGACTTTATTCAAGTACTTTTATCCTCTAGAGAAAAATCTTGAGGAATCACTTCAAATAGTTATAAAATAAGAGAAATATCTGCGTCTCATTTCAACATTCACTTTTAGTGTTCCCTCCCCAAATTCTTTAATATTAGATCATTAATTTGCCTTTGCTATGGAAATAATATTTGACATGAATACCCTCATGTTCAGTCCTGTCTGAGGCTCTTGTTGTGAGGGGCTTTTGTTACTATATTTCGAATTTATCTCTGATAAACGGCTTTATGCATTTTGGCATTTTCCCAACTTGAGACATTCTATATTCCAGTGTTGCCTCTTCTAGTCACCGAGTTCAAACACAGCGTTTCCCAGTGTGCCTCCCACAGCCACGTCCCCAGCATCAGAGCCCTGTGAGGGACACTTTCTGACACCAGCTCCGTGCATGTGGCTCAGCCCCTTCTGTAGTGGATGGAGAGGCACAGGCTGTCCCAAACCAGGCCTGGCAAATGAGTCTCTCTGAGCAGGAAATCCGAGCCTTCCCACGGAAGCCCTGCCTTTGGATAATTTTTCTGGAGCTGAGAACTGAAGCAGGTCACCTAGTTAAGCTGGACTGAGAACAGATCCAGATGGGTCCTAGCAAAATCTAAGTCCCCTGTGACTTAGGTTTGTGTTTATGCGTGTGCCCTTGAACCAGGCTTGAACAAAAATGATTCCTACTCCCAAGGACTTTGGTGGTTTGCAAGGAGATTAAATGTTCACCCCCCTCTGCCGCCCCCTCCTTGGGTCTTCTTTCCACCAGAGCCCCTTATCCCTTTTGCTTCTCAGTACAGAGCTGTCTCTCTGGTCCACTGCAGCTGTTCTGAGCATGATTAGACATCGCCACTCTGCCTGCTCTCTGAGGATACATGGCGGAATGCACGGGTACAAGTGTTATCAGGAGCCCCCAGAGTTCCCAATCCCAAATCCAGGCCACAGCCAGCTTCTTCTCCCCACACCTGCCCAAAGTAGCATCCCTTCCCCTCTGCAGTGGCTGCCTGGGAGCCTTCGATAATGTTCTCCTCCTGAGCCCTTTGTCTGCAGGAAAGGCTGAAGGCAGCAGGCGGCTCTCCAGACAACCAGCCTCTCAGCTATCTGCAGCAAGTTAAGCCTCAGCCATCGCCGCGCTCAGTGACACATGAGAAACTGAAAAGCGCTGGATCTCAAGGAGAGTCCTCTGAGCCAGAGGGTCCCTGAAACCCCCTGATGTAATAGTAGCCCACAGTAAAGATAACTAAAAACCATCTAGCGGGGTAAATAGCAGGGCGTACATGAGCACATGACAATTCGTTTGCAGAGTAGGTTTTAAAAACACAAACTTCCTGAGGACAGATCTTTGGATGGGCTTCAAGGAATAGTTTAGTAGGACACTGTTTTGAACTATAAGTAGCGGGAATATCATGTCCCTCAAACATCAATACTGGGGAGCACTCATGGATAGAGATGCCAAGGAATATATTATGAAAGAGACCCCAAATAGGCTCTCAGATGGGCAAGACACAGCGGAAGGCGTCCACAGCTCTGAGTGGCCTCCAGGGGGCACCATACAGAAATCCACAAACCGTCTTTGGAGAAAGGAATTGAAACGTAGATGTTCTTTCTGTTGGGATGTGGAGAAACATTTTTATAAAAACAGGCAAATAGTTAATGGTATCAATGCACCAGGGCTTTCTCAACACCCATCTCCCAGGACAATGACCCATTGGGGGGAAATGTCTTATTTCACTGAGTTCTGAGATAGAAATTATTTTAGCTTAAAAGTCAACCCCTACCTGGCTCAGAAGCTCCGTGTAAAACATTATCCATTAAGAACATAATGAAAAAAACTTCAATGCTAGCTGACCGAGCTAAGGTTGGCACTTAGAATGAGTTGTCTAGTTCTTTTGGAAATAACTGTCAAGGATCTGCCACCCTTCGGCATTCCTTCTAAATGACAAATCTACTTAGAGCTACAAAACGTACTCTTATAGTTAACCTTAATTTCCCTTAAATCTTTTACATCATCTTAATTCCTACTTGGTCTCAGAAAAACTACAGGACCGATAGGAACATGTTCTTTCTAGCCCAAGATTTACATGCTTTCTATAGTTTCCTCTATTTTTCTTGTTTTGCCTTGTTTGCCTTGTCCTCACTTTCCACACCCATCCTGGAGTCTCTATACCTTCGTAGCTCTCACCCACTCCACATCCAGCCCAGGGAGGCCAGAGAAATGGTTCCGTTTCCACGGAGATTGACCATTGGAGGGAAATATAGAATCAAGATACACAAAGAATTTTTAACAGTGCACTGGACCTCCAAGTTTTATCACTTAGAACAATTCACTCTACGCCGATCATTGATGGCTCATGCCTGTAATCCTAGCTACTCAAGAGGTTGAGATATGGGGGGAGGGGGGGATGCAATTCTAAATCTGCCCAGCAGGACAGTCCATGAGACTCTGTCTCTAATTCCCCAGCCACAGTCTGGGCTGGAGGTGTGCCTTAAGTGGCAGAGTGCTAGTGGAACAAGGGTGAGGCGGTGAGTTCAAGCCCAGTACTGACAGAAATAAGAAAAAGAAAATCCACTCTGTCCCTATAGATATGGGCTGCAGCCATGCTCACCACCTGGCTCAGGGGAGACGGGACACAGCACCCCATAGCATCACTATGCACTTACTAGTAGAGCACTAGTGATGACACACCCAAAGCAAGTACTTGAAATAGCATCTAATTATCACATGTGCATTTTTAAGACTAGTTTCAAGATGCACATTTTCTCTTTGACCTACTTTAATTTTTCTTAATATTTTACACTTTCAGTTTAGCTTAACAGTGATCTCAAGATACTAAAATTAATTTGGATAATTGTATTGCATTTGAAGACCCTTCTTGTTTACACATGCTTGCAAGCTAGCTCTACTTTATGAGGAAGTAGTAATAGTAGTAGTCATGTTTTCCCATCCAGTTATGTGATAGCAATGGAAACTGAGACCAGTTTCTCCAAGTGCAAAGTGGGATAATTATAAAAGTTATAGTTATCATGTATGCATATCATTGTCTTAGGGATTGTACACTTGTAATTCCATAATCTGACATCATTCATAAACTTAAGGATTGTCTACTTTATAAAAGTGAATTTTGAATAAAAAGTGTTATCATTCTTCTCTGAGCTCTGCTCCTTGAGCTGTTTATGTCACTATTAAGTAGTCAGAATTGATCCACATTTTCTCCATTCATTGAAGAGTACAGGAAGGAAAAGACAAGTCAGCCCTTTCTAGGATACTGGCTTTGGCTGAGTTTAGACCGGTACAGTTTTATAATGCAAATGTGTGTGGTTTTGTAAAATCACATAAATATATGAAAATAAGAGATAAAACATATTCATGACATGGTTTGATATGATATGAAAATGAATGTTAAAGTTATTTAGTCATTCTCTTTTTCAACATTCTCAAATATATATGTATATATATATATATATATATGTATTTTCTTTACTCTGGAAAATAAACAAAATTTCAAGTGATCTTATTTTTTAAAAAGACTAGCCAATTTGCTTAGCAAAATGTGAGCCAGTTCTAGTTCCCTGAAAGCTTTGTTATAAAAGTCTATTCTGTAGACATCAAGAATGATTTCTTTTTTGGGGGGAGGTCCAGTCGTGGGGCCTGAACTCTGGACCTGGGCACTGTCCCTCAGCTCTTCAGCTCAAGGGTAGCGCTCTACCACTTGAGCCACAGCACCACTTCTGGCTTTTTTGTTTTTGTTTATGTGGTGCTGAGGAATCGAACCCAGGGCCTCATGCATGCAAGGCAAGCGCTCTACCACTGAGCCACCTTCCCAGCCCTTCGAGAATGATTTCTAAAAAGCTGCTCCAATGTCCAGAGATTGTGTGGAATGGTAAAGTATGAAAATGAAGGCTTTCTGTTGTCTCCTATAAGAAATCCCACTATAGAGGGTCAAAGTCACCTTGACTTTGTCAAAGGTGAGCTTTGGAAAGACACGGATGCTTCTAGGGAGAGAGCAGACCCTAGAAACTCCTGTGGGCGCTTAATCCCCAAGCTCACGGTGTTAAGGCCTTGGGAGTGTATAGCTCACAGGAACGGAGTTCATGAACTCAATTTGTTTCTTCGCAAAAGAAGCCAAAGAAACACTCCTTGTTCTTTATCCTATGGGAGGACACAGCAAGCCACCGCCGTCCACGAGCCAGAAGAGGAGCCCGCAGCTCCACCTCTGCCGGCCCTGGCTCTTGAGCTAGCCTTCTCCAGAATCCTGAAAAATTCTGTGTGTGAGCATCTGTTATGTGGTTTTTTTTTTTGTTTCATCAGTATGAACCGATGAACACAGTATCTTTTTCTGATCCTTCTCTTCCATTGATCTGTTGTTACTGGTTTAAAAAAAATTAGGTGAAATTCTTCATTTCCAAAGACTAATGATCCCATTCTCTATATCCTGACTTCACTGAAAGAGTCCAGAATAAAATAAGGAGAAAAGAATCCTAAATTTCATGGCTGATGTATCTCAGGAATGCTATTTTCTCAGATAGTTAGAAATGAAACAAAGAACAAAACCCCTAATCAAAACTGCCAAATTTGAAGTAAAGACTAAACTGAACAAATAAATTCCCCCCCCCAAAAAACAACAAATAAAATCCCACTCTGAGATCTAGGCACACTTACCATGTGTCTTCTTACCAGGTCCCTTTCCCCGAGCTGGTCGGCGGGGCTACGAGGTAAGCACATGTCTGACAGTCTCTGGATTTTTTTCTAGGCACTGACATTTGCAATCTAGGACGACTTCTTGTGTGCCAAGCGGTCCTGGACGTCCAGCCCATCACGGAAGCCAAGAACACCTTCTGCCCTCTGATGGGAGCACAGCGGAGTCCACTCTCCCCAGCGGTGAGCCTCCCTGCAGCCAGCCCTGCCTCGGGCCTGCAGACTAGCGAGCTGCAATATGGCCTACCCGGGGCTACACCTGAGACCATATGGACCTTCAGCTGCCGCACCATGCAGGAAGGCAAAGACCAGATGGAGCCGACAGTACCTGTGTGGGGCCGTCTGACTCCACACTGCTGGGGGCCCGGTGTGTGGAAAATGGCAGACTATAAACATTTAAATAATAATACTACAACACATGTTGATTGTTTTCCACCAGGAAGGTAAAAGAGAAGAAGAAGAAGAGAAAAAAAAAACTTCTTGGGAAAGATAAACTTACTGTGGAGCAGAAAGGAAATTTCCCTTTCTTTTTTTCTTTAGCAAAGCTTAACAGGCAAAGTGTTAAACCCAAACAGGGATCTAAAAGGAGGCCCAGGGCAAGCATGGAGCATTGGACAGCACGGGCTGATAAGGCAGACTTAAGGGTACGAGGAGGTTGCTGTGTGGTTTTGCACAGGAGATCACCGAGTCTCCTTATACAAAAAACAAGTCGACCAAACTCAGCAGTGTGCTTCAGAGTGGGGCCTTAGGGTCTGACACAAACACAGTCAATAAGAGCCAAAGCAGCCCAAACTCAGGCTACTGCCTGGTGTCAGGCAATTCGGAACATCGACTAGCTCTAGAGCACACCCCTCTTTAAACATTCGGGTCTTGCATTCTTGGATTTTTCAAGACTAAGCCAACTGTAAAATACTTTAAAAAAGAAACAACTATTTTCACTAAGGGAAAATTGAAAATGAAGTTTCTTTAACTTATACATCATAATTATGTGCTATACATATGCAGGCTGATAAAATAACTTTCAATCCATTGGGAATGATAAGTACATGAATTAGGAAGTAGAGCTGTAGCTCAAGTGGTAGAGCTCTAGCCTTGAGCACAAAAACTCAGGGACAGCAACCAGGCCCTGAGTTCAAGTCCTATTACTAGAAGAAAACACAAACCCTGCAATAGCACATGAATAATATGAGTGCCATTTTCCTTTTTACTTTTCTTTTTTGTAATGAAAATAGTTAATAACTAAACCTTAGGAAACAATCAGTATCGAATACAATATTACTAACTATAATCACAGTGATATCCATGAATTACACATTAATGTTATTCATTAATAATCATTGGCTGAGTAAATGGGGTTAGGACTTTTACTAGTATACTTTCATTGGCATTGTGCTATTTTGATTTTCTGATGAAATGCTCTCCCTCTATCATTCCTTCTCACTCTCTCCTGACCTTTCTTTAAACAATATCACCAACTTCATTGTTCTCTTTTCATACATTCATAAAAAGAGCTTCAACCATGTTCACCTTTCACCCTCCTCCTGCCCACCACTGGTGCTCAACCACAGCAGGGCCTACTGTAAATTCCTGTCATTCATTTCCTTCCATGTATATGGCTTCTACAAAAGGGATTTAGCATGGTGTTTCACACATGCAAATGTTTTACTTTAACCAGGTTATTGCTTTTAAATAGAAAACATTTATATACCATATAGCTTCATAGTGTTAGTTTGCTGTAAGTTCTAAATTCTCCAAAAATGTAAAAAGAAGATACCAAGTATTTAATTATTCCTCCACGCCACCAATATGCATAGATTTCTGGTAAGATTACTTGAAAATATTGTGCTCATGGTGTAATAGGTACAATTGTCTTAGCTTCAATAGGTGCCTGAGAAACATGGTCCTTGACTTAGAGCTATGAATGGATTGAACATCATTAGAAAAGCGTTAAAAACATAATGAGGAGGATGAAGAAGAGAGGGAATCCCAGCTAAGGGAAGGAAAAATCATGGGAAGATAAAAGCAATGTGAGCAGAGATGCACACACTCTCTTCTATTGCTGAAACCTTAAAGAACACATATGGACTCTGAGAATGTAAGAATTCTCTAAGAGACCTTGTTTTCCAAGTAGAGGGGCAGAGACACCTCCCCTGGGTAATGGGCTATCAGATGATAGGAGGATAAGATCAGGACAAAACTTTAGATATCGCTAGGTGATGACATCATGAATAATACATTTGGGACAGAACAATCAGGATACGAGATGGTGAACTCTAAGGTAGTGAGACAGTCTTTGAATGAGATGGTAAAGCTGTGAAGAAAGAAGCAAATCAAGCAGAGTGAAGAAATAGGAAATCTCACAGCCAGGCACCGGTGGTTCATGCTTGTAATCCTAGCTACTCAGGAGGCTGAGGTCTGAGGATCACGTTCAAAGCCACTTTGGGTAGGAAAGTCCATGAGACTCTTATTTCCAATACGCCACGAGAAAACCAGAAGTGGCGCTGTGTGTCAAGTGGTAGAATGCTTGCCTTGAGCTGAAGAGCTCAGGGACAGTGCCCAAGCCCAGAGTACAAACCCCATACCTGACAGGAAAAAAAGAGAGAAAGAAGGAAAGGAAGCAAGAATGAAGGCAAGAAAGAAAGCAAGAAAGAAAGGAAGGAAGGAAGGAAGGAAGGAAGGAAGGAAGGAAGGAAGGAAAGAGGGAGAGAGGGAGGGAGGGAGGGAGGGAGGAAGGGAGGGAGGGAAGAAAGGACGGAAGGAAGGAAGGACGGAAGGAAGGAAGGACGGAAGGAAGGAAGGAAGAGGAAGTCTTTCTATGTACCGAAAAGTCTGCCCACCATCGTTGTCATGACAACTTGCACCCAGATGATTCTGTCAGCGCTCTGGCCTCCAGGTCCCTTGGTCTTCCTCTGTGGAAGGAGCAGCCTCACCCCCAGGGCTGCACCCACGTCTGTGCCGCTCATGCCTAGGTCCCATTCTTTTCATTCAAGCTCACGCTCTTTGGCCACCACCTCCTTCCATTCGCGTCCTCTGGGTGGCACGGGTCTTGTCACCCCAACGGGAACACCGATCCCTTGGGTGACTCATCTTTCCTTTCCCCATGTGAATCCACAGCCCGTCACAGTCCTCTCTGACTCCGTCCACCCTCACTACGTCATCCTCGTTGGCAAATCCATTAACTCCTCTCAGCCTCGTACACTACAATTTCACATCTAATTATTTCTGAAAGCTTGCAGCCGTATTCACTGCTCTCAAAACACTTCCCAGGAATTCAAGTGTTTTTTGATTGCTATTTGGTCATCGTAACACAGTCCCATCAGCTATTCACCCTTGTACTCCTTTATCTGGCTCATAAACTCCTGTTTATCCTCAAACATCGAACACCTTCATTCCCACTTTTTGCTTATTAAATAACCGGTGAATTGCTTGGTATTTTCTTGGTATGATTTTAGCAAACAAAAGCGAATTCCTAAAAACTACCAGCACCAAGTCTACCAGTCAGCCCTGAGCACTGCAAGTCTGAGCGCCTTAACTCTTCTGAGTGAATACCTCCAAGCTCATGGTTTAGGGAACCTTTCATGTCTACACCCACTTTCTTCACCTTCTCATCCACACAAGAGCATTATGCATCCTATTTTCTCCCACTACTAAATCATTACCATGGATGCAAATATACTATTACTTTTTCCAGTCTTACGAAGAAATAATAAAACCACTGTTTTCTTTCTCTGTCTTTTAGAGTACCAGATATGAAAAAGTTAAACGTTTGTTATCTACTCATTCTTTTCACTGCTCCGGCTTCCATTTTGTCTTTGTTGCATCCCAGTAAGCATTTAGTATCGACACTCCTCTTACAAAAGATATCAATGACCTCTCTCTTGTTATATCCCTGGAGGTCAGGCCTTGATGTTGGCCTGACCAATGCAGTGGACACATTTGAGCATCCCTTTTTGTCCGTCATAAAGTTTTAATTTTGTTTCTAGTCTAGTACAGATCCTTCCACCACGCTAGTTGTCCTTCCTTGGTATGCTTTGATGATTGCTCTTCATCTCCCCAACTTCATAATCACTGAAGTCCAGAGGCGTTGGGTCTTCCATGTCCTCTCCTCTCCTCCCTTCTCTTGCTGACATCTCCACCTCCACGCTGGCTGCTTCCAGCGGATGTTTCCAGTGGATGTGCATGTCTCCTTTACATTCCTGCTTCATAAATCTGACTTTCCACTCTGTATCTTCCATTCTTTCTCTAACTTATTCCAAACCCAAATTCTTGCTGTTGCTTTTAAAACCTGATTCACCCTTAGAAGTTATCTAGATTTCTGTGTTCAATTTTTAAAAGAATTCTTTCAATCCTCTCTGTGTGTCTTTCTGTCTGTCTCTCTGTCTCTATTTCTGTGTCTCTCTCTTTCTCTATGTCTCTCTGTCTCTCTTTCTCCCCCCTTTCTCCCTTCCATCCCTCTCTCCAAAAGAACTATTATGGAAATACTCAAGTGCTGATTGTTGCCTGAGCTTTCTATTTCTTCAAAGCACTCAGTGTTTGAGGAGTAACCAGCTCCACATATGATTTGTACATGTTATGTGCTTTAACCTCCAGCATGACAGTATCAATGCAGAGAAATGTTTCTGCTCTTCCACTCAACACTTGTACGATTTGCGGAAGGAAAACCAACTGCAAGATGATAATCAGATACACATACCCCACCCACTTGACAAGATCTAGGCTAACCACAACATTCTCTGCTCTGGTGGTTCTGATTTTTCTGAATCAGAAGTGAGTGCTGCTTCTCTCTGTGCTTCAGGCCTTTGCCCTGGGTGCCAGCACTGGTCGCTCACACTCTGCATCCTGCGCCTCCCTGCTGGACTTCCCAGGCCACAGTCTGCCCCACACTGGTGCACATCTCGGTCAGTACCAGGGCTCTGCCTGCAGCGCCTTAGGCTTGTATTCTATAAATTGAAAACAGACACAGGTGTATTGCAGTTCCAACTTTAAAACCACAGAACAAGCCTAAAATCTTCATGAAACAAGAGAGTAATGCACAAAGTAAACTTAGGGTAATGAACAGAATATATTTGTTTAAATTTTTACAACTCCTAGTGTTCAAGATGCACACTCAAAATTAAAAACATGCTCGGGTAAGAAAGTAATGTGCCCGAGCTGGGTCATCAGATTCTCCTCTCGGAAACTTCTGGCATGGAAAAACTCCTCTGCTTGTAAAACTGTAAACACACTAGGATCTTTGGGATGAAACAAAGGATTAAGAATAAGAATAGGCTGAGAGTCTTGCGGAATTTGTTTAAAATACTCCAGGCCTGAGCGCAGTTTGTTTGATCTCTGTCTTCTGCTTCTTCTAGTATGTTGAGGGAGTTGCTCAATGCCTCAGCCCAGTGTCTCTCTGTGTCTGCATCTGCATCTCTAACTGCTGCAGGCTGCATGGCGCCCTAAGCCCAATATGCCTTTGCTATCTGAGGGCCACAAGGCAACTTCCTTTACTACGACTCTACAGCAACAATGCTCCTGGTTAGCGCAAGACTGCAAACGCACCTGCACCTACAAGATTCTTCCAAATACTCAAAGTGTTCAATCCTTGTTTGTTCCATCTTTGAAAATACTCCCGAGTTTGGTAAGGCAGTTTTCTACACAGAAGGAGGATCTCTGGTCATGTGAGTTCCCCCAAACAATGAATGTTTTTCATATCTTATTTCAGAAGACAAGGAATTTTGGGTATGCTTTCATTGATTCAGCTCCAATCAGCAATTAATTACACATGTGATTTAAATGCACAAAATAATTGTGTTTAATTCCCAAGAAAAGAGAATCTACTTCATCAGCAAAAGTAATTTAATTTAATGTTAGCAAACTCGTTTCAACCGCATTGGAACGCATGTGATGGAGGCATTGTCTCTCATACAGATCAGACCACAAATAGCTCTTTCCAGACACAGAACTCCAGTGCTCACGTGTGCTTCATTTGTTTCTGATAAAGAAAATATTTTTCTTCCCAAACAGTAACATGTCTTACCGGAAACAGTTATATTCTCATTAGAAGCTGTAACCTCTAACTTGGCAGCTTACACAGCCCACAAATCATCAATTTCCAGATAAATACAATCACTTTGCAAATCACTGAAAGATTTTTTTTAAGGTGCTGACTAAGAACTTTGTGGGATTTGCTGAACTACTTCAATTAAAATATATATTGATGCATTCTATGTCCCTGAGAACAGCAATATGGTAATAAGCTCTAAAAACTCAGATCTGTGCCTTTTTGTGGCAGCAGCCTACTCTTTTTCCTTTCTCTAATCAGTAATCAGTTCTTCTAGAGGTTTATATGTTCAGTATGTAATTTGATTTTCTTCCCTGGCAGGCTCTTACATAGACTGAATACAGAGATTAAAAGTACATATATTTAGAATCAAGAAAACCATAATGTATGTTTTTGCTGCTCAACAATGCCAGGGCCCTGTACATTAATCAAGGTAGAAGGCTTCCAGCAAGCTCAGAGAAATAGCTGATCTTTATTCAGTGTTTCAGTATCAGATACAGAATGAGGGAGAGGCAGGGGCTGGTGAGCTCTTACCCGAACAGTTTTTCATCATTTGATAAAGGAGCTCCTCTTTCACTCCAGCCCTGAACCTTAGGAAGATATGGGATGAGGGCGTCATCACATTGCACAGTGCTATGTGCCATTCTGGGACTCCCGTCTGGTCCTACCAAGAGATTGCCCCTCCTTTTTCCTTTCATAATGGAACTGTATCTTTAAATGCAGTATCCAGACCCTACCTTAACACAAAAAACACCTGTTGGGGTGAGACCCCCCCACTCTGCTGGTTTGGGCATGGTCTCTGCTCTCTCTGATGGGATGCAGTAACTGTACCTGGGTTAGGAAGGCATTAGAAAACCCATCTCCATCAGAAAGAATGTGCTCATTACCTTGCCCCATTTGGGAAAAATTATATTAAGTGAAGTAAGCCAGGCCCAAAGAAACATAGGTCCCATGGTTTCCCTTATCTGCAGTAACTAGTACATGTGTAGGACAAGCAGAAAAGGCCAAAAGCTATGTACACATGACCATATAAGATGATGTGAAGCAAAATGAACTCCAAGATAGGGACACAAATACCTTTTTTCTTTATTGCTATTGTTTCTAACATTTTTATAATGTACCATGTGATTTTTTTTGTTGCTTTGTATATTCCTCCCCATGGTATAACCCCTGTTTTCACTGTATTTGATGTCGGTGCCCTGCATCTTGTATATACACTTCTCTAATTCAGGGAGGGGAAAGGAAAAAACAAAATGCTTACATAAGGATACAGGTTGACCCATTGTAACAATGAGATGTACAAAACACTATGTTGAAAACGAACTTTACAACTTCAGTGTGGCGGGGAGGGGGGAGAGTTGTTGTGGAGGTGGGAAGGAAGGGGTAGTAGGGAGAAAACAAAGGAGGAGGCAACAATGCTCAATAGGAAATGTGCTCATTACCTTGCTCAAGTAACTGTAACCCTTCTGTACAGCATTTTTATAATATAAAAGTACAAAAAACAGAACACCTGGTGATGGGACTGCAGATAAGAGACTGGGAACAGGTTTCACCCAATGTAAGATTTGATAACTCATCCCATCCATTGACTAACACAGCTAAAATTAGAATAATCTTGATGATTAGACCTAACTAATAAAATGGCAAATCTGAATGATGTATATTCATGGACAGGTTATGGAGATTTTTTTTTCCCAGAGAATTTAAGGTTGATTTTTTTCTAACTCATTGGAAGAATCAAATCTGTCACTTTCTAGCAGAGATACATTGTGTGTGTGTGTGTGTGTGTGTGTGTGTGTGTGTGTGTGTGCGTGTGTGCATGCCAGTCCTGGGATTTGGGTGCTGTCCCAGAGCTTTTTTTTGTAATTTAATTTTATTTTATTTGTGAACATACTGTACAGAGGGGTTACAATTACATGGGCAGGATAATGCATACATTTCTTACCAAGCATTGCAGCCTCCTCCTTTGTTTACCCTTCACATCCCTTCCCAGCCTCCCCCCTCCCCCCCCCCCCAACCCTTCTCCTTCCCTCCCTTCCCCCCCCCCCACCCCCCACACCGACGATGTAAAACTCGTTTTGGACATGACAACTTGTACTTCTCATTTTTGCAACAGGTCCACCTGTATCCTTAAACAACTGGTTTTTCCCCATCTCCTCCACAAGTTATACTGACATCAAATATAGAGAAAGCAGGGGTTATACTGTGGGGGAGGGACATGCAAAGCAACAAAGAGATAATCTTATAAATGCTTTAGAAATACATGCATGAAAGAAAAAAACATTAAAATACATATCTAAGGGTTCATTTTCCTGACATCACATTATCTGACTTCCACTTGACTCATACATATTGCAAATAAGGGAAACCATGGGACCTATGTTTCTTTGGGCCTGGCTTACTTCACTTAATATAATTTTTTCCAAGTTTTTCCATTTCCTAACAAATGTGGCAATGTCATTCTTTCTGATGGAGGCATAGAATTCCATTGTTGTCCCAGAGCTTTTGTACTCAAAGCCAGCCAGCCACTTGAGCTACAGCTCCACTTCTGGATTTTTGGTGTTTTATTGGAGATAAGTCTCAGGACTTTGCTGAGTGGGTTGACCTTGAACCACAGTCCTGGGATATACAGGCGTGAGCCACCAAGCACTTGGCTGAGACACATTTTCCTCATTATTATTTTTTTGGGGGGAGGTCCAGTCGTGGGGCCTGAACTCTGGGCCTGGGCGCTGTCCCTCAGCTCTTCAGCTCAAGGCTAGTGCTCTACCATTTGAGCCACAGCACTACTTCCGGCTTTTTTCTTTTTGCTTATATGGTGCTGAGGAATCGAGCCCAGGGCCTCATGCACGCAAGGCAAGCGCTCTACCACAGAGCCACCTTCCCAGCCCTTTCCTCGTTATTATTAAGGTGCTGTACAAAGGTTGCAATTCCACAAGTCAGGTTATGGATACGATGCTGCTTCCACAGTGTCACCCCTTCTTCCTTGCCCCCTATTTTCCTGAGATGCATTTTTTAGAATACAACAAGGGGACGCATGTTTTCTGCCACATGTGGAAGTTGAAAACCTATAGCAAGACAGAGTTTTCTCTGCATGGTTTCTATGAAGCTGAGCTTAGGTACCCAGGGTCTGCACAGACCAGGCCTGAACAAGCAATAGGATTAAAAGTTAAGGGAAGGGCAGAGAGGGGAGACACTGATTGAGATGGCTACACTCACAGACTGCTTTGTGCAACGGTAGCTCCTTTGTACAACACTTACAGATAATTTAAAAAACATTCTAAAATAAATAAGTGAAATGAATTGGAGACATTCCTAGGGGTGGTGGGATGCCAAAGGGCTCACCTTTGGTTTGTCTGTTGTCCTCCCTCATTTCCATGTCCAGACGAGCGGTGTATTACGTGGATGTAATCAGGACCCTGCACAAAGAAGCCTCTCAAAGCAGCTGTGGAACAATGCCACCCTGGCTCCCACCTCTGTCCTCCTGTTTGCAGGTGACCCTTTTCTGCTCCCAGTCCTCCCTCTGGGAAGGACACAGGGAAACGTTCCCTAACTGCTAACAATCCTCTCTGCAGGAAGATACCAGCTGTTTCAGTAAAATAAGTAAATACGTTTCCAATCAGCCCAGCCACTCTTCAACACAGCCACTTAATGCATTAGAACCATTCATTATTACAGCACAGTTTTAGACCACATAAAAATAAACCACAACTGGTCCTTTGAATCTAACATGAACGAATGTCAAGAAAGCTCAACGAGGCTCTTCTGTGCTACAACTAGACAGATTTAATGGCTGTGGGGTGTGGGGAGCGCTGGTGGGTTGGGAGGATGGGAAATAAAGGAAGCTCGTGGACTCTAAATAGCACCCAGTTGTGGTGCTGACCTCAGTTCAATACACTCAGCCCCAAGAAGTCAATGGCTTCCAAGGGAACATAGACCCTGTCAGGAATTTGGAGTATCTCGAGCACCTTGGATAGAACCTATCAAATAGCATGCAACCAGGAAGTCCTGTGAATTAAGCACAGACAAGTAGATCTATTTACCCCCACCCCCCAGAGAACAGCTTCCCAAGTCCCAGCCGGAGCAGCCATGGCCCTGTGGAGGGATGCAGGGACCAGGGCCCTGGGTGGCCGTTCCAGTCTGGATGGAAGAGCTGAGACAGGAAAGCTGGCACGTGTGACCAGAGGGTGCGAGCTTCCGCTCAGGTACCTGATGGCAGCGCTGCGTCCTTCCCTTCAGCTGAGGATGAGCTGTGAGTAAGCGCAGCCCAGCCCCTGGGTGAAGACACACCTGATTACAGACAGCAGTGACACACACTAGCCGAGGGAAGCAAGCGTTCACACCAGGGTCACCCCGTCCTCCGTCAAGCCAGCCACCGGACACGTCACCGGTTCCACGTCCACGTCCAAGCCCAATAGCAAGAGCACACTGGGGGAAGCAGGCTGCTGTCGGGGCCTGCTGTCGGCCTGGGCTGTTGGCAGTGCTCTCACAGGCTCCCTGGGCCGTCACGGCCTGGAGGCAGGCTCAGAGAGGCTCAGCAGCCCTGGCCACTCACCTCCCGCCACAGCTTCCCCGGGCCATTCTCATTTTCCTCTTGATGACCTCCCGCCCCGACCCAAGCCTCCTCCCTTCCCGTGCACAGCCCTTGGCCCACGAAGCCAGGCAGTTGCCAGCAGGACCTCAGTCACTCTTACTCTAAGATGAAAATCACTGGGTCTTTCAGTGTCCTCCAGGAGCAATGCTTTCGATCCACTTCAGAGTGTGGCTAGCAAAGGAATAAAGCCCCACGTGCCGAAGCAGGCTGGCATTGGCTACCCTGCCTCTACCCTCTGGTCCATCACCCGGTGGTCTGAGCCAATCACCAACTGAGGAAGCAGCCACGGAAGGTGTGATGAACTCCAGCAGAAGGAGCAGGGCTGCACGGGGGCCCAGTGACCCATATCTAATGACCCCAGGCAAAGGAGACATAATTATGATACTTTCCTGTAAGCGATAGTGATGCTTCCAGCGGAATTAGTCGAGGCCGCTTGTGAGAGGGACACAGCGAGGCTTTGCTCTATGAAATGCAGGTTAGAGGATTTAGAGGTTGCTTGATTCTCTAAGAAGGTAATTGTATACCACTTGGAAACCAATCCCAAACATTTAGAGCTGGCACGAAGTCTACCCACAGGTAGGTGGATGTTGAGCAGCGAAGAGATCAAGGCTGGCACTGGGAAGAGGGGCTGCTGTGACAATCCTGGTGTCAGACCTTAGCGGTCAGAGTGGAAGGCTAGACAACCGCAGATCAGAGTCAAGTAAGCAAGGGCAGTCCACAGGATTCCTTAACCCTCACTTATCAGCAGTTCGCTTTTCAAGTACCATCTTCTTCAGAAACTCACTTCTTATAACACAGAGAAGAGCGGGGCCTTCAGGCATGTGAAATAAAAGATGAGAGTTGGCCATCATCCGGAATGCACACCCACTCCCTGTTCTCCACATACAGTGTGACGTGGACGCCCTCTGGAGAACCTCGTAGGGCACACAGACTCCCTGAGGGTGGGGATCTCCAGTCCAAGAAGGAGGCGCTGAGGAATGTCCGAGATGTCCTCTCATCCACCAACTGCTGGTGAGAACTCTCGGAGCACAAGGACCTATTCCAGGCTCATTCTTGTGAACACAAGCGCTGGGAAAACAAATGGAAATGGTAGACGGAAGAGCCTCACAAAGGTGAGGAACGCCATGCAGACTTGTGAACAAGGAAAGCACTGGCACACGTGGCTCAGGCAACAGAGACACCGGCACGGAGCCTGGAAGCTAGGGTGCCACCAAGACACCTGCCCATGGACCCATCTGGCCACTTTAGATACTTTCCCCGGGCTGCAGCAAGGGGAGAGCTGGGAAATGCACATCTCATCATGTCATTTCCAGCTTTAAAATCCTGCAGTCGTAGGCTGGTCTGTCCACAGGGAAGTCCAAGGTCGTCAGATGGTGGGAAAGCTCACAGGCCATGTGCAATCAGGCCAGGGCCTGCATGATCCTCAGCCTGGGCTGGTCTTGCCAACCTCCTTTCTTTTCCGATCTTGTCTTCTCATCCTTCTCTTTCTCCTTTCACTTTTGCTTCCCCTTTTCCTTTTTTCTCCATCTCTTCTTCCTTTTCTTCCTCTTTCTCCTTTTGTCTCTCTCTTCCTTTCTCTGTCTGTCTCGTTGTCTGTCTCTTTCTTTTCTTTCTGTCTCTGTCTTTCTCTGTTTCTCTCTGTGTCGCTGTCAACATCTCTGTTTCTTTCCCTCTTACACACACACACACACACACACACACACACACACACTTACTTTCTTTGTCTTTATGCTCAGAAGTCACACCAAGCTTCCATGTTCCTTTGCTTACTCTTTATGTCTTTCTGTGTGTCTCTTACTCCAGGTTCCTTGCATGATTTGATACTCCAGTCAGAATCACTGTTACCCATCCTCCCTCCATTCACTCCTACTTATTTCCTCTCAGGCCTCAATCTCATTGCCACATTCTTACCAAAGGCTCCTTCAGATTTCATGCTACTCATTCCAATTTGTGCCAAATTTGCTAATGCATGTGGTTTTTCTCCCGCCAAATTAAAGCACCTGTAGGTGAAAGGATCGGCTTCCAGGGCAGGTCTGGAAGATAGAAGCATTGGGAGATATTGGGGGAAGGAGGGAGGAAACAAGCAGGGAAGGAAGAAAGTGAAATTTCAAAGGAAACACTCTCACCATTGTGCTATAATCTCTGAAGAAAATGGGGCAGAGGCTCTGATTCCTTTGATTTAAGAAATACTCTTTCTGCGGTTAGTGATGTGAAGTAAATGTAACTTTGAAATGTTTGCAGTATACTAGCAAAGATTATATAGTTGGTAGCATGCAACAACAAAATAAAAAGTCAGAGTGAGTTAAAACTCCATATTTAATGTTCTCATATGAAAGGAGTTGGGCATTGCTAGGTGGTTCTTGGGCATTTCAAGGGTCGGGCACCTGCCCACCGCCGTAGCCTTCCTCAATACCCTCCTCATCCTCACAGAATAAGCACCAGCTTGTCGTCCCAGGACATGGTGAAGCAGGGGAGAACGGCAGAGTCTTGTGAAATACCGACTTACACTCCTTCATCAGAACGTGGAAGCATCTCAGCCAGAAAAAAAGGACTGGAAAATGTAATGTTCTTCAGGCACATAATAAAAAATCAGTGCTGTTACCAAGGAATTGGAGCAAACAGGTCTAGATCAACACGCAATAGCTTCCTGCCATGGTAACTAGTTCTTCCTGCACCAATCATTTGATGATTCTTTTCCACATATCTCCAAAGGAACAACACAATTCCAGGCTCTTAAAATTGAAACCGGTCTCAACGGCAAAGCTACAAGGAGCAAAAGAAAACAGAAACAAAAAATAAATAAGTAAAATGAAATGAAAACAAAAAGAGCCCAATAACCAACAGAACGATGAGTAGCCACCTGACACGCAAAGTTATACGAAAATGGGAAATGTGTTCCTGAGGAGTCTGCCCTCGGCCCCAAGCACGCCTCCCTGCAATGCACTACACACAGACCAAGTTAGGCTTTGCCGACACCTCTAAGTCAATGGGTAGCCTGTCTGCCAGCATTCCCGCCAAGAGCACGGATTTGATAAATCACATCGCCTAGCTCATGCGGAGCAGCACCACGCACCGCGCGATTTTCAAGCTCCGTGTTGCTGACGAGAAAAGCTTGTAACTTATTTCCAGGGAGGGAGCTCGTGTGCGGGTCCCAGAGGCACCCATGTTGTCTCTCTTTACCTCCCCAAACAGCTTGACGAGCACTGGGCAGCTGGGCCGGTGGAGTTCTGTTGTACATTAATGGGGATGGATGACAGTGACAGAAACTCGAGTGTCACAGGTGCCATGCGGCGGGGGCCGGGGTCTGAGAGATGGGCTGTGATGGGACCATCTGTCACCCGAGTCAGGGATGTTCTCCAACCTGAGCTGTGCGTGGTGCCAGGCCTCCACCTGATGTCAGGCAGCCTGTTTCTTTATTTAAAAGAAACGTGGCCAGGGCTGGGGGCCAGGGAAGAGGCTGCGGCTCCTCACCGCAAGCCACAGGAAAGCTCATTAGCTTCATCTGCAAGCCTGTGTGACCCAAAGCTGGGCAGTTCCAGAGAGAAGGGTGAACTATGCTTGCCTCCCTATGGACTAGGACTCTAGGCCTTTGCCCTCTGCCCTTCTGGGAAATTCTACCAGGCATCTGACTCAGACTTATGAGCCCACGTTGGCCCATCTGAGCCCACAATCCTATCCCTCCCCAGTGCTGAATCCATTGGCTGTTTCATATTAGAGCACCCTGCTTCAGCCTGGGCACATTCCCACTGCGTTATACAAATGTAAGTTTAGTTACAGTTCTTTGTCAAACTCCTAGGACAAGCAGGCCTTTAGGACTAAAGTAGAGATTGGCGTCAGAGAACTGAGGAATGGCTGATTCCTGGAAGCACGCCGCTTCACACCTGCCTTCTTCAGCCGGCGCCCAGACAGGCCTTGGGGGCCGCGCTTCCTCTCAGCTCTGCAGCATCTCTGGTCGGGAAGGTAAGTGAGGAGTCCTGGACCCTGTACTCAGCCACCGCCCCAGGCTGGCACTGGTCCCCTGCAGAATTCAACCTGGAGTGAAGAGCTCTCTCCACCAAAGGGAAGCACACTCCTCTCACAGGCCGGCCCACTTAGAACCTGCCTTGCCAGTGCGTGATCTTGAAGTCATTGGACCCGGCCAGCTTGTTCATGGTGTCAGCGCCAGGCTCGGGGAAACCATGCCTGGTGCTTGCATAGCATCTGAACCCATCTGTGCTCCTCTGGCCCCAGAGCCTGGGCGCTCAATAGGAAGATGGGTCTCTGTCAAAAGCTCAGTCTTCTCCAGCCTTGACCCCCGTTGTCTCTAGAAGATCCACAGTGTTGCTCTGGGGCTTCCCTGGGGTGGAGTGAGGGGAGGGGAGCTGCTGGCCCAGCACGAGAATCTGGGGAGTCATCATGCTTTCCCAGGAGGCTTCCATGCTGTGGTGTGTCTAACACCACATTGGTACAGGCGTGCTTCTTGCCTGGTGGGGCTGGATGGCTGGCTGCACAGGCAGATAGACACATGCTTGCCTCTCATGGTCAGGATGTGTACACCCTTCCACATGGGGATCCTCTGGTGACGTCCCACTGGGAGTTTTGGTGACAGGCACATGTGACGGTGGCCTGAAAACCAAAGCACCTGGGTACTCAGGACTGTCAAACTGGAGTGGCCTGTGGCCTTCTCCTGGGGGTGGCTTGGAGCAGGTGGGGCTGCAGGTGGGAGGCAGCCTTGAGCCTTCCCAGGAATCAGCAGGTGAGGGGGGTAGAGCATGCTAATTGGGGGGAGTGGGGAGGTGGGGGCCGGGAGGGGGGAAAGAGGAAAAGGGATTCTGTACAACCCAAGTAACACAGCAGGGTGCACAAAATGCCTCTCTGGATCTTTAATAAAAAGAACCTTTAGAGATCCTGGAAGGCAGGTGTGTGTTAAGTGGAGAATTCTGGTTTTCCCTCAAGACCTGCCACACATGGATTTGGAAAGGTGATAAGGAAGATCTAGTCGTAAAATAAAAGCGGATGCTCCACAACGCCTTTCCCGTCACCCTGAGGTGAGGCCCAGGACCAGCCGGGGCTGGAAGCAGACGGGCAGCCACCTTGCCTGCACAGATGCACACACCCCAGTGGAGGGAGGCCCGTGCTGAGGAGCAGCTTCAACACAAAACCCAAGGCAACTTCATCTTCCCTACAGACCCAGGACAGCCTGTTAATCCCTAGAAAGTGAAGGCAAGCCAGGCCCTTGTGAGCATGCTCAGGACACAGCGCCAGGGCTGCCAACGCGCCTCAATAAGAGACATTCACTGGAGACAGCCGGCGTTCACCAGGCTCTGACCCCCTGTGACTTCAATGTCACATCGAGTCACAGTCTCCTGGAAGCTGGCTCACGCTTACAAGTATAAGGCTACAGAGAGAGCAAGTCGAGAAGCTGAGATCTGAACAGAGAAAAACTAGAGTCTGGTGGGTCTCCTGCATGGCCCCCCACAGCTTCCCCTCAGCACAGCGCTGATCACCCAGCCCTCTGCTCCATAGAAGCCCCTGTGAGTCGCCTTCAGACCACAATGAAGCGCGTAGAGAAGAGTGGGGCATCCAGTCTAAGCAAAGCCAGGAGCTGGAGAGGCACACGGATGGGCTTTTCCCTCAGGAAAGCTGGCCGGTCTGTAAGAACCCAGAGAGGACTTACAGCCCACCAGCCTCTGGATGAGGCTTCCTGACATTACCCTCGCTGCTCCTGTAGTGCAGATATGATGAGCCCACGAGACAGAGACAGTGCCAAGACTCACACTGCGGACAGCACGTCGTAGAAGATCCTAAAGACTGGGACTTTGGGGTCCGGGCTGAGGTCTGTCTTCACTCACCTCACACACCCACACATGATTGTCCTGAGTGTGGAAACACCCCTGCACAATCGCACACAGTGGACCCAGACCCTGTGCGTGTCCAAGCCGCTGTAGCGTGGGGCGCTGGCTGCTCTGTGTGCGCTCTGCAGCCCGGCACCTGCCGGGTGGGGCCGGTAACGCTGCACTAACCTCTCTGCCCAGCAGCTGGCTGTGGATGGTTACAAGTCATCACCAGCCTCTGCAGCTGGGTGGAGCGGCCCCCGTACGCCAGCTCCCAGCAGACTGAATTCACCCACTCCTGGTCCAACTCTAGCCTGTGGCCTTGGTGGGGAGGACCTCACTTGTTGCTCTGAAGAATCGCATGGCCGGGGGCTTTAGTCCGCCCTGTTGACAAACCAGCCATGGACGAGCCAGGAGTCCCTGTGGTGTGCCCTTGGTGAGGGTCATTGGAAAGCGATGGTGACAAGTCTTCCCGACACCTTCCCCGAGCATGCACCACAGGGCACTGGGAGAGGCATTCACAACCACTCAGACCCCCTTCCCCAACTGCCTTCAGTGACCAGCATCCTCAGGAGGCAGACGAACCACCATTACCTCCTGTGACGTGACTCCGGGTTCATGTGAGCCAAGCCAAGGTGGCCTTGCTCAGTCACCTCAACCTCATGAAGGTCTTCTAGCCCCCTCCCTCATTTTCCTTCCTTCCTTCCTTCCTTCCTTCCTTCCTTCCTTCTTTCCTTCCTTCCTTCCTTCCCTCCCTCCCTCCCTCGCTCCTTCCTTCCTTCCTTCCTTCCTTCTCTCCCTCCCTCCCTCCCTCGCTCCTTCCTTCCTTCCTTCCTTCCTTCCTTCCTTCCTTCCTTCCTTCCTTCCTTCTCTCCTTCCCTCCCTCCCTTCCTCCCTCCCTTCTTTCTTTCTTTCTTTCTTTCTTTCTTTCTTTCTTTCTTTCTTTCTTTCTGTCTTTCTTTCTGCAGGCAGTGGGCCTTGAACTCAGGACCTCATGTTCTTTCTACGCTCGCTTTCTCTCTCAAGATTGGTGCTCTACCACTTAGGTTCCTAGCCCTTCTTTTCAAATGAGGACACTGATAATCAGAAAAGCAAGGGCTAGCCGAGCCTGTCCAGATTCCACATGAGGAAGTCCGTCTCCATGATGAAAGTAGAACTCAGTAAGAAAAAGATTATACTCTCATGTCTAGCACCCCAACAGTGATTGTGATCAGCATCCGAAAGCCACATCACCAATCAGTCACAGGGAACATAATAAATACAAATCAAACAGCCAACCATGTGTGCTTCATCATCCCTTAGTATGTTTCTGGCTCTGTTCCTGAAATACAAAGAAATATAAAATTTAATGTTTTGTGTTAAGATCAGAATCTCATGATTTATACTGGTAATCCCTGCTTTGGGACTAGGGTTGAAGTATTTTTAACCTTTTCCTATTTTTATATATGACTAACATCAAGCCTAGTGCAGAATAAGCATTTGAGTTCTGGCTCTCATTTTTCTTTTTTATATCTGGGAAGATATGAAATAAAAGCAACAACAAAACCAGGCACAATACTGTGCTCTCAGCTAAAACCTCTGAGTGTGTTTTTGTTCTAGGAAAGCTATTTGCTGCACATGGAAACATGCTGGGGATGGATGATGCAGCCTGTCCAGCTTTACTGAAGATATTTTCAGGGCAGCAAATGCATCATGTTTATTTAAATACATATGATAACCAAATTTCCCTCCCCTGTCTACCTTTCCCGAGCAACAAAGAAATACATTTCATTTGAGAGCTGATTTTACACTCAGTTCTTTCTACAACACTTTCCGCTGGGGAAGTGTTGGGCCCGCAGGGAACTGGCATCTGTGTTAGTCCAAACCTTCTCCAGAGCTAACAGTGCGCACCCTCCACCCAATAGGTCTGCTCTGCAAGAGAAACTTCAACACACACTAGACCCAACAGGCACACGTCGATTCACAGACATTGTAACCAGTCACGTTGAAATTACAACCTTCACTTGAAGGTTAGCGACTTCCATCTATCTTGAATGCTGATTGCCTTAGTAAGTCTTGCAATTTTTGTTAAAATTAATAGCTTTACAAATCCTGTTTGGGGATCCTCTTTGCACCAATCAAGAATGAGGCTCTTCCTGGACAGAACTAATTTTTTCAGAAGGATATTTTATTCTCAAGTGGAAAGGCTGTGCCTAGAGAAAGTTTGTGGCACAGAATAAAAAAGAAAGAAAATAGATTAGACAATGAAACAGGAGGCTGAGATCTGAGGATTGTGGTTCAAAGCCAGCCTGGACAGAAGCATCCTTGAGACCCTTATCTCCAATTAACTACCAGAAAACCAGAAATGGCACTGTGGCTCCAGTGGTAGAGCACTAGCCTTGAGCTGAAGAACTAAGGGACAGCACCCAGGCCCAGGGTTCAAGCCCCATGACCAAAAAAAAACAAATTAAATATAGAAGTACTCTATGACCCAGCAATTCCACTCCTGGACATTATCTAAAAGATCACAAATCAGGATACAGTAAGGCCAGAACAACCATGTTTACTGTCACACTATTCACCATAGCTAAGGTATGGAATCCGCCAGTTGCCCCTCAATGGATGCATAGGTCAAGCAAATGTGATACATACATATATATATACATACATATACATATATATACACCCACACATGTATATACACCCATATATGTACACATATATACACATACACACAATGGAATTTTACTCATCCATTAGAATGATATTGTTCCATTTGTAAAGAAATGGAAAGACTTACGTTAAGTGAAGTAAGTCAGGCCCAGTATGGAAGCTAGAATTAGCCTATGAATCTGTAAGTAAACATACTGGCTGGTATGCAAGTGGCTACAAATGCATTAGCTGAAACATGATAGATTGAAGGTAGAACTCAGTATAATTCCTTAGAAAGGCAAAGTCAAAGCTCAACAAAACAAACACCAGGAAACAGGTACTTGCAAGGGACAGAGTGGGGATAAGGGAGAGAGGTAGACAAATGGAGAAGAGAAGGGGGAGGATGTAAAGAATTCAGTGCCTATACTACAACATCAAGGAACGTATGGGGAAGGGTGGGTGTGAATGGCAGGTGAGAATGTTGAAGGGGCTGACATTGATCGAGATGCATTATAAGCATAAACTGCTTTGTTAGATGGCAACTTCTTTCTACAACTACTTAAAAATACAAATAGCAATTTTAGGCAGACATTTCTACACTCAGGACTCTATTTATTTCTTTATTATTTATTTGTCAGGAACTAGTTCATTTTAAGATAAATTCACTCTTTCACTCTACATCAGTGGGTGGAAACAATAAGATGCCATTAAAGAAAGCTAACTACAAGTATTTCTGGAATTGTGGCCACAGAATTGGCTTTCTTTCCCCCAAAGCAGAAGCCAGCTTATATTATCTTATTCATGTACTGCTATCTTCACTTTGGAGGGAAGGTTAAATTATTCTGAAAGCTATGAACCATCTACATATTTATTCTTTTTAAAGGTTCTGTGGTGTGTTAGCATCTGTATTGCCAGAAAACAAAATTTTCTTCAAAGTTATTCTTGGGCAGGGCTGGGACTCAACCCATATGTCTCTCAGCAAGTTGCAGCTCTAGGCTTTAATTTATGTGACTTGTTCCAAACTTGTCTGCAGTGTCATTTGGTTGAATGAATGTGTGGCGCCACCTATGGGTAGGACCTCCTAAGTTCACCTTCCTTTCTATGAAGGGAGCTTTTCAATCAAGTATTTGACAAACCCAGGATTTTTGAGATTATTCAATATTCTTCTAGACTGTGTGAGTGACAAATAAAGAAAACATTGCTTTTTATCAACTTATTCTTTCCCTGCAATATTTGGAGAAGAATTTCTCTTCTGCTTGGACCCTTAGACTGGGTGAATTCATTGGAAAAGACAAAGAAGTGTTTTCTCCTCTTCTCTAGCCTCTTAAAATATTTCCCTTGTCTCCCCTCCCAGAACTGCTTAAATACTTGTCTGTGCTCCTGCTCTTCAGGAAGAGAAGAAGATCATGCCCGGTCAGCAATTGGTAAGCTAACCCCAAACTGTGAGCACCCATCTATACTGTTTTTGTTCACCCAATTGCTCAAATATGTAGACTGTAATGACTAAAAATTCCTCATGGATAGAAGCCGAGGGAGAATTTCACAGTGCATTATCCTTACACAATAAAGATCTTCCAGAAAACACTCAACCCATTATAACCTTAGAACTCAGATCCATCCTCAAACTACCCTGGGCACGTGTGCGCACATGCATACACATACACACACATGTGCGCGCACGCACACACACACACACACACACACACACACGACCATATATACCATGTCATCCTTCCTCCCCAATTTTCTAGTTATTATAAGCATCAAATTGAAAGACGATTGGAGAATTTTCTTCTTTAATGAGTAGGAAGGGAAAACCAATAGAAGCAAAACACTGTTTCCATTGACATTAAACACCTTGACTCACACCTTCCTTCACATCTTTACCATAAATATCACGGGCGTGCACATATCATATCCAAACTTCAAAATGCATGCATTACATGGGGCCAGTGTTTGCACTCAATAAAGCTTTCAAAAATCAGGAGTTGGATGGAAAAAGGAAATTATTTTTTAATATTTCTGTTAAATCCATCTGCCTAAATGATGGCCATTTGTTTCCTCTTCTTTTTTTCTCTTAATCTTCGACATAACAAAGAGCAGTTGGGCAGCTACTGATGGTGAAACTCAGCAATCAACTATCTTGTAAATGAGAAGCTGTGGTTGTAAAAATGGATTTGTATATCACCGGGAGTGGCGAGTGTGTCTGTCTTGTAAATTTAATTAAACAGCAGGTGCAGGAATCAGGTCATATGGCTTTGATGTGCCCCGTGCGAGGGTGACAACCAGACAATGATTCTAATATGGAGACATTTGCATACATTTGCATTGGACCGCAGCGCGCTCTGCGGCTCTCACCCACTTTCCTATTTTATTTCTAGGAAGTTGAATAAGATTTAAATGAATGATTTCTATTTAGACTTTGGAAAAATGAAAGCAAGGTTGGAGCACTAAGGCAGGAGACCAGGATCGGGAGATGCATCCTCCCTGCACACTCCCAAAAGCATCCGCCCCAGCTGATTCGTAGAGACTGCCTCCAAATGGAAGGAAACAGATAGCGAGAGGCGGAGAGAAAAAAAAATCCACACTGTGAGTGCTTCCTCCTTTCAGTCTTTGAAGAAGGTGTGGCATTGATTAAGCTCTTCCTCCAGGGTATTTGCCCTGGGTGGGTCACAATGATTGTCTTTGCTCCTGAGCTGCAAATTCTGGAATATAAACGTTTCAGATAGCACCGTTGGCATCTTGCATAGTTTTCTTTTGTTAGATAAATAAATAGCATGTTTTTCTGCAAGGAGACTCTTTTGCTCTTACTGTTTCGTATATCAGAACAGAATAAAAATGCCATGGCTTTACCTAAGGTACTCTGGACCGAGCCTGACAAATGCTGAGCAACGATCTTCAGAGGAAATCACTCCGGGAGTCTACATGCTCCCTGGGTTTTCTGAATCAGCTCCCCTCCTGAGCTGCAGGCTCTCGCAGTTCCTTATTACAAATCCCTGTCTCCTCTATGCCCACATCCACTTCCTTCCCAGCGCCTGGAATTTCTAAGGCTGCACCAGGCTGACCCTGTGGCTGACACCCTTTCTCCTGAGTGGAGCCCTTTCACCCACAGGAGACACAGCGCAGCAGGGCTCTCCGTATTTGACACTAATTCTTGTGGGCATCGTTGGAAAATAGGATGTCAGAAGAAAAGATGTAACTGGGTTTCTAGCAAATCTACTTTGATAACCGTTTATTGTAAGCAAATCCTGTTACTAGGTATAGTGGAGATTTCAAGGATGTCAGCTTTTATGTGTATATTTCCTTAACTGTGATATTATATAATCGTTGATATTATTCAATCTAATTAACTTGCTACTGGTTATCAAATGTGGTTTTAAAGAAAATCTTTTTAAACGTTACATGTAGAAAGTGGAGAAACCTTTGCTTTTGCCTTTTGGCATCGTTCTGTTTATTTCCCCTGTTGTTAACTAGTTGGACAAAGGGTTTCAACTCAACCTGCCAGTCCATGAGGACAACACGTCCTGAACAATGTCGTTCCTTCCATCCCTCTCCCCGTCTCTCCCAGCCCCGTCCCTCCCCTCCCGTTGCTGCTTCCATCTCCACATAGGTACCTTGAATGCTGTGCCTGACTTCTTCACCCCTCCCTCCCTCCTTCCGTCTACCTTTAAGGTCATTGCTGAGACACTCGGCCTGCTGTCTCCTAACTGCATGCCAGATTGGAACTGCTGGTGTTTCCCACTGTGTGGCAACTCTCGGGGGCAGGAATGGCCTCTGTTTGTCACTATGGAGTAGGTTGTTTGTCCAGTGTCTGGTATGCGGTAAGAATTGATAGACAGATAAATAGACTAAATAAAATGGGGGGGGGGAATTAAAAATCAAAACTAAGACTAAGTGTAGATGACTGGCCATAATGGCAGCTTATACCCGACACCAAAAACCCAGGACGGGGTGAGTGCACCCCTGGGAAGAATGTGGTCTGGAGGTCACCGAGGCACGCACGCAGACAGATCTTGCAGAGGCCCCGTGACTCTAGAGTCTCTGCTGTGTCAAGGTCACAGCCACCACAGAAGGCCCACAGCCTATGCATGCGCCAAACCCCAGGCAGCTGCTGTGACAGAGGCAGATTCACTATGTCGAAAAGTCTGAGAAGAGATGCAATTGCCGACCGCCTTCTCAGGGCTGGAAGCAAGGCCAGCCAGACGTCCCACCATCCAGCACCAAGTTAAGTTCTGACTGTTCAGATTTCGTGGCTCCTCCAATTGGACCCCTTCTGCATCCTAATGAGGCAAAGCGCATCTAGCTGCGCCAACTCGCAGGTGGCAATTGTCTGCCAAATCGCATCTCCCTGCCTAAGACAGAGCCTAGCACAGATCACACACATCCAGTCTGTCCTGGGAAGAGCCAGACACAAGTCCTGATAGCAACAAGCCACGAAAGTCTTCACATAGCCCTGATTGTGACAGCTGGAAAACCTTCACCACGTCAGGACCAGCGGCATCTACCCTCAGTGTCCCTCACACTCTGGCTGGTCCCCTGGAGAGCTGGAAGGCACCGCGCCCCCAGGGCAGGCTGAGAGGCCTCTCCTTCACCGTCGCTCTCTTTGGGTTCAGAATTGTCTCATGCACGTCTCCGTCGGGGACTCTGATCACAATGGCCCTTCCGTCCCCGGCCCACCCCTGTCATCGCCGGGCTTTTGAGAACGGGACCTAGGCAACGTCTGGCCTGTGATCCCTGGCTGAAGTCCAGCATCCCTTTTGTCAATGTTGTACCAGCCAGCCACAGCAAGTCCATGCGGATGGCCAGTGAGCTGTGGGTCCTGCCGCTCTGCTTCTCTCCTCCTGCAGATCCGCAAGAAGGGACCAAGTGGACATCTCACCTGGCCCTCACCCCAGCTCAGATGGCCTGTGCACCAGGTCACCCTACCAACAAGACCAGCAAGGGGCCGGTGGGCACTCAAGCAGAGTGTTTTCCTTTCCTTTGCAGAGAGCTATTCTATTGTGACTGCATCCACTGCAACCACCCCGGAGGGAGTTTTCTCTCTAGCTGTTTGGTTGCAAAGAGATGTCGTGCACTTTGTGCGGCTCCCCCCTAGCCACTAACATGCTCTGGATAGACAGTGGCAGCTGCACCACACAACACAGTGGGTATGACTTCACTCGGAGGGGAGCACGTTCCTCACACACAGTAGGTACTCAAGCCGGCAGCTGGATTTAGATGTACCTTCTGGTGTGTCCGTTCACACCTTCCCTCTGGGAGGGGCCATCCTTGACCTTCCTCTCTGCTGGTGGAATTGAATCCACACTGAGCACCTATCAACACTTGCTGCTGTCCTGCTTAATTACCGCAGAGCACCTGATGTCTCCCGGGCTCTCTGGAGGCAAAGTGACATCTGGAAAGCCCTTGGCCAGGCCCCCTCCAGGCCCCTCCACCGTGCCAGAGGAGGAAATATGCATGTGAGTCATGCGCGTTGGTCAGAGCGGCAGCGTCCCTCCACAGAGACCAGGGCGAGGACGCGAGTCTTCAGATCTGAATGAGCTGCGACGCTGCTGCGGTTCTGGGGTAATGGCAGGATCTGAAGGAAGGGACGGTCCTCTGAGGAACCCCGCCCGAGGGCCCCTCTGTGGCTCCCTGACCCAGCGACTGGCTTGACAGCTGCGGTTTCCAGGCAAGTTATCCATCCAGCTGTGCTCACAGACCATAGCTCTTTGTCCCCTCCATGTTTAGCTGTCTCCCGTGAATGCGCAGTTCCTCTGAAGTCTCACTGTCTTGTAGCTATAACCCTTCACAAAGTCCTGTGGTTTGAGGAGTTGGGTTTTCTTCCTGAGCCACGTCTCTTCCAGCAGAACATGGGGAGCGTGGGGACCGCAGATGCAGGTGCAGACCCCAGTGCCATGTGAAGCACAGCTTTGCTCTCCAGAACTCCACTGGCTGCTTTGAGACCCTGAAAGTGACAAGTACAGCAGCCAGTCACCTTCTGCACCATTGCTCGGAGTTATGATTTCAGGGGTGATCCAGTGGCAGATTATCACCAGTGGCTTGCAGCACACTCAGTGCTGTTACTAGACATGATGGGGAAATGAAGTGGGAGATGGAGGGTGTAGACCAAGAAGATATATCTCCATGTGGACTGGAAGGCAGGTGTTCATGAGTAACAGACAAGAAAGACACACAACAGACAACATAGGACATTACAGCATTTATGTGGCTCTCTTTAGGTCCTCTGCTTGCCCTTTTTTCTACCCCAGACTTTGCACACGTTGGCCACTACAGAAACAGTTTCTTCTTCCGGCCCCTGTTTCCCATCCTGACCTGAATTTGCTCTGAGTGAGATTCATGTTAAGCAGAAACGGGAAATGTGTTACTGGTTATAAGCAGATCAGCTTCTAAGGCAGCAGCCTTATCCCTAAGCATTGGAGAAATGCAAATCAAAACCACAGTGGGATATATACTTCACTCTCAATAGGTTGGCCATGACCAAAAAGACAATAGATAAGAAGTGTCAGTCAGGATGTGGAAAAAGAGAACCCTTGCATGGTGCTGGGGCCAGTGTAGGTTAATGCAGCCAGTATGGGAAATAGCGGGGAGCTCCCTACGTCTAAAACTATAGTTATCAATGACATGGCACAGGTATATGTATGTATGTACATACGTCTATATGTATGTACACATAGAGGGGACATTGAAACTGGAATGCTACAGAGACAGCAGAAGCACTGTTACAATGGACGCTTGTTTCATCAAACGTGACTATTATCCTTCATGAAACACTGTAGTTTAGGAACTTGTCTTCTACTTCCTGCAATGATGTGTGAGTGATTGTCTTGCAGTGAGCATTACCAATTGTAAGAAAGGCTAATTGAGAAAAGTAACTAGTTCTTAAAGATACAGTAAAACCATGAAGCTGAAGGCCTGAGAGAAAACTGGTAACGCTGACTGCCATAGTCTGAGTCACCATGGCCAAGGCACAGAGTCAATCTGCATGTCTGTGGACAGATGAGTGGATAAAGAACATGTACTACATACGTGACCTTGCAAAACAGCTCAGCCTTAGAAAAACCAAAGGTAATGCTGCCATCTTCCACAGTGCAGATGAACATGAAATAAGCCAGGCACAGAAAGGGTCATTCTGAACCATGTTCATCCATGCTGAACGTGAAGGAGTTGAGCGCCTGGACGTGAGGCATTGGGCAAGCATGGACCAGGGAAAGCCCTTGCTGCCAGAGCTCCTGTGCTGCAGAACTCCATCTGAGCTCAGGGAGTCGGAGTTCTCACCACCCCATTCTGGTCCCCCGTGTCTGTCAGCTGTCCCTGTGGGGCAGGCGTGCCCCGGCATGGCACTGAGAGGCAGGGCCTTGTCAGAGGCCTTCAGCCAATGGACACCTCCCTAGAATAAGACCCCAACCCCTTCTATTTTGTCTGCTGGCCACGAGATAGGTGATTCTGTTCTCCTACCGGCTCCCAACCACGACGTAGCCGTGCCACGGGACCAAAATAAAGGGAACTGAACTCTCCAAAAAATGTGAACCACAATAAATCTTTTTTCTTTATAAACTGACTAACTGGGATAGTCATTAAGGTAACAGAAAGCTGACTAACATACCTAGGGATGATGAAGTATCTTTATGACAATCTGTTGTCACAATTCAGTTTGAGTCTTTGACAGCTGTATGATTGGTTTCAATGTCTAGGTTATTCAGACAGTTATACCTGCTCCCCTCAGTACCTGTCTTTTAGTACCAGCTTACTTTTCCCTTCTTCTTGCTGCAGGAATATCAATGGGCATCCCATTTATGGATAAATATCGAGAATTTGTCCTGGAGGAGAACTGTGTTCGACCAACCATCACAGCTTCATCTCAACAAGAGACGCGAGCATGGCGGTTGAGTCTGTCGTGAGAGGACCCTCTCACACTCTGTCTGTCTGTGTTCATCCTACTTCTAGTGGTGTCTGACATGTGAGTTCGTTTCTGAATGGCAGAGAGAAGTGAAATGCATAGGCATTTGTGCAAATTAAACTTGAGCAGAGATCCAAACGTAATGGCAATAGAAAGAATGCCCAGGAAATCTGTCTCAGTGGAAAACAATACTCATGCCTCTCCCCCCTCCCCCAAGCCACACACACTCATTCCTTGTTGCAATCCATAAGGCAGGGATTGTATAATAGACTGAAGAGCATTTTATGAAGTGTTTTATTTTAACTCAGCATTGGATTCATACACAAAAACCATGAAAATAGTCCAGGGACTTTGAAAGTGTCCCATTCTTAGTTTCCTCCATTATCAACATCTTACCTACCTCAATGTGGGGCACATTTGATACAACTAATGAATTGCAATGAGCTGACATCGACACATTATTATCATCTACTTTAGCTGGATATCCTTAACTTTACCTAATTTTTCATTCTCATCATCCAAGATCCAGGGCAGAAATATTGTAAGATGTCTATTCATTACATCTTCCTTGACTTGTTGGAAATGACAGCTTCTCAGCCTTTCCCTATTTTGGATGACCTGACCTTCAGAGTTCTAAGAATCTGTTCAGTGTCTCTCAATTTGGGCTTTTTCTGATTGTTTTTTCCCAAGACAAACTCTAGACTTTGAGAAGGAAGACGGCAAGTATGAGATATTGTTTTGTGTCACTGTAAAGAGTCCATGCTTTCAGCGTGATTTGTAATTGTTGAGGCTTTCTGGGGGTGGAGAGGTGGCATTGTTTGCGTGTTTGTTTCTGTCACCTCTGGGCTTGAATTCAGGACTACTCTTGGAACCATTATCCCTCAGGTCCCAGGCTCCTGAGTAGCGAGGGTCACGGGTGTGAGCCACCCGTGCCCTGTTATGATTTGTTATTGTTGATGTTCACCTTGATCGTGTGGCCAAGGTCATGGCTGTCACTGTAAAGTTTCTCACTTCCCCTTTTCTGAACTGTACTCTTTGGAAGACGTTCTCCATGAACGCTTGCACAAGCAATGGAGATTTGCACCTCCTCTAGGGGCAATAGATCTACAAAATTTGTGTAAAACTTGAAGATTTATCTTTTACCCATTTATCTGTTCATCTTTCCATTTATACATGCTTTGTCAATAAGTAGTATTCATAAATACTTATTATTGTATTATGCACATTTATTATTTTATGTCTTTTGGGCATGTTCCTATCAATGTGGGGTCTTTGTGGGGTTTTTTTCAAGACTGGACTCCAACTCAGTATCTGACACTTTTGCTCATTGGCTAGCTCTCTACTAACCTGAGCCATGCCTCCAACTCCCTTGATTTAGTCTCAGCCTTTTTGCTTTATTTTCCAGCACTGTAAGATGTTCCTGGCTCATCTTTTATATTTCCTGACCAAGTCCTGCAATCAGATATTTTTCATGAAGTCCTAATGTCTTTTTTTAGAGAATGGGTTTTGAAACCAAGATCTGAGTGTTAGAATGCTTGTAATACAAGGGACTCTGCTTTTGGATAGAGCAAAGAATATACTAACCTGTGTTTGTTTCTGTGTCTGTAAACCTTTTCATATGTTATCACTTGCATCTCTGCTCAGTAGTAGGTTCTGAATTAAGATCACAGGAAGATGTTCTTTCTAATTAATCAAAAGTAAGAAGAGAGATGGAAAATCTAATTTTTGTTGACCTTTCTACTAATAAGTAAAGAGTTAGGAGATCTGAGAAAATACTGATAATGCTATGAATACCCAGAGCTCAACGTAAGCCAAGTACAGAGTGCTCTCTGGATGAGCAGCACGCTTCTGTACTGAAAGCTGGCATGGACTCGGGTTTCTTACCAAGACTGAGATGTTCCAGGCCACTGCTTCACTCAATGAAGCAAACCCATCGCATGAGTATAAAGAAGCTGTGGCCTTTGGGTGGCAGCACAGATGCGCAGAACAGGGAGAACTGAGAAGGGCACTCACCTCACCTCCAGAGCAAAGCAGACACAACACACTGAGGAATGACCACAGGGTCAACCAGAACTCCTCACCGTAACAACCAAAGTGAGCGATGCAAACAGAGCACATTGCCCACACAGACAGGTCCTAGGCAAGGTGACCTTCTCTTAGGGGACAAAACATACCCTGGACATGGGACAGGCACAGAACAGCACAGATTACACACAAGAGACTCTCCCCAGAACAAAGACCAGCTGTCACCACTGAAGGAAACCAGTGCAGGAGTCAAGAAGGTGAGGGAAGAGAAGTTGTGTTCAGACAGGAGGAAGGACAGCAGCGTGGCTCCACGGGCAGCTTTGTGGCTATTGAGCATGCGGGGATAATGGGAAGGCAGTCGGTCAACAGGAGAACTGTGGACCCCAAAGGGAGGCGGACAAACAAGGAAGATAAAAATGGTGAAAAACTGGGCTTTTTAATAAAGGTAACAAATTTTTGAAGATGCATCTTCCTGTCAACAGAATGGCCACTTTGAAGCAATGTGGTCTTTACAAAAGAAGAACGGGATAAAGTAGACTGCCTTAGGAAGCAGATAGGCCCCACCCTCGTGTCCTTTCTGAAAATGGGAGGACATGCAGGGCAGAGGAATAGGGATCGACAAAGAAACTAAAATAGACACCTGGTTCCTGGTACAAAGGCAAACAGACCGACATATAGTAATGGTGAATTTCTGGTCATTCTTACATGTCTATATATTGATTATTCATATAGACACTTCTCGTTCTTACATGTCTACATATTGTACATTTAGAGAGAGACTTCTGAGCAGGTTGCCGTGGTTTTAGAGCAAATATGCCAGCTTTGCTTCCCTCTGAAGGCGGTGGAAGGTGGGAGGGCTCCCGAGGTCAAGCTGCTGGCAGATGAAGGAGAACTGATGTCTCTCTAGCTTGGCTCAGTAGAGTCACGAGGATGCTAAGCTGCCAGGCATGGCACAGCTGGCTCTATCTAGCGGTGGACTCGGCTGGACATTTCTGAGCTATTATAGCTTCGTGGCACACTCCACATTTGCTCTGGACTTCAAGGTTTTATCATTTCCTGCAGTGGAGACCTCAACCACAGCCCTGGGGCTCTGCTCACCCATAGTCGGCATTCCTAAGCCATGGTGTCCCTGGACAGCCTCCAGAGGTGTCTGGAGCTTCAAAATTCCTGAATGTGGCCTCATTTTCTGCTGCTTACACTTTTATCATGCTCTGACAGCCATTTGCTCTTTTTTCCCAAGCCTCTTATAACTTATTTTAAATCAAGCTCCATGGCCAAGTGTTCTGTACACCACCGAATTGGAATTGACCCTTGTCCTTGAGGGGCAGGTGGTGACACGCTGTCATCAGGACATAGGGTCACAGAGCTGGTGACACCCTGCCACATCCCAGGACATGGAGACACAGAGAAGCCCAGTCCCCATCAGTCCTGCCTGACACAGCAGATGAATCTCTGCCTCACAAGTCCGTGGGATGGTGGCAAAACTGAGAGAAAAAAATGAAGAACTGGGTTTTCTTTGCTCTATATGTAATGCAATTATGTATCACTCCATTTTGTGCCCTTTTCCTTGCTTCTGACTTCATCTATTGGACATGTTGGAACCAGAATAAAGGTAAGATTAACTTGTTCTCAGAGGTCAGAAAGCATTATGAAGGTAAGTATAGCTGGAGGAAGTATACCAAAAGGTTTTAATCTGCCAATCCTAAAGCCAGGTAAGGAAAGTGAATGGCACCAAAATATATCTGCCATTACACTTTCAATGGAAATGGAAGCAGTTCCTCTGTGGATTTTTTTTTTATTCCACATAGACAATTTAAAGCTTTTCCATTGTAATCAATAAAGTAGCCTACCTAGTGTCCCAGATTCTGTTTGTTTTTTTCAACTCATGCTGAAAAATCTTCCATTTTCAAAGGGCTCCAGAAAGAAGAGGAGAAAAAAGAGAGAGTGATGCCAAGTAAAGCTAAACTCACTACAACTATGGCCCTTCCTCATTTATTTTAAGATTTTTTATTGTCATGTTTTAGGAACAAATATTCAGAATTCCTCAGGTGCCAGTATAAAAATATACACAGTAGATTCAGCAGAAAATACCCAAATCCTTTTTGCACATAGTATTTCAGGCAATTTTATTTTATACTCTGATCCTGAGTTGAGACAGAAACTACGGACAAGATACTACAGACTATAAAAATGTTCAACAAGAAGCTTGACTGTGACCCAATTAGATGGAACCAAAGCAAATAGAATTTTTTTATTCTGTATCTAAAAGTCCCACTCATAAATTTAAGGTCACAGACAGTAAAGACCAAAGAAAGATAGTAATTACAAAAAAGGTGTTGTATTTTATAATTCTCAGAACTGAGGTATTTAATTATGCTTAGGTCATAGTGCCCCTAAGATTTGTACAGTAAACAAACTACACAATGATGTACAGGAATGTTCCCTACAAGGAGTGAGTATGCAGAAAGGGTGAGGGAGGGGCTATCATATTCTGCCTCAATATTGGGCAAGAATGAAAAAGATACTGAAAAGACATGCAGTATCGTGAAAAAGAATAGCCGATTTCAAATCCTGGCTGTGGAGTCTGAGGCAAATGAACTCATCTATCTTTGTCAATAAAATGAGGATCATAAAATGAAACCCAAAGAGAAATTGTGAGAATTTGGTAACCATTGTGTTATTTTTTATTGCTCTATGGTGCATCACATGCATTAGGATAATATTGATAATATGCAGTGTTAGCACATTGTGGCAGTTTTTCATTCATTTGTTTTATTTGCTCTTTGTGATTTGTGGCAACTTTCTTAATCTAACTCATGTTCTTCCCTGCTGTGCCAACGCTCGAAAGTTCAACGTTTATTTACTTGACTCTCTTGCAGCTATGATGCTGGTAGTGAGTGCTTGATGCCCCTCAGCAAATACTCTCATCTAAAAAAAAATCATCCTTCTGACTGGATGTGGTGGTGCACATCTGGAATCCCAGAATTTAGGAGGCTAATACAGGAAGATGATGAGCTCCAGGCCAGCCTCAGCTATGTAATGAGATTCTGTTTCAATCTCCTCAAAATAATAAAACTATTCTTAGTATTAAACCAGTGTTGCACTGCTATTTATGAAAAGAAAGGTAAGCTATCTAAAATCGTGTTTTGGGGTCCCTGACTGAGAGGAAGCATGTGACAGCAGACAGTCTTTTGTTCCTGGTAAATACCCTAGGGGTCCATTGCATCTGATAATGGCATGGTGGGTAAATAACTGTACAGGATCTGGTCATGATAGACCCTAGGATCTGGTGATGAACCCCACATTTAAGGCTCCTGCAGTGATGCAGGAACATGTCTAGTTTTCTAATTATTTAAGTTTGCTAGAATTCACGTTAGTGCAAAAGGCTTAGAGGTTTTGAAAAGTATCTGGGACATGCATTTCTCCAGGGGATGACACTGAATAGATTTAAATATTTTTAGTCAATACGTCAAACATTGGGAGGAGATGTGTCAAATTTGGTGTCAGTGTACAGCCTTCTGAGTAAAGAGTGCTTCTTGGATACACAGGTACTTCTGAACTGCCCAATGGAAGCCCTAAACTTTCCTTAAAACTGTCTTTTGATGAAAAAAAAGGAAACCACTGAACTCTCTCCCTTTGGGCTGCAGGGTGTTGGCTCTCAAAACACACATATCCAATGAGAAGGTTCTCATCCTCTGTGGTGTCTCCACACCACAGGTAGGTACCGTCAACCAGGTAAGGTATGCACAGTTCAGTCTTTTTCTAGCAAGGACCCACTTACCCTCCTGGAAAGTGAGGAACAAGTTCAAGGTCCAGGATGGTATAGATACTTCTTTACCTTTCCCTTTGTCTGGTTTTTAGGCAATGCTAGATTTATCCTTCATGGCTGTCTGAATGTCAGATCTTCCTCCCAACCTCAAAACCTCTTGTCACAGTAGTCAAGTTTGGGAGAACTTGCTGGCCCGCTCTCTGCTGTCCTCTGCCAGTGAACAGGTCCCACACCCAGTTTTTGTCCTGGATCCTTGCATTCTCCTAAATGGGCTCTATAAGATGTCTTTCTTTTGATAATGAGGAGTACAGTTCCCTCAGCACTGCTCAAAGGAATTCCTTCAATACATCAGTGAAAAAGACAGAGAAGAAAACAGAAAATGAAATAAAGAGGCTCAGAGTATCTTTTTTTTTTTTTTGAAGTCAGAGCATTGCACTTTTGAAGATGGCATACTACCACTTCGGTCACACCACTTTTTGCTTTATGTTTTCATACAAGGTCTCATGCTTTATTTGCCTGCACTGGACTTGCACTGTGATCCTTACATCTCCATCTCCTAAGTTTCTGAGATGACAGGACTGTGCCACTTGTTTTGATATTCTCTCCCTTCAAAGGGCTGTCATATTTCATCCAACTGGAACAATGGCCTTCGGTACAGCTTGGGTTTCTTCTGGTGTTTTCAGCCCCCCTTCCACCTCCAGTGTGTCACTGTACTCCCCTTCTGCACACACTCTTTACTGCTCATCTGCAGGGCCCCTGTGAAGTCCTGAGTTCAAAAGCAAAAGGATTAGACGTAATTAGGTGCTGTGAACAGGCCTTATAGAATCCCTATTGATGGGAAGCACTTTAAAAACCTATACTGAAAGCGAATTCCAAACAGCACAATTGAAGGGAGAAAAGCTGACATTAAATTCACTCCTAGAAGAAAGTGATAGATCCGAGCCGACCTCAGTGCCCCTCCTGGTGAGACTGTGGCTCTCAGTCATTGCCCTTGGGGCTCAGTCTCCATGTCTGGGCCAGGGTGCACTGTGGTCTCTCCCCAACGTCACTCTATCAGTGACCTCTAAAACCAACTTTGGTCACCATCCGGACACCTGCTCTCATACGGGGCATGTCATCTTTTGCCAGAAACTAGCCCTGAGTTCCTTGGTCTGTCTGAACACTTCCCTCCCTTTCCCATTCATAGGACAAACAGAAGGAAAAGAAAATTGATGGCTCTAATCATTCAACAGGAGTTGGATAAGCCAAGATCCCACCTGGCCTGGTGTGGTGAGCCTCCCTGAGCCTCACCCAGGGACCAGGAACTGCAGCCTGTGGGAAGGCCTCCTGAGTAGACTGGGGGTGGGGCACAGCCCCAGCTCAGCCACCTTGGCTCTGACCCTCCTCCCTGTGTTCTGTGATGGTGCTGCTGCTGCCTCGGATGTGTTTCCATTTCAGGCACAGCAAACATGTGTAAATACTTTATTAAAATTAAAAAAGAGCCCAACACATGAAGTGAAAGCTGTTCCCCTCTGATTGATTTTTCAAAAGCTCCCTAGACTGCTTCTGTACAGATGTCTGCAAAATGATTGGATGCAAAGTGGGTTTAATTCATAAAAGCAATAAAACGTTGCTTATTGACTGAACAGATGAACTAGCTGAGGGGGGATAATTTGGAGTTCTTATTGGAAATGCTTTGAAGAAGTGTAATGATAGTGGAGAGACAGAGCCTTATTAGCTGTGGTAAATATATTTTCCTACAGAATGCTTAGGAGATTTTGACATAACTAGAAAACAACCCTCAGAATTTCAGTTACGCTGACTTTTGGGCTAAACATGTATAACTTGCAGTCTCATAAATCACAGTAACCCTTGATTTCCACCATTTCAAATCTGTATATGAATTTCTGAAGTGTTACTCCTCCCAGCCCTGGAGATATGTGGTCATTGGTTCTCGTCCACAAAGACCAGAGCACTGCTACCATATTGCTCAGAGGCTGTGCAGCCAGCTAAGGGGTTCTGAAGAACCGGCTCTCCCTGGAGAGTAAAGTCTGCTAACAGGAAGAATGCTGCGCTCCTCTGGTGCATCAAGAAATGATTCTGTTTTCCCCAGTCTTACAGCTCCATATTTAAGAGTATGTTACTCTTAAAAGTTCTGAACACTGCAGTTACAAGATAACTGAACTGTGCTGCCTTCTTACACATGAGAGATAGGTGGCAAGTGTTCAAGTCTTTGTGTTATGACATGGATAGCAAAGGATGTCCCTCAGATGCCAGCCCCTTTGCCCTCGTTTACTGATCTTGAATTCAGTCAATACCATTTAAATATTTTAAACTCTGTTTTTATGTAAGTTAATAAGCAGGAACATACACAGAAAAGGACTATAATAAATATTGATCAAATGGGTTGTTAGAACCATGTGTGTCCATCTACAATGTGAAACTGTGTTAGGAGAAATCTGGTCCATCCAGGAAGCCTCTTTCCTGAGCCAATGAGATGCTCCTGCATGGATTCCAACATTGGGTCCAGAAGACCACATCCCCTTCCTGTGCAGTTTCATAGGTGGAGCCCAGAGTACCATTAGAAACGTTGGCACCTTTACAGAGCACATCATCTGCTGGAATTTATTTGCATGCCCTCTTCCAAGGAGACAAGCACACCACCTCCCCTCTGCTTGTCACTGCAGGTCACTGCTGGTGGACCTCTGTATTAGGCAAATAGATCAAGAGTCCATCTCACCTCTAGAACTTCATCCTTGGCTTGCTTTGTCAGTTTAGCAGTTATAATACAGATTTGTCATCAAGTGGAGGCAATGCAAATATTCAAACAAATTGTTAATGAGTTCAAATGTCGGTGCCATGGATATTTGAATCATATTTTATAGCATATCAATGTTAACTTTATTTCCTAGTCTCTGACAAAAGAAGTGCTGAAAACACATCTGGGCTGGATAGAATACCGCACATGCAAAACCCACTCTTGCTCCAACCTCTGTTCCAATGGTCTGGTTAAGAAAAATGAAGTCACTTTAACCATTCATTTTTATTAATATATTTTTTATTGTAAAGATACTGTACAGAGGGGTCACAGTTACATGATTAAGGTAGTGAGTACACTTCCTATTGAGCATTTCCCTCTCACTTGTTTTTCCCCTACAATTCATTTTAACCATTTGTGTGTATTCCCTCCTACCTTCAATCTCAAAGAGATTCCACAGCCCACACCTCTCATAGTGGCTATCTCAGATGGCCAGCTGTCTGTCCTCATGATTACCATGGAAGGGCCAGGTCCCTTTCTACATGGACTGTGGAGCACATGGGCAGCAAAGATGGCGCTGGGAGAGAGTAGAGTGGGCAGAGCCCAATTGACCTGCCGATCAGTGCCTAACCAGCCCATGAAGGCTCAGGTGAATGATAGGGTGTGACCTTGACAGTGATTGGTTCCTCTTCCTCCCTTACCATGCCACCCACCCTTTTTGTCTTTAAAAGGGGCTGCTCTCTGTTAATAAATGAGTTTTCTACCTGCTGGATTTGGCTCCCCGCTGTGTCTGATTGTCTCCCGGGCTGAGGGAGGCTGGGGAATGGGCGAGTGCCTCACTTACCTTTCCTTGGACCCCATCCGTCTTTTGTGGGACGGACGAAGACCTAACAATGGACCACTGGGTCAGCAGCTCCTTGAGAAACATCAGAAAGTCTCAGAACCCTTGCAGACCTGTTTTTACCTCTTTATGCATTTGTACTCTGAGGATAAATCCTTCTCAGAGCATCTAATCTTCCCTTTCAGTTCACCAGGGAAGAGCTTTGAAGCCCTTCACTTATGAGTGTAAAAGACTCCGTCTTTGCTCAATTTGGGAAACCACTGTCTATCTTTCAATTTACTTCACTTGTTCCAAATTAAAGACTATAAAGCAAAAAACACATGGAAAGAAAATGTCTCCAATATGTAGTTATATTCTATTGAACAAAGAAATGAAGAAACAGTGCAATTTACGATTAGACTGCTCCAGTCAATTACTTAATGATGGAGCTGACCTTGAAACTCAGTATTGCTCACCCAGTTAGCTTTTACATTTTGCTACATTTTAGGACAACTTTGGTGAGTATAACTTGAGGGTTATGGAACACAGTTTTCAAATTCATATCCTAGTTGTGACATCCCCCAGGACTATGGCTTTGCACCAATGTTTGGTGGCCCTGCTTTCCATTGTGCAAATAAGAATAAGGCTGCTACCTATAGCCAGGCATCAGTGGCTCACACTTGTAATCCTAGCTACTAGAAGGCTGACAACAGGATTTCAGTTCAAAGCCAGTGTGGGCAGATAAATCTAAGAGACTCTTATCCTCAATAAACCAGCCACTAGCCAGAAGTAGAAGTGTGGCTCGACTAGTAGAGCATCAGTCTTGAGTGAAAAAGTTAATAAACAATATAAAGTTCTGAGTTAGAGCCCCAGTACTGCTGCAATTTTTAATTACCTATAAAACATTCAGACAGTATTAAAAGCTCTTAACTTTATAGTATCTCTTATATATTGTAATGAAGAGCATGCTTTCAGATATAGCAAAGTATCTTGTGCTTTTAACATGAAAAGACACACTTGGTTCTGAAGTGGCAATCTAGAATCAAAAAGAAAGAACAAGCATTGGTCTTGTGTAACAACACCCACTTCTCTGTACTGTGTTGAGAACATCTCTCACAGAGAAGATGTTCAATGTTCACACCTCTTCACTACTGGGTCAAAACATAGATTAGTTCAGGCAGTGGGATACCACTTGGTGGACAGAGGGGATAGTGTTTAGCCTTGAGTCTGTAGCTGTGACAGATACAAATAAGTTCCATAAGAAAAGAAAAAGAGCTAGTGAAATAGAACCAAATACTATGATGGACAATAAGAAAATTGGAAGTGATGAAATTACAAAAAAAATCTAGAAAAAAATCTAAAACAAAAGAAGATTTTTTTTCCTTTGAAATTACTGTACTAAAATTTCTGAGGTGCTAACTCTACAGTAACTTTCAATAAACAGCCATACCATCTAGTGCATAAAGCTCACGTCCAAATGGTTCAATCCAGGAGGCAGATTAATACTTAACTTTTCTTAAAGATCTCACAGTACTCTCAGTATTGACTATATTGGCACATTAACTGGATGGGAAAGAATTTGAAGTAATTTATCCTATCAAATCTAGTCTGGGTTTTTGAGTTTTGCCATTTATCTTACTAGATTGAAGACAACTTTTCTTGTATGGTATTTCACCATATTCTTCCTGTGTCACTGGCGATCCTGTTCAAAGGCCACCAGCCAGAACAGAAAGTAGAAACAGTATTGGGTTGACTTAGAACCATTTATTTCTACTCTTCTACCTGCCATCAGCCCCTGATGCAATATGGACAAACCAGACCAATGCATAAAGCGTTGCTTTCCTCGTCTGTAAATGGGATATTTGTTTCATGGTCCCTTCAATGGTCCTCCACAGGGCTCATGAGCTGGGTAGGACTGAGCTTGATAAACCCGAAGGGAAACAGGGAGGGTCCCCTTTAGTGTCTGCAGAGAGCCTGCTACTTGCGTTTGAATCTTTTGAAGTTGAACAAAGACAGCAGCATCAGAGCTCTCTGAAATGGAGCATTAGTCACAGCCAGGGCATAAATGACAGCTCCCTTCCATTCTCTGTACCAATTTTAAACAAGTAATATGAAGAGAGTCTGGTGTGTTTAAATCTCTTTTGAAAGTGTTTTTGCTGCACTTCATATTGTGTCCAGGTCTCCCTTAGGTCAAGCACCCTTCGGTTACATTCTCCACGGTTATGCTCACTACACTATGAATATTCATCTGATTAATATTTCTAGAACCACGAGTTAAAAATAAAATATCTATTCAAACACAATAGGCATGTTATTTTATGAGATGGACATATTATGGGATCTGAGTGGTCTATGACAGCATGCGTCCCTTATCTATTCTCATGTAAGAGACAAGAAAGAAAGAAAATCAGAATCAGAGGTCAGCTTTTCAAAAATGCAGCTACCAGAATTTCAAACACTCCAGCCAGCAGGAGAACAAAGCTGAGAGAACAATGCCCCTTCTTTGAATGAAGGTGTATGGATAGTGAATCAAAGATTGTCTTTGACTCTGAGAGAGTAAATTGTTTTCAAAAATGTGGAATGAGACAATTTATCTCGGTTATAACTATTGGAGAAATAAATTTCTATCACTTTTAGGGCTCTTGCAAAAGTAGATGCAGAGGAAAAGAAGGGCATGAAGATTTGGGGGGAGGTGGAAAGGACAGGAGAAAGAATGTGTCAAAACACTTTAAGAAACACACAGCATTCATGGAAGCAAAATCATTTCTTCTTTTTCAAAAAAATGCATTTCAAAATCAATGTTCTGTGCATAAGTGTTACATGAATACTAGCATATAAGCAAGCATATTATTATATGGAGGGGTATATATATGCATTTACATGCTCCTACTGTCTATAAAATTGAAGTGTTTCTTTCAACTATCATGGAATTTCATGCATATGCATCTAAAATACTTGTATGTATGCATGTGTCTACTTGAATGCACACATATGTGTTTAACATAAATAATTACCCTAAGAGGAAAGATGACCTTCTACTGAAAAATCTTATACTGTGAATTTGTAGTTGGGTGTGGACCAGCTTGAGAATTAAAGACTCCCAGAGGGACTAATCTTGAGAGACCCCACATTCTTTAGTGTTACCCTAAGACCCTACCCTGTTAACAAGATATAACTTATCTAAGAAAGAAACCTCCTCATCGTCTGGTAGAAAGAAGGGATACAGAATAAGGATTAAGAGATAAAGAGAGTTCTCTGTGTACTTCAAGTCCTTTAGCAAAGGAGTTCCCACAAAAGAAACTACTTTATCAAAGTCTAACATCTGTGTTTTTTATTATAGTCTAACTGATTTGGGAAAGTAATCAAGTTTAAGTTCCTTGATGCAACATTCTTGTCTCAGTTAAGGGATTGGTGAGGGTGTGGGGCCCAGAAACCTTAGGGAATGCAGGGGTATGGGTTCCCTAGAGCACTGAGCCTGGCCATAGCAATATAAAATGTCTCCCCTCCCAGATTCCCCACCAGCACATCCATTAGACACCTGTCACACAACAGCGTCAAAGTAAATGACAATTAAAATAACAACGATTAACATTCAAAGGACCGCAATGAAGAAAACGTAGAACACACAACAACAGATGGGTCAGGCAAGCAGAAGATGGACATTCTGAGAGAGAACAAAAGGAAATGCTAGAGATCAGACACACTGAAATAGCAAAGAGAATGCCTTCCAAGGGATTGTGAGCCAATTGTTTAGCCAAGGAAGGAATAAGACTCTAGAAAACAGTCAGCAGACACATCTCACACTGGAAGCAAAGATGTAAAGAATGACAAAGGAGCGGAGGTACAAATGTTGGGTCATTGCAAAAGATATAGCATAGTTGAGACAGGAATATCAACAAAGGAGATAAAATGATTGAAAAAGTGTTTAAAGCAATAAGAAGTAAAAATCTTCTCCAAAATTAATGTCAGTCATTAAACCACAGATCAAACACAAAAAACAGACATCCATACCCAAAGTTTTACAACATCTACAGTCAGGTATATCATGTTCAAACCGAATAAAGTTAAGGAAAAAGAGAAAAAAAACTTGAAAGAAGCCAGGGAAAAGGAAGGGATAATTTACATTGGACGTTTCATCAGATCCCATGCACCCAGGAAGACAAAGGAGTGAAATACTTAGCCTTGAAAGAAAAGAAACACTTGTATTGAATTCTATTTTCAGTGGTCAAATAAATACTTTTTAAAGCAAACAAAAATTGAAGAACTTCGTCACCAGGAGCTTTGTGCAAAGGGGAAAGGATTTGAGGATTAAATGAAAGTAAAATACTACTACAATAATACTACCTATTCTTCTCATTTTCAATGGATCAAATGGCTTCATTGTTCAAAGTAAACATAACCATTTGTTCTGTGCTCACAACTAATGGATAGTAAAGTAAATAATACAAGAAATTCAGAATATTCTGTTATAAATTACAATTCCTAGAAACAGTCATGGTGCTATTAGGAAGTAAACTTAAATAAACTATAATGTAGATTACAAAATCCAAAGTCACCACAAAAACTTAAATGAGTCTAAAACTCAGTCATGTCCATTTTCTTATCATTTGTGTGTGGTGCTAGTATAGCAAATATGTAAATCTATATACTTGTCAAAAATCAAAGACAATGCATGTTAAAGGATACACTTCAGTTCAAATACACTAAAAATATGAAAATTGAGCTAGACGTCAAGAAATCCAAAAATGGAATGTCAAATGTCAAACAAATCCACCTGCCTTTCAGATGTATGATATACCCTTGCTAATGGTATAACGGGTACTTAGAAACTGCCTTTGCTAAAAAGCACTGACCCCTGGCTTCTCCATGTGTCCAAAAGGTCACCGTGAGCAGGGCAAGAGCTTTGCATCTGTCTGCTCTGAGCTGTCCACCCTGCGGTCACCTTGAAGCCATCCCCAAATCAAGGAAGGATAGAGCTGATGGGAAACGCCCTGTGACAAGTCAAACTCCAGACACCAGTGCTCCTGTGGCCAGATGAAGGCCCACCATCCCAACACAATTATCAACCGGACCACACCTCTGGCCAGTACTGCTTCATGGGACACATACCTCTCAAAGGTTAATGTTGGATTAGAGCTAGAGGCAAAAGGGTGTGTGTGTGTGTGTGTGTGCATATTAATGAAAATACTGATAATGTATACTCACATAAGTTGTCTACTCTATCTATTGAGAGGCCCTCAGCACCTGAGCTTGACTGACCACAATGTTTCTATTTGGATGTCTCACTAGCAGTCTACTATAAGAGGGGCCAGGACTCCCTGGAGAAGCATGCGAATCTAGGACAGGGCTGGGAAATATACAGAATAAGCTTGTGGCAGCTCATTGTAGAAAATACCAGTGTTCCATAAAGGAAAGGATGAGGCCTTACCATGCCAAAGGGAAATAAAAGCTGACCCCATAGTGCTCCCATTTATAGAGGTAGAACCACTGTGAGCACCATGAAGAGCATAGTATTTCATTACAAACGATGGCATAAAACAAATCCACAGCCATGTAAACAAATGATCGCATACTCACAAGGATGAAGACAAGCCTCTGGTTCAAGGCCGGAGAGCAGCCTGCACTGGTGCTGTCCGATGAGGGAGGTGTGTGGTCCACCTTCTACCTTGGGAGTGAGGATAACTGGTGAGCCACCTCCAAGAGCAGAGACTAGAGAGGAGAAATGGTGACTTTGCAGTGGGAAACCTTGCTGAGTGGTCACGTTAATCTCACCTGCTGTTAAGTGGACACCAGATACCTGCTGACATGATCTGATCATGACAGGAAAGGACTACCACAAAAGATGGGGGAATGCAAAGACTAACAGAATAAGTACCAAGAAATGGGCACTTGCTGGGGACGGAAGGAGAATTCAAGAGGAGAATGGTAGGAGAATGACCTGGAAAACAAGTCGAATGCAGGCAAAAATGCATCCTATATGCCACAGAACTGAGAAAAACAAGGGAAGGGGTGAGTCCAAGGTGGGTGAAGATGTTGAAGGGATGACAGAGACCAAGATGCATTGTATCCATAAACCACTCTGTGAAATGGCAAAAAAATAAAAACATAAAGTCAAAATTCAGAAAGGTGAGGGAGGGGATGGGCCGGGGACATGCAAATGGAACCTAAAATGGAGGATTCTTGAGGATAAGAGGAAGAGATTACAAGGCTTCTGAGAGAAAAACATTGTAACATACTTTGCAACTCACAGCCTCTGTTAAGAGGAAAACAACCCACCAACATCATAGTATACGGATACCATCCAGGGGTCTTGGATTCTTTCTCCACCGAACAAAGAATTGGGAGGCAGGAAAAGTGGAACAAAGACAAGTTGACTGGAATGTAAGTCTATGACACCGGGGATGGAAGGAAGGAAAACCTCAGAGCTATGGGCAGGTTGCTATATGCCCACAATCCAGACCAGGACAGCTACATTACTCCACATGAGGTTTTCTCCACCTGCTTTTCCTGGCAAGGAAGAGGAGGTCAGTATAGATTTCTCTGTACAAGAGCTAGCAGGAGGCCTGGAAATTGGTTACCTGATTCAGGCTCATGGCATCCCTCTTTTATAATGCTTTTGCTAGAGTCTCAGCTATGCTCCTATGTGGTTGTGTCACTATTCTCCTTACCCCAAAGGGAAGGGTTTCTGCCCCCTGTGTGGGTCTGTTTTGATTTCATCAGGCTGTCTGTCTTCCCCAGGTCTTCTCAATGGGCTGTCTCCACCCCCTGGGTCCCCATGAAGAGGAGGCTGGGTCTACAAAAACTAATGGTGCCAGGAATTATCAACCTTTAATTTGACAAAACAGACTCAGGCCCCTAAACCACACCCTGCAGGTCAACTGGACCTGCTGCTGCTCCTCTGTTTCTTGAAACGTCGTTCTGTAAAACCCTCCTTCAGCCTAGTTGAAAACTATGTTCTCTCGTGGTAACCAGCCCCATGGGGTGGCTCTGGGAAGAGACCTCATGCTCCAAGCCCTCAAGCTTCAACAGTTATCTGTGCCAGCATAAACATACTTCCCACCCTAGAGAAGACACGCTACTAGTCTATTGAAAGCATTTTCTTCTTTTCCTGATGACTTTTCCATCTCTGCTCACAAGTTGCAAGAATTGGAATTGCCTTGCTAACTCTTCAGTAACCAGAGACCGAGTCTACTTGTGAAAAAATAAATGCACAAATGTTTCACAAAATGCCTCACCAGAATTTCTCCAACCATCCAATGTCACCATGGACATGGAGAGCTTGAGAAAGTGGCACAGGCCAGATGAAGACATAGGGGAGTGACAGCTCAGTGGCATGTGGAGTCCTCACCAGTCCCTGGGAACGGGAACAGGAAATGGACAGTACTGGAAGCTTGGTGAGATCCAAAGAAGGAATGGAGTTGGTTGCTGAGAGTGAGTCCACACTGATTTCTGCTCTTTTTTTTTAAGTTTCCAGTGGAAAGTTTTAATGAGAGCATATAAAACCTCAGGGATACAATTAAACTTAACCATGAAAATACGAACGCTTCTGTTATATCTGTGCATCCACAATTTAACAAAAGATAAAAGCATTTTCCTTTACACTGATTCTGTGTTCGGGATATCCACTGGATTGCTTTTTTCTTCAAAATCCCATTATGCCTTTGTCACTGGTAAGTCAGTTCAGCAATTAACCTTGGTTCTTGCATCCAATAAGAAAAGAATTAAAGCAAGATGAAAAATTCAGTGAATGTGATGGGAACGTTTATTTTTAGTCATCTTTAGGAGGCATATAAGCACATAAATGTTTCTGGGTGAGAAATTCAGGGATGAGAGTCTCCCATTTGAGGCCTGCTCCGATCCCTGTGTCTGGGACAAAGTGCAGAACAGAACATGAGAGCCGGGGAAGACTAAAGAACTCTCCACAAGAGAGAGGAGGGGAACTGCTAAGAAGCACTACAACTGCCTCTGTAACCTTGGTCAGGGGTCATTAGATAGCACTTGGGCAATCCTTTGGCATAAACTGGCTGATTGACAGGTGTCATTTATACATCAGATGTGCACCTGCACTTCCTGCTGCTCAGGATAATTGTGTGCATGCTTCTCATCGACATTGAGGAGACTCCAAACAAATTCCTGAGTTCTAGGATGCCAAAAGTCATTGTAGATATATCATCCTTGTCCCCTGTGTGAGTGTACTGGAGGGGAAGTCTACATTCCTGGGGAAATTCCCTGTTTATTGGGGCATGGAACCAGTTTGTCCAGCCCCGGGAATTTTAAGTACCATTTGGTGATCTCAGGAGGTCAAAGGGCGATCTTACAGGTAGACACAGGGCCAGCCTTCACTAGTGGTCCCAGTCACCATGGAAAGTGCACTCTGCCTGTGACCCTGGAGACCCTGGACCCCGGACTGTCTACCTGCCTCATCTGGCTCCTCTGAAAAGGCAATTCTTCAGACTCAAACGTGTAGGAGCCCCAGTACATTTGCCAGCTCAAAAGGTGAGTAGGTAATATGATCTAATGCAGTGACCCCACAATTTGTATTACCTTCTCACTCAAAAATACGGTTGTCACTCATCTTCTGAGACATAAATGGATAGGATTTATTTCTATATTTCTCCACACATTTTTGTGAGCATCCATTAATTGTAGAAAGGAGTCTCCTCAGACATGTCCATACATGCACATGAGGCTCTGATTGCTTACAGTTGACAAGCAAGCAGGGATAACCTGGTGATATTTCTCTTCCTGTGACAAAATTCTTCAAAGAACAACTTGGAAGCCATTGCCCATTTAGAGTTTGGAGACCATAATGTCCAGGATGATGAGGAACTAGATCTTTCTAAGATACCTCAGCAATCTTCTCTTTGGCCACATGCAATCCCCCTCACTGCTTTTTAATGGTCTTAATCTCATAGTTACTCTTTTCTTGGTCCCAACTTTCAACAGGCTCCAATTATATATTTTGTTCAAATCTTTTTGATCTGCTTTTTACTCCCAAATCTCTATAAATGGGGCCAAAAGCAGTCAGTAATAACTATTGTACCATGGGATGAATGCCAGGCTTCTGAGATTTACTCGAGATTTACTCACCCCGAATGCATTGTTGTTAAATCTAGCCTCACTCAAGTTTTAGAATATAGACAACATATCAGCAACTCCATTGCCAGAATGGGACATACATGACCTCAGGTCTAGTTCCTAACAAAGTCTCTTGCCCCTATGAAATTATTGCATATGCAGTCTTTACTGGTCCTCAATCCTGCAAGAATTCTGTCCTGTGTTCCTCCAGTCACCCACTGAGCTCTGCTTAGAGCATTCTAAAACTCTTCTAGCCCACATCTCCAACTGCTTCCAGATTCCTCCCACATGCCAGTTCCAAGAGCCCAAGAATCACCACATGGTCAGGTTTGGTCACAACAAATATTCCATGTCTCTGACACCAACTCTGTATTAATTCTTTCTGAATCATTCTGATGAGGCGCTTGACATAAGTGACTTCAAGGGGAAAAGGATTTCTTTTGTCTCCTGGTTTCAGAGGCCTCTGTCCATCATGGCTGGCCGCACTGTTCCTGTGCCTATGGGTGACACAGAAGTCTGCAGTGGGACGAGATGTCAACACCCATCTCCGTGCTTTCACAGATTCTGATCGAGGCAATTTGGAAAAGGTATTACTAAACTTATTTTTCTTATCACACGTTGGGACCCAAGTGAGTTGGACATTTTGATCATTCATTAATAAAGCTTATAATGTATTTCCATGTTAAGCGAGAAGAACAGAAAGCTCAATTTACATCCCAGTGTTAAACCAGTATATAACCCAAGTTCGTTTAAAAAATACATATTAAGAGGGATTAACAGAATGTTAAGATGCCCCAACCGCATTCTCTCTAACTCTGTGCCTCAGATGCGGCTCTGCAGAGATGCTTCTGGAATGAGGGATGTCTTGTTTCTTAACTGCAATACAATTTCACAGAACGTGGAAATGAGAGACAGAAAAGAACTATTAAATCATCATGTCTGCTCCCTGCCGGCACAAGATTGCTCCCTGCAGTATATTTTCCATTGCTTTGTCGATTTTGAAATGGCTCAAGCAAGGAGGTTTCTCTCTCCTCCCACGGGAGACTTTTCAATGGTTTAATGGCACTCGCTGCTAAGATGGCTTTAATTTTCCTTCGCTCAATTTTCCTTTGCTTCATTCTCTTCTGTCTTTTCCAGTTACACTCCCTTGACTTCGCTCCCCACACCCTTGCACTTTGGGGAGTCGTATCATCTGCTAGCCACCCCAAGCCGGCATGAATGCAGCCCTTTTCATCTCGACTCTGAAACCCAGCACTGGGCTTTCCTTTCATTGTTCTCCTTGACTTTTCCTTGGACTCAATTTGATGTGTCATCAGTTAACACCAGGGCAATTTAAGCAAAATAGAGTCACACTATTTGGATTCCGTTTATCCCAGAACTCTATGCCATATGCTTCCTATATATTGGGGTAAAATCAGGCTCTCTTGTCATCATTTTTAACATTCACTTAATAGACAGCAATGAGCTATGGAGAATTACACACTGTTTGCCCCCAGATTTAAAACCCCATCCCAATACATTCAAGTGTAGCCAAAAAGACATGGACAACCTTTATGCGACAAATGACACAATTAGAGCTAAACCAACTTCCTAATCATGCATAGCTTTCCATGTTCCTCATATAATTTTAACACGAATAGGCTGTGGTTTATTTTAAGTAAAATACAGTGTGGCATTATTACAAATAATAATACATTCAGTAATATTTCTTTCAATATTAGAAAATTGTAATACTTACAAATATTTGTGTTGGGGGTGTGTTTGAACTCAGCACCTGACACATGCTAGGTGAGTACTCTACCGCTTGAGCTATACCTCTAGTGCTTTTGTGCGTTTAGTGTTTTTCACTAACTGGAGTCTTAAGTTTTACCCTGGTTGGTCTAAAACTATGAGCCCCTTGTCTGTACTTTCTGGGTAGCTGAGACTATAGGCATGTGACACCTCTCTTGACCTTCTAGATCTTTGTGCTATGAAAATTAGCAGCCTTATTCTTCCTCGCTCTGTGAAGGATTGTAGGAGGAAAGCAATCAAACACTGAGCATTTGCCTGAAGCAACTGAAGTCTGAATGTTCCTCAGTCTTTGTTTCCTTTCTTTCATTAGTGCTCAGAGTTTCTGTTCTGGTAGGAGAGGAGACAATTTTCAATGTGGAAACATTTCTACGTAAACACATCTGGTGAATTGTCAAAAGTTTGAGGGCTAGCTATCTAATGTTGTTGACATTTGTTACTACTCATGTCTTCATTCTAAATGAATATTCTATTTCTTATCTAATCTTGAATTTATAATTTGGGGTATGCTTTACTTCCCCAAGGAAGACCTCTAGATTCATCCAGGGTTCATTACAAACCCATCTTGGCTTTTCAGATCATGTCAAGTGACTTCTGAAACCACAGCATGAACCAGGATGAAGGTCTTAGGGACTTACCGGAGCTGAGGGAAATGCTGCTTCCCTGTCAGGTGACCAAATGCAGACTCTCAGAAACATACCAAAATATTTAAGTGTAAAATCAATTCATCATAGTTTGAAAGGTTATTTGAACACTGGAATTATTATAAATTCTGATAAACAGTAGCTATAGTTTTAAGAAATAAAAACCTAAGAGGCCTTCTTTAATTAATAAATTTCTGATCTACAGTCTGAGTGACTTTCCTTCATCAAGACTTTCTGAACTATAGACCTACCCTTAAGAAAGAACCCACATATTACTCACCATTAGCTGATGTAATTAATGTGCTGTGGAACAAATTCTGGGACTGATTCCACCACAGCAGCTCCTATAAATCTAGCACAGTGCTCTTTGCAAAGTAGAAATTCAAGTATGTGTTAGATTTATTCAGTTATTGAATTTATTAAGAGATTAAGAGAACCAGACAGAAATCTTCAGGAAGCTTATTAAACAAAGAGTCCCTAGTCCTTAATTGCTAAATTGAGCCGACACCATGCAGAGACAGGAGAGTGGGAGGAGAAGGCTGTTTTCTTCACCCTGTGATTGTGTGTGGTTTGTGGTCTGTACTTGGCCCTGGGTCTCCTGTCCTTGAGAGTAGCTTTCCACCAGAAGTGTCCTACTGGACTAAACATCCCATTTGTTCCCCCAATCTGGGCAACAGGGTAACAAATCATGCAGAATTACCGTCAGCCTCAAGCCCCACCAGAGGTTCTTCGAGATGCCATCTGGGCTGATGTGATTTATCCAGATGTATTTCTTAAATCTTTAATTAGCAACAGGTTTTGCATGAGGACAGAATGCAACCTCTGGGCTACTTCACCTGCCTCCTGGGAAGGCTTGGATCCAAACATGTTCTCATTTGCTCCCTCTGTAAGTATTGTTTGTTAGACATAAGGAAAGACAATAATCTTTCTGGTGCTCTATTGAAGTCTGCACAGTGGAAACCTATAGATAGATAGATAGATAGATAGATATCCTTCTATCTATCTATCTATATCCTATATATATCCTATATATATGATATTGAAAGACCCCAGACTCACTGGGATACTTTCTTTAACGGGAGGGCACCCCAGGAACCAAGACTCCAAACCAGCAGATGCAACAAGCAAGAGGAGTTTATTTGGTGTTTGCACAAACAGACTCTCTGTCCCGGGCAGACAGGGAGCCCCGAGCAGTGGTTACAGGCACTTTTAAAGGCAAAAACCACAGGATTAGCATAAGACACTGGGCACCCCGGGATTGGCTCAATTTAAAAATCATCATATACTCCAGCAATCATTTTGTTGCACGGGGAAGTCTTGTAACACTTGTCGTAAACTGGTTGGCTCTCTAGGTGGAGGCTTCCCTGGAGGGGAGTCTACATAGTTACAGGCTTGTGATTGGTTGACATTTGACCTAGTTTGCCGGGCTCGCCAGATGGTCTTTATCTTGAGTCCCTTGCTGAGAGTTTCTAAACAGGAATTTAGAAGAACATACTCTTTTGTTCTTTATCTGTGTTTGCAGACCTTGTCCCAGGGCCTGTATCTGGACTCTGAAACTTTTTACTTATTTCCCGGGAGGGTCTGTGCTAGCGCAAGCAAGTTTACAGAAGCAGGATCAGCAGTTAGTAAATTGTAAAATGGACATAGCCCCAATTTCAATCTTTCATTCCCTCCTCTTGTCTTTGGACTAATTTTAATCTTAAAATTTAGGGAGCCTCCCTATCGTTTACGGGGTGTCAATTGTCTGTAATGCTTGGTATTGTTGGGCTAATACCATGGCCTGTATAACGGATAGCCTCTTGCAGATAAACGGTAACAGCTTGTTGAGGATGCAAGGGCCAAAAGTAAGAAGCAATAGTAGGATGAGGACAGGTCCTGCTATCACAGACGACAAGGTAGTGAGCCAGGGGGATTTAGACCACCAACTTTCGAACCAACTGCCTTGATCAATCTTTTTCCAATTTCACTCCTCCAGAGCTCATAGAGCTTGGCCATGGAATCAGGTGCTACCCCAGTGTGATCAGCATAAAAACAGCATTTTTCTTTTAGGGCTGCACACAAACCACCATCCTCTTTTTTTTAGTTTCTTGAACATCTTTGTGGCTAGAGTTTAAGACTGCCCAATTTTCCTTTGGCTTGTGGAACCAAGTTATCTTAGAACAGCCTTAAGGCACCACTGTGATGTAGAAGCTTGTTAGATTTTAAGGCTAAGAGTAGGGCTGGGTCTCATTTACTACCTGTATTGATAACATACTCAGGTTATTACCATACCAGAGCCAAACCAGGCTGCGACCATAGAGTGGGTTTTCAGTCACTATGTACTGAAGTACCTAAGGCAAGCAAGCCAGTGATATCCTTGTCCTCAATATCCACTTTGGGAATAGAGAGGGTTTTTGGACATCACCCAAAAGAATGTCCCAAAAGATCTTAGATTTAGCAGCTTTTAACCAGGAAGCAGACTCAGGTGATGGAATCAGGCAGGAGTTTTTCCCGGTGACTGTCAGGCCGTCGTTGAACTTTACCCATTAGGGTATGCAGCAGCAGCAGCAGTAACAGCAGCAGCAGGATCTCTCAGTGGCTCCAAGGGACTGTCACACCTCATGCTGGGCTGTAAATTTTTACACAGACTGGTTAAAGATGCATTGCATAGGCTTGGCAGGCTTTGATCCTGCTGCTTTTTAAGATCTTTAAACATTAGCCCAGGACAATTTACCAAAATCACAACTTTTTTACTAACCAGATATTTTTGTAAATAGACACAGAAGGCTCAGAAGGCTTAGTCTTGTAGCCATCTCTGACAGATGTAGTCTCCACACCTTGAACACCTACAACAGTTAACATTATTTTTTATGCCTTTTTAAAAAAAATTATTTTATCTATTTTGCCTCATTTTTTTAAAACTGACTCTGGACCCTTGATCTTAAAAAGGGGGTAAAAGGGCAAAGGTCCATCTTCTGTAATTTTTTTAAGCTGACTTTAGGGGCGTTGATCCTACCTAGCCAGGAACCTATAACCTTAGCCTATTTTACAAAGAGACTATCAGGGTTAGATGTCATTAAGAACAATATTTAACTTTTGACAACTTTACAGACCTTTTCTCCAGCTACAGCAGTGTAGCTTGTTTAGCGCTCTGGTTTGCAAAAGCATCTTTCTAGATGGCTTAGGTATGTGATCTCTAATGATCCCAACAATGCCCAAATTACCTTTGCAGGCCTCTAGACAGATATCAATAGAAACACACTCTTAGGTTTACAAACTTTTTTTTTTCTGAGCAGATGAACTTCATGTAACTAGTGTCAGCTCAATTAGAGCTGCCAATTTGAGCTTTTGGCACATAAAGGGGTTGAGATTTAAACTATCCCCCACATTTTATAACATTGGCTTTTTACTATCACAGAGGACTGGCAAGTTCCTGTCCCTTACAAGGTAAATAGTCATGGACATTAGGCATGCTTTTAAACTCTTCCCATGACCTCCCGGCTCTGACCACTTTTGAAGGGCCACGCACAAGTGACTCTACGATCTGACATTTCTGTCATCCAAGCAGTGGCTTACTGCCTCTGAATGTTCCTCCATTGCATTCGTCCCAGGAGTGTCTTCTCCACACTGGAAAAAATGCCTCATTGGCATTTCCCTTAGTTGGTCGCTGAACTTGAACTCAGGGCCTGAGTGCTGTCCCTCAGCTCTACAGCTCAAGGCTAGCACTCTGCCACTTTGAGTCCCAAAGCATCTCTGCTTGTTTTTTCAGCACTCTGCTGGCTGAATAGAGGTGACAGTCTCACAGGGACCTTTTTCTTCCCGGGCTGGCTTCGAACCAATTTCAGATCAATGAGTCTTATAAAAGGCCATTTTATTCCAATTAAAAGCAACAAGGTGGTCAACATAGAAGTAGCTTTTAAGCATGCACTTACCTGAAACTTATTAAGAGTCAAAGTTACATCTGACAAACTTTTAAGAATCCTCTGTGCTTTGCCCGGAACTTGCCGGAAAACTAAAAAAAAACCTATAAGAGCAAACTAGAATGGCAATCATTGTGATAATCCTAATTTTCTTTTTTTGCACATCGAGGCCAATGTTAAGAACAATTTTATATTTAAACTTTATATTTAAAAATCTATTTTTAATTTTTTTAAAACCTCCTATTAATCATCTTTAATATTTTATTTGCATTTTGAAAAGATCCCTTGAAATCTTGAGGCCAAGTGTCACTCATTGCCTCTTGGCTGCTTGTTTTAAAACAGATACACATTAAAAATCTTGAACTCAAATGACAATTTTTAATGTAAAAATTACAGTCACCATCACTATACCACAAAACTAGACTTAATACCTTTATAACTTTTAAAAACATCCTAATTGTAGAACATAATTGAAAGTAAGCCACATTATACAAATAACTATTTAATCCTCTTTTTAAGGCCTTTTAAATTTTAATGTTAACACATCCAAGGGGAAGTTTTAGCAATACTAATTAGATGATCACATTACTCATTTTAACAATCATGTTTTCAGTGTCTATCTACAGGGAAAAGGAACAGAACAAAATGGGCTGTTTGGCCCCTCCCTAGTAATGGGCCCGCACCCAATCCAACTCTTTAGGGTTAGATGAACTGCGTTTGTGCCAGCTTGCCCTCGTTTACCATGCATGGACCCCTCCCAGGGCCTGTCCCACCATGCATGGTCAGCTGAACTGCACTTCTGCTTGTTTACCCCTCACCCCTAAAGATAGGTCTTCTGTTGGCTTCTAGTTTTCCCTTTGTCTCTTCCCTTGGTTCTTGAATGAAATACACAGTTTTAAACAAAACAGGTACTGTCTTTGACAGTGTTAAACTAAGCTTTATATTTAAATTTTTAATATTTATTCCCAAATTTTAGCCAAGGGAACTAAATCCCAAACAGCCAATGCATTTTTGTTAAGCCAGATAACTTGATTACAGTATAAACAGTTTTATGCATTTTCAAATACCAGATTTTTTAATTTGCAAGTTAAAGAATCTTTAAAAAGCCATTTAAATCAATGTGAAGATTTTTTTTTAATTTTCGGTAATGTCCAAACCTCATAACCTTTTGAATTTTTAAATTAAAACTCACCCAATTGTTACAGCATGCTGACAATTCTTATTTTGAACACGTTTACAGACACAACAAAATACTTACAGAGATCTTAAAGCGTGCAAAAATTAAAATCAGTCATACGTACACCTTTTAAAGTTTTTAAACAAAAATTTAAGACAGTATTTTTTTTTAACTAGGTACCTTTGTTGGGCTTTATTTTTCCAGAGCTTGCTTGTCTAGCAAGGCAATTTACTAATTAGTCTTTTGAATCCCTTCTGTTGGAGGAGGGCTGGAGGAGGGGATCATCTAAAATTAAACGGGCCTGATTTTTTTTTATCCAATTTTGACAAAAGCCCTTTACTAGCTGAAAAAGTCCAAACCAGGCACACAGCCTTTTACACCCTCCCTGCCAGCAGCCTCCACTGGGAGAAGGTGCAGCCTGAGGCTTCTCCATGCCCCGCCTCTTGAATGCTGTAACACAAGGGGGGGAATTAGCAGGTCTGTGACCAAGCCCAGTGGGAGGCTGGAACTTTTATTCCCCCAGAGATATTTAAATAAAAAAACACAAACACAAATAAACACAAAAACCAAGGATCCACATTTAAAACTGGTACCAATTCTAAAACAGAACTAGACAAGAACTGAAGGCTGAGTTGGGGACTAATGGGACCCAGTTTATCCCTACCGTAACTCTGTGTTGCTCCCACTCAGCAAGCTGAATCCAGATTCTGATGAATGAGCCTGCCATGCTCACCCAAAGTTTCCCTACCTCTGGAAACAGAATAGAAAACACACCGAAGTAAACAAGACAGACAAGTGGCCACAAAGACAAAATCAGGTCTCAGTGAATGGGGCGACATTTTACCACCATTTACTTACCAGGGGACTCAACACCCCCTACTCACATCCGGAGGATTTTTTTGTTTTGTTTTCTTTTAGATTCCTGCAAACGTTGACCCAGGGGCCTTCCAAGGCGGAGGAGAATTCCCAGTCATCTTGGGGCAAAGGACAAAAGTCCCTAGCAGCCATGCCCTCAAACTGACAGGTTTTCCCCCACCTTCAGACCCCCTGAGTCAAGACCTGAGGCTGAGATCTAATTGGGGCCACTCGCAGGTGGTCAGTGGCAATTTTATAATTGACAAACAAACAAGTTCCTAAAACCTGACAATTTTTTTAAGGGGTAGAGGGAGGATGAGGACAGGGGTGGGTGGGGGGGGAAACTGAAGGGAGAGGAACAACACGGGAGAGAAAAGGCCACCCTACGTTAAGGGCAGGGCATTCTGAAGAACAGAAAGTAATCCATTTCTTTTTCCGGACCTCCAACGACAAGTTGTGGGCTCGGGCCACAACTTCCTTCCAGTGATCTAAAGTAAGACTTAAGGGGGTTGTTAGTTGTTGCCCCAGCTCTTTAAGGATGACAAAACAGACAACAAAGACACTTAACACTGAACAAAAACAGACAAAACCAGACAAACACTGCACAGCAACCTAGTGAGTACAAATGAGGAAGGAAATTACAAATGGGAGTGGCCGACCATGCCTTAACTCCCTAGAACAAAGAGACATTAGGATCTCGTCCTTCCTCCAAATGACCCTGGAGCAGGACTCCAGGGCAGGACCAGGGTACTGGGCACATCTGCTTTTCCCTCTGGCCCAAATACAAATTCAAATACAAGTCCTGTACAGGTGCTTTTGGATCCCCAAAACATAAAACAAAAACGACAAACACGGAAGACACGAAACGTTAGAGCTCTGTCTTACCTCCAACTGGCCTTGGAATTTGGGTCTGGGGATGCCGTATCCTGGACCAGCCCCCAACTGAAAGACCCCAGACTCACTGGGATACTTTCTTCAATGGGAGGACACCCCAGGAACCAAGACTCCAAACCAGCAGATGCAACAAGCAAGAGGAGTTTATTTGGCATTTGCACAAACAGACTCTCTGTCCCGGGCAGACAGGGAGCCCCGAGCAGCGGTTACACGCACTTTTAAAGGCAAAAACCACAGGATTAGCATAAGACACTGAGCGCCCCGGGATTGGCTCAATTTAAAAATCATCATATACTCCAGCAATCATTTTGTTGCGCAGGAAGTCTTGTAACACTCGTCATAAACTGGTTGGCTCTCTAGGTGGAGGCTTCCCTGGAGGGGAGTCTACATAGTTACAGGCTCGTGATTGGTTGACATTTGACCTAGTTTGCCGGGCTCACCAGATGGTCTTTATCTTGAGTCCCTTGCTGAGAGTTTCTAAACAGGAATTTAGAAGAACATACTCTTTTGTTCTTTACCTATGTTTGCAGACCTTGTCCCAGGGCCTGTATCTGGACTCTGAAACTTTTTACTTATTTCCCGGGAGGGTCTGTGCTAGCACAAGCAAGTTTACAGAAGCAGGATCAGCAGTTAGTAAATTGTAAAATGGACATAACCCTAATTTCAATCTTTCAATATATATATATATATATATATATATATATCATATATATATATATCGTATATATATATTGTATATATGTATATATATAGTATATATGTATATATATATATATCGTATATATATATATCGTATATATATATGATCTGCACCAGTTTCTTCGACAGAATCAGCAACTTGGGAAGAAGAATGCATGCATGCTGGTTGCATGCCTGCTTCTGTCAGTTTTTGAAAGAGGGAGATCTGAAATTTCAGACAATCTTTCTCAATTACCTCTTGTACTTCTTTCAGCTTTTCAACACTTTTTGGAAGCTGTGTTATTAAGTATGTCAATTAACCTAATCAAAGCCTGTATACTTGTAATATTCTGTAGATTAATTCACCCTCGTGTTGTTACAGAAAGCTCTTCCCTGTCTCCAGTAGTTCTTATTGCCTCTAGAATACAGTTTCAATGCAAATATAATCACTCTAGTTTTCCAGTCTGTCAATTCCAACCTACTGATGCTGCTTATACTTTAGGGGCACAGAAGCACTGAGTGTCCTGCAGAATGTATTTTAATCTTGTATTCAATCCACTATGACAATCCCTATCTTTTCATTCACTGTTTAGACCATTTATATTTAATGGGATGTTTGCTAACATTTGGTTAAAGTTATTACTTGTTTAATCATTGTTCTATCTGTCCTAATTTTTCTTTTATTTAATCCTATCTGTTCTTTATTTTGAATTTCAATTTTTTTATTTTTTATTGTGAAAATACTGTACAGAGGGGTTACAATTAGATGGGCAAGATAATGAGTACATTTCTTATCCAGCATTGTAGCCTCCTCCTTTGTTTCCCCTTC
>NW_012267236.1:23395640-23440409 GCF_000151885.1 Dipodomys ordii
ACAGATTTCCTAGACTGTTTCTAGGTGCTCCACTACACCCATTATCCTTAGATTAGGCTTCTGATGGTGTCTTCCAAGTGTTAGATAGATCTATCATATTTCTTGGATTTGTCTTTGATGATTATATGTTCTTTCTCTATAATATCTAGGCTGTCTTCAATCCCTGAGATTCGATCTTCTGCATGGTCTAACCTGCTGTCAAGACTTTCTACTTTGTTTTCTATTTCTTTTCCTTCTAATTGGTCAGCTTTGATGGCTTCAAATTCTTTGTTGAAGCTTTGTTTTAGATCTTGTATGAACTTCTTTACTTCCTTAATTTGGTGTTCAGTGTTTATTCTCAAATCACTTAGTTGATTGGTTATGGTTTCCTTGGACTCCCATTCCTTCTTTTGGGTTCCATTCAGCATTCCCTTTGTGGTCTTCCTGACTTCCTTCAGCTCTTTGTTCATGGATTCCATGAATTCCTTTAGTGATCTTTGTGAATTCTCATCCTGCTCTCTCAATTCCTGTATTACTGTTTGCTTAGCTTCCTCACGTTCATGCCATTCCTATAGTTCTCTTTGAGTATTCTCAGCCTGCTCACGCCATTCCTGCCTTTCTCTTTGAGTATTCTCAAGCTGCTCACGCAAATCCTGTGTCAGTTTTTGAGTAGCTTCCTCATGCTCATGATATTACTGTATAAACCTTTGGATTGCCTCCTCTCTCTCCCTATCATGCTCATACAGAGTCCTTTGTATGTTTTCAATCTTTTCATTTATCATGTTTTCCAGCAGTGTTTGTAGAGCTATTTGGGAACTCCCCTCTAGATTATTCATTATCTGTTCTGTCCCCTGATTATCATGAGTGGGAGTTGAGATACCAGGACTTGCCATTTTTCTTGTGTTTTTCTGGCTTACTCTGCCCATTTGGGATGAAAATAATACCAGTTTTGTGCTAGAACACTTTCTTAAGGCAAACATCAACCAAAGTCTGTATTTGCACAGTCAATAGTCTGCAGATACAATCTAGTTCAACAGCTATATCTATTCAACATCAAACAACTATATATTAATGGGCTATAAACTGCAAAGAAGCATTTGGTAAACCAGAAATTATTAGGTTTCAGGAGAGATGTGGGTAAAAAATAGGAATCGAGTGATGTGGGAAGGCACAGGGAGAGTTAACTAAGTCCTAATCTCAAAGCAGGAAATAGGTTGGATAGGATGAAAGTAGAGAGAGAGAAAAAAGGAAGACAGAGAAAGGGGGAAAAAGAGACCAGAAAGAATAGAAAAGTAAAAATTAAAAATATTATGCAGAAACAAAACAAAATATTCAGAAGAACGTGGATATAACAAGAGAAGGGAGGGATATAAAGGAGATGTGAAAAACTTAAAAATAAAAATATTATATAGGTTTAAAGAAGTAGTACTGCTATTAAGTAATTTAAGTCTAAGAGGTTTTGAATTGAGTGATAAATTTGTGGATTAAGTGTGTACACAATGGGGTATAAGGTCGAATAATCGACCACGGGTTTATCTGAGGATGTGCAGAACAACAATTAAGTCACATAAAGAACCAAAGAGAAGAAAAGGTGAAAAAGTATAAGAAAGAAAGAAAAAAAGATCAGAAGTTCAGTAGAGCTAAACAAAAAACAAAAAAAAATTTAAAAAAAAGAAAGAAAGAAAAATGCACACACATATACCCCTAAAATAAAAATTAAAAGAGGAAAAAAGTTGCTAGAAAACAATTTTTTCAAAAAGGGTAAAAATTTAAAAAAAGTTTTAAAAATTTTTTATAAAAGGTACAAAAAAAAAGAAAAAAAAAGTTCTTTGATTTTTTTGGGAGGGGTGGGAAAATCCTGTATCTCCCTTCTATCTGTAACCAGCCTCTTGTTGGAGTCTCTGGTCTGCTTGTGGTGTTTGATTTTCCTGTGGCTTGGTTGGTTTCTTAAGTCAGTTTGTTTGAACAGGCAGAAAAATTCTCTGCTTTACCCAGAATTTTGTGATCCTCCTCCCAGGTTAGTTCAATGGGAGGGAGATCTGCTTTGAATATCACAAAAGAGGGAGATGGCTTTTTCCTCAAGTTTGGAGATGCTGTGATGAGGCTAGGTTCTGGGTAGAGTTGAGGCCTTTTAGCAAACAGTAGCTATTCCCGGGGGCTAGTTTGTGAGAAACTCACAGATCCCAGCCTGTAGCCACTCTCAGGGTTTCTGTTTACTGAATTTCAATTGATTGTCAAGACTGCTAGAGGGAGGGGCAGCCTCTGGCTCTGATTACCCAGTGAAGAACGCCACTCCTGGGGCTGGCACCCTAGCTGGGTGACTTTTCCCTGGGTGGAGCTGAGTCTGGCGGGTCAGGTTAGGTTCTTGTGACCTGCTAAATTACTCTAGTTTTCTTCCAAGGCTTGAGTTGGAGTTAGCAGCTCCACCGAGCTTTGTCAGTATCCAAGATGGAGATCTCCAGTACTGGGGGGTGGTAGGGATGGCCTTCCCTCCTCTGCTCCCTGAGAAGGAGTGAGGACGTTAGGCTTCTACTCACGCCTAGTCTTGGTTCCTGGGTCTTCTCTGGTCTGCGAACTGCAGGATGAAGATGTCCGCTCCTTGTCGGTTCTTGCTGGTGTTGAGTAGAATCCACTCGCCCGCCCCGTCTGGCTCCTTCATCCCAGACTCTCTGATTTGCAGCAGCAGCGGCTGCTGGCAAGTGCTCAGATCTGTCTCCTTGCCTGATTTTCCCTCTCTGGCCTAACTCTCTGTCCTGTGATGGCACACTTGGTGTGATTCTCTAGCCTAGGACTGTTCACTGGAACACCAAAACTGCTTTCTATGCGAGAGCTTGTTTAGCATCCAGCTTCTCCTCTGCCATCTTCCCACATGAATCTCCTATCTGTTCTTTAACAGTTTCTTTTTGTTACTAGTTTTGAGAAATTTCACCATGCTGTGCCTTGATGCATCTTCATGTATCTGGTACTTACATTTCACCAAGCCTTTTCTGTTATAGCAAGTTATGGTCACTGAAAATGAATTCAATTATATATAAATTTGCTAATGCTCTTTCTGCTTTTAATTCTTCTCTGTTTGTTCTTTCCACTCTGATTCAGTTTCTTAGCCATCTCAGCACTAAAACTTTCTGCAAAGAACTTCCTTTTCATATCATTTCTCCCCGTGAATGAATACTATACACAATAATATGTATATATGTATATATACATATATAATTTTAACATCATTGTTTTCCAATTCTAAGCTGAGTCACTTCTAACCAGGCTTTTAATTCATTGGTTGGTTTTCTGTTTTTTGTTTGTTTTCTTCTTCTTTTGTTCTTCTTTTGTACTAGAACTGGGACTGAAACTCTGGGCCTTGTTCTCTCCTTTGGCTTTTTTTGCTCATAGCTGTCTCTCTACTGCTTGAGCCACACCTGTACGTCTGCCTTGTTTGCTGGTTAATTAGAGATAAGAGTCTCATGGACTTTTCTGTTCACCTGTATTTGAACCGGGCTGCTCAGTTCTCAGCCTCCTGAGTAGCTAGCATGCCAGGCATGAGTTAGCAGCCTCCAGCTCTGCTTTCCTACCTTGAATTTAGCAGAGCTTTGTCGCCAGCTCTGGTTCTAAATTAGGACGTGTCAACCCTAGCACCCTCCTCCACCTGACTGAGACTCTCAATGTGCTGCTTCCTCCTCAAGTGTGAACAACACCTTTCCTCACTCAAACATATGACTCAATAAATGGCTGCAAAAAGTAGCCCAGTAGTACACCCCACAGCTGACTGTAGCCATTGCCTGGAAATGTCAGCTGCATCTTTTCACATGCACTGGTGCATAGAGGAGGAACCTAATACTTTGTGTACTGAGATCATCTCTGGGTCCCCAGGAACCCAGCTTCTAAAGATTTAGTTCTAACTCCACTCCTAATCCAGAGCTTAATAGAATAAAATCAATAAAATGATGTGTTCAGCTATCCCACTGACAGGAGGATGTACAGGTGTTGACTTTCTGGCAAACATCTTCCTTCAGCATTCACAGGAGCTAACCTCTAGGGATCAGCCCTAGAGACAGCAGAGAAGTTACCCGGGGTCTGAGCCTACACATCTTTTCAACCACAGAGTTTGTCAACAGCCAGGAAAGAACAACACTAAGCCAGGGATCCAGGCCAAACTTAGCTGGCATCAATAGCAGTGGAAACAATACCACTGCTGGCAGGAGAATGGGTGTGAAGAGGCTATTTAATGAAGACAGTCAGGTAGATGACCAGTCCTCCCCTCTGTGGAAAGAAGCTGAAATGCTGGGGCGGAAAGAGGGAAAATCTACCTTCGATTTCACATACGTGTTTCTAACATCTAGATCATCTTTGGAGCTGCTGATGGCCCTAGAGCTTTATTATAAGGCTTACAAAGAAGAAAAGAAAGCTAGAAAGCAAGCAAGCAAGAAAGAAAGAAAGCAAGCAAGAAAGAAAGCAAGCAAGAAAGAAAGCAAGCAAGAAAGCAAGCAAGCAAGAAAGAAAGGCTAATGTAACACAATATGTTTAAAAATCTGTGACTCTTCTTTCTGGGTTTCCAAGGCAAGACTAGAAAGCCCATGTCTCCATGTCCCATCTCCACAGGGAGGCATAACGTTTGACCAACGCTGCTGTCCATGCTTCTGTCTCTGCCACGTGGAGCTCCAGCATGGTCTTAGGACTTCCTCCACTCACTGACATATGAAGAGTGGATAGCACTGGTGGGAGTCCCGACTTGAGGTAACCTTTTGCTCCATTTCTCAGCAATCTTGCAGACAGTGTTTGATCTGACAGCTTGATGGAGAGAGAGCCAAGCCTTCATATGAATATCCCATACAGGGGACAGCTGACACCTCTGATCTGCATTCCTTTGTCCCACGGTATCCCCTACCCTCCCTTCAGACTTCTACACCCTACCCCATCAGGCTACAAAAGCTGTCTCACTATTGCCACTCCCTTCCCATTTCTTCATCAATGCTTTTGTCTATATTGATGCTATTGTCAACATTAGGGAATACAAACTTATCCATGCCTGATTAAAGCCATTCCTAACACATAGAAAGTAACCCACCATCTGCTGGCTGCCATCAGTCTTTCCCTCATCTTCCTACATGGACAGCTCCTGCTAATCATACCTTCACTGCTTGAATAGATAGCCCCCATTTGTATTATCACAACTTGCTCATGGGTTATCTCAAGGCTAGAAGACAGATCTTCCCCAGTCCCTTCCACAAAGCCTTGCTGATTTCCCAAGTCGCAGCTCAGATCCCTTCCATTCTGTCAAGTCTACCCTTGGAGTAGCCAGCCCTAAGACCACCACTGACACTACCAGAACATGGCATTTCACTTAAATATCACAGTTGGCATTTAGTTGTACGTGTCTGTGTACTTACCAATTGCCATATGAAGAATGTATGTTCTTTAAAAGCATTCTTCCAGTTAAGAAAACACGATTCAGATACACAGTGTCTTGCTTAAGATTAAGCAGTTCATAAATTGTAGCATTATAGCTTGGGCCTCTTTCTTCGTGGCTCTTGCTCTATTATCACATGATCTGCAAACCTACGTCCTGCTCCTATAGAACAGGGGAATCAGGAACAAGCCTGTGGATGTTAATTCTGTCTTTCTAATTGTTCTTCAACAAGATTTTTATAGATTTATATCCATAAAATTTATATGCATAAAATTTGGGGGGAGGATTGGGTAGGGGGGGGAGGGAGGATGGGAAGGGTAAACAAAGGAGGAGGCTACAATGCTTGATAAGAAATGTACTCACTATCTTGCCCATGTAATTGTAACCCCTCTGTACAGTATTTTCACAATAAAAAATAATAATAATCATGAAAAAAATTAATTGAGGATATCATTGGGGTTTCTTAGCCCTTTGCAATAAGGTAGAATTCATGGTAGGTCTTTCTTGAAAGATCTCTATCTCAATTCCTTACTAAAGGGGGTCACTGCCTAGATGGTGCCCAGGGTCTTACCTTTGTCATTTGGTGAAAATAAAAATAAAGTTTTCTTAAATCCCTTTGGTCTCTTATAGCACAAATATCGCCATGCCGTTCTACAAAGAGCCAAAAACAAAAACAAACAAACAAAAAAACAATCTTTCTTCAAGGATACTGTGTACCAGATCTCAAGGTCAAATCAAGTTGCTGCTTTATGAACATTTTAATCTGAAGTTCTCCTACAGGTTGAGGGCATTGTTGAGAAAATGCATATTTTTCTCTCCTACACCTTCCCTGTCGGTATTCCAGGTTAGAAATTCTGAAGCTTTGCAGCCAATGTCTTCCTGTTCATTGACAATAGGCCCCATGGTGGGTCCCTGTGGTGGGAGTCAATGTTTTCATGCTGTGTACACCTTTCAAAGGAAGTCCTTTCCTGAGACAAATTTTCTCCAAAGGCTGTAGTTAGTCATTTTCTTCTTGTTAATAATTCCACACACATTGATCTCACAGCAGCTGGTGATTATTTGGCACAAAACACTCTAGAAAAAAAAAGAAATGTGCTCCAGTACCTGTTTCCCACTTGGACCTCTCCTTGGGAAACCAGAATACTCTGAATAGCTTGGTGAAAATGGCGAGTGTTCTCAACAACAAAGCCTCAAACTTTTTATCCACCTGCCCACAGGAACAAAAGGAAAACATTTTTTTTCTATTCAACTGAATTTCTTCAAGCAGCTTCGAGAACAAAGCCATCGATAGCTTCACCCCAGTGCAACTCAGGCATAAACCATTAAAACAAGGCACTGGCTTTTCAAGACCAACTTCTCCCGCTCTGCCCCCCCCCAGCATCTCCTGCAAACAACAATGCCTTGCCATGCGGGGCCTCAGAGCTACACCGGAGCTCATTGGATGCTGGAGAAGCCACTCCATGCGAGCAGCGTGGATCCTTGGCTGTGGCCTCCTCAGCAGCTGAGTCATTGAGTATAAACAGTAGGTGCTCAAATGTGACTTGTCAAGCAAACCAATGTGCATTTCTTAGACAGCTATCAGTATCCCTTGTCAAATGCCAGAGGAAAATTAAGGTATTATTAATATGTTTATAATTGCTGCTTTTCTAAATTCCCTGACCGGTATAGTCTGAAAGGCCCTGCGAGGTTTGTCACATATATCATACTCAGATGCATCCAGGTTTCTTGGTTTCTTGTTTGTGGAACTTGCTTTCAGCTAGCTTTATCAATTTGTCTCTACTTCACCACCTCCAAATGGGGGTGGGGTTTGGTATAAAACAAACTTGTCATTGAAAATATTGTTTTGTTCTGAAGGCGTTAATATTCCTCTGCATCTCAAGGTGAATTAAAACTCCTGTACGGAATTCAAAGCACCCTACAATTATCCCCAGCCAAACATTCTATGTCCCACTTGCATGTTCACACTTTGATCTCTTTACAGGAAAGCCTTCTCATTTTTACTTCACCAAGCAACTGTTTTCCATTCTCCCAGAGGTATCTCCAGTCACAGACTCTTCAAGAAGCCAGCTCTAACCACTGCAACAAAAGTCAGCCCCATGAACGCCGCCCTCCCAATAAGTGACTCTCACCATTCATTTTGGTCAAAAGTGATGTTAAGTCAAGTCAGCCTCAGAGAAACCAGGGGCACGTGTTTTTTTTGTTTGTTTGTTTTTTGTTTTTGCTCATATGTGGAAGTCATGTCTAAGTTACAAACAGATACAAAATCATATATAGGCTCATATGTATATAAATATATTATCTAAAGTATGGTATGCATAGGGGAGATTTGCAGTGGTGTAACTCCTTCCGACAGGTAACTCGTGTTTAACATAATACTGTCAGGAAAGGGGAAAATCAAGGGAGCGGAGGCTGAGAGTTGAAAGAGGAAAGGTGGGCAAATACCATTATTTAGTCAATGTTCAGATATAAAAAATGGAACCAGGTAACTTAAGAGGATGGGCTAGGTTGGGAGAGATGGGGAGAAAGATGAAAGGGAAAACAGTAAACAAGATTCATTGTACTCATCAAATCACATATGGAATCGAAATCCTTTTGTACAACTACTTAAAGATAAGTTAACTTGGTTGGAAAAGCAGCATCGTTGCAGGAATTAAAATTCAGTCCTAAATAGGACTCTTAGACAAAAAACTGCAGCTCCTAAAAAAGCCTATGGGGGCTATCTGTTTCGTGGTGAGTCACTTGTCACCTAACAGTGAACTAATCAGAGAAGTCGTGACCGTGGCTGGAGGGGTGTGTACAAGGAGGTATGTTTCTTCTACACCAGACCTGTAGCCAGTAATATGTGGAAGTGTGAGCTCATCAATTATTTGAGCAAAGGAATTTGGCCATTTTATCCAACCCCACCTGAAGCTCACAAAGACCTAGGATTGAAGTAGAAGGAAACTGATGAACATTTGAAGAATCACCTTGGCTTCCCACTGCAGCCTGCAAAGTTCTCGCACAGTAGTGGATGGGGCAGGTGAGGGAGAAGGGACAATGAGGCCAGCATGGTGTGTCTGGAGGAAGATTCAGTCCTTCACAGAGACAATAACCTTTAAAACCCATTCTATAGTGACTGTGATCTTCAACTAAAGATGACTAAGAAGGAAGAAGATGTACTCAGAGTAAAGCCATAAGTCCCACATGCCAAGGCCGAGGAAGCCCATGAGGAGGAGAATGCTGAGATGCTCAGGATAGCCAGAGAGGGTTGGGTCACGATGAAGAGCATAGGAAGGGTGGGAAGGACTCACCCAGAGGACAGTCTGAAAAGCAAGGAGACCTCAGAACAATCTCAGAAGGTATCATGGCACCCTTATCTACCTTTCATTCTTACAGGCTCCAGTCTCTCTGGTTCTTACTCCTCATCTGTGCTTTGTTTTCTACTCTTTACCTTGACACAAAAACTTCTACTCCTCAATGAGTGAACTCTTTTCCATATCAGTCTGGAACCATTATGCATTTCAGATCTCTTCTTTCTTATTTAGCCTTGGATATTCTTACAGAATGCAATCTTATGTGTACCCACACCCACGGGAAAGAGGTACCTCTCTGCTTTGAAATCCAAGTCAGAAGCTGGCCAGATTTTCCTGTAGAGGTCCTGCAATAAAATACTGTAGCCTTTCCAAGTCACAGCTGGTCACCTCTTTCAGTTGCTTTTTGTCTTGTTTGACAACCATTTGAAAAATACTGTGACGAGTCCTTGTTCTTGGGCCTGCTGAAATAAGCCATAGGCTAGTTTGTCCCTTGATATCATAGATACCGGCTTTCAGAAGACAGTTGATAATTGTGTCTTTCCAGGAGCAGTTGACACTTTTTGAGATAAAGACATCATGAGATCAAATTTGAAAATGTTGAACTTAAGCTTTCTTGAAATACTATCTGGGGATATTGAGTTTTCATTCAGATGTACAGAAGGGGTGCTCAAGGAGAAATATGGACATAACCCACACTTATCTGGTGATAATGAAGCTGACATAGAGCTTCTGCAGCATTACAATCTTCATTATTGCTGTAGTATAATGTCAGAGATGCTTAGATACCTCTGTATACTGACCAGTTTTCCTTAGCCTTTTGTGATTTTTATACCTTCTATTGGTGACAACTTTTCCTCTGCCCATTATATAATTGTTAATAATTTTCCTTTTCTGTAAAACAAAAAATTGGCAGTTTCTTTTTATATGAAAAATCTTTATTTTTATTCTTCTTTTATAGATTTATTTTTATGTATTTATAATTGTACCTCAGTATATTGAAAATCTTATTATGTTTTCACTTCCAATATGGCTTTTGGCAAACTCAGATATCAAATTGTTATTTTGTGTGCCTAATAGCCCCTTTCTATTATAAACATATTCTCTTTGCCTTTGTTCTAGTTTCATTAGGGAGTGGCAATGTCAGGATTATTTTACTATTCTTTTTTAGAGGTTTTTAGGGTTTCTAGATCTAAGGACTGATTTCTTCAAGAATTCTAGAAAAAAAGTTGTCACTAAATTATTTAAAACTTCATGAGCACTGATTTGTCAAAAGTTAATCATTTCGGTTGCTCTGTCAGTATTTCTACTTCACATCCCTGGGGACTCTACAGGGTCTCACTCAACTTCTACTTCTCTCTCAGCTGTGCTCAGTTCTCTTCTGTGTCCAAAAAGATTTTAGTGTGATTTAATATATCATTTTTCTTCATTCTTTTCACTTAATCCTCTTATAAACCTTTTTTTCCATTCTCTTGTTTTTGTTGGTATTATAACATTTTCAATTACCCTCAATATACATGAATGAAGACACATGTTCCCAAGAAATGATATCCAAGCCCCTGAACTTCTAACCTTAAGTAGAAAAGAGATGTTGCAGGAGAAATTAAGCTTATAGATCTTGAGACAGGGAAATTGGTTTGTGTCTCTAGGTGGATCCAAACTCATTACCTTTAAAGGAGAGAAAATTCATAAGAGCTCTGTCTTTGTAGTTATTGTTTTACATGTACTATGTGATTTTTTTGTTTCCTTTGTATGTTCTTCCCCCTATGGTATATCCCCTGTTGTCACTGTACTTGATTTTGGTGCCCTGCATCTTGTAAATACATTTGTCTAATCTGAGGTGGGGAAGGGGAATAGCACAATGCTGGAACATTGCAATAATGACACCCACAAGACAGTATACTGGAAATGAACTTTACAACCTCAGTGGGTGTGGGGAGTGAGGGAAGGAGGTGAGGGAGGGAAGGGATAGTGGGAGAACAACAAGGGAGGGGGAACGATGCTCAAAAAGAAATGTACTCATTACCTTAATCATGTAACTGTAAGTCCTCTGTACAGTATCTTTACAATAAAAACAAAAAAGAAACAGAAGAGAAATGCCACAGGAAGATACAAAATAAATTAAGAGATTCTACAAATGAAAATTCCACTCAGCTTGCTGACTCAGTAATGCTGAAAATTCCTCCCCGCAAAATGACTATGAAGACACTGTCACTGGGAGAAAACAGCATCTTGGATTACCAATGGCTTCCTCAAAGGACCTTAATCACAAGAAACCAGACGTACCAACAACGTGAGTGAACTGGGAAGTCACTCCCTCCACAGGCTGCTCAAAACCCTAGTCAACTGTCAGCTAGAATTTGAATTGATGAAATCTGGGACATAAAAGTCTGATGAGCAAACTTGGATTTTTAACCTACATTAGTTTCTAGATACCACACTGCATATTCTTACACAACTGTAAGTTGGGATAATGGTCCACAGAAACAATAGAAAATAAATGAAACATGTTAAACATAATATCAAAGCGTTACTATATCTATTGCATTGTCCACAGATAGCACTATTGTTAACACCAGGAAATTCATTAGGATTGCTGAAGATCACCCCCAACTCTTGGAACTCCTGAGCTAGAATTCCACTGTAATCAAATCACAGGATCCCAAGGTGATATGATAAACTTCCTGAAGCAAGGTGCTTGACTATGTCAGGACAGCCACAGTCAGGTACTGACTGAAATCTTTGTGGAATCATTAGAGTGTCTTGTTTCTGGGCATTCTTGCTCATGTGCCTTGATTCCTTGTGTATTTTATGACTTTTGTGAGTTCCAATGTGTTGGCATATTTCCTGTTCAGTTTCTGAATGTGCATGTTCTTGTAGATTTTTACTGAGTTGATCTGGGGATCCTGAGGTCCCAAGCTGAGTTCTTTCAGGAAAGAACTGTATTGGCTTTTACTAGGAGTTAGAGACACTCAGTCCCAGCTTGGCAGTTCTCAGAGTGTAGACTTAGGTCCACACCTCTGTATGGCTCTAATTTTGGTTGTGAGTTATCAGGATAATTTCTTTTATCGTCAACTTTGGACAGATATCTGAGACAGGTGGTTTACCTGTAGTTACCTGAGGAATTAGTATGTTTTAGTTTTCCCTTGTTTGAAGGGTATCCCTGAAAGCATGGGTTCAGGTGAATACATCTACTGAAAAACTTCCACAGGTGGCTTTGGCTGCAAAAATTTTCCCATATTCCATATAGCCTAAGTTGAAACCTGAACACATGTTTACTGGGTTACAAATGTCCTCATGTTGATGGCTTATCTTGTTACTGTGATTATCTTTAGTTTTGGGGTGGTCTTCATTTTCATTTAATTATTCATATTATTAAAAGATTTTATAGATAACTAGATAGGCCATAAATAGATGTTTCTGGGAAAATATCTTTTTATTCTAATCATTAAAGCTAATCAAGATACATACTGATGGAATCAAATCCTTCTGCTGAAACCAAATCTCTGGCAGTAAGTAGGTCCATAGTCAGGTGCCAAGGTGAAGGACTCCTGAGCTCCTTGCACCAGATGCAGGATTGTTATTGGCTTGTCAAGTTGAGACTAATATCCATGTATGTGAACATTCTGTTTGGGAATGAGGCTGTCCCTGGTTTTGGTATCACTTTTTAAAGTAAACAGTTGCTAACCCGGACTAGGTACTGGAGGATGGATATGGGTGTTACCCCCTGAAAGAAGCAGGCTTGAAGGAACAACGTTTTAATTCTGAAGTTTAAGATGGTTTCCCTTGTGATATCCAAGTGCAGATGTCAGCCAATCTGTTAGCCTGGGCTCAGAAGAGAAATATGGGCTTGAAACCATTTGGGACAACAAGAGGAAGGACAAATATTTCACCTTGTCAGCTTGAGAGAACCAAGCTGTCAGACCCTGAAAGGAAATGTTAGGGGAAATTCACAAATGGCCACAGGAACCAGAGACTGGTAAACAACATTTGCATAAAAACGTATGCATTCTCAGTAGTAAGGTTGTTCTAACAGAATTCTGACAACAGGAGCACCTGAGAGGTGGGTTGAAGACAGAGGCATTTGTTTACCTCATTATCACCTTGCAAAGAAAGGAAAAACATCTCAGGATTCACTTTATTTTCAAATGGTATGATGTTGTATGAAGTTATTTAATCTTCCCTTAAACAAACAAACAACACAAAAGGAACAGAAGGTAAGTACCATAAACAGAAGCTGGAGAAAGCTCTGGAAAGGTAGTCTGTTATGCTGTGAGGTGGTACCTGGCCTTCCTTAGCTTAGCTCAGCTACAGGTGCTGCTTGGTGCCACCTGCAAAACTTCAACTTGATGGAAGAAACCCCTGGAGCAGAGTCTAGTCTGAGTAGGGAGGTCTGCACTTCCTAGCAGGCTTTCCTCAGACTGAGAATCTTCCCTGTGCCTGCTGTGGCCCTGTGACCCAAAACCTCCCTCACCCCCTGCCCCTGCCACCCAGGGCCCAACCAGAGCTGGCCCTGTCTGTTGCCTCCTGTGGATGGAAGTCCTGACTACTCTCCAGCTCTTCTTATTCACCAGGCCCTGGTCATACTCACCTTTCTAGACAGAAATCTACATTTGGTACCTTTACTGTAAATGTCTCCTCCTACATCCCACCTTCAGATGAAAGCACTGCAGATATGGATCTTGGCATGAGTCCCACAAAAGCTTGCCATTGTGACTAACAGCCCACAGCTACCCCGGGAGAGTCTAATTCTCATTAGGCTCTGAGTTCTAATGGTCTAGAGTAAACCCAGCAGACAGGTCACATCTGCTCCCAGCCTCCCTCCTTAGAGCTCAGCTCATGCCATGGTCCTGTTCTAATGGTCTAGAGTAAACCCAGCAGACAGGTCACATCTGCTCCCAGCCTCCCTCCTTAGAGCTCAGCCCATGCCATGGTCCTGTTCTATTGATCTAGAGTAAACCCAGCAGACAGGTCACATCTGCTCCCAGCCTCCCTCCTTAGAGCTCAGCTCATGCCATGGTCCTGTCCATGTCCCAGGAGAGTGCAGGTGGCGTAGACATGTTGATGGATCTCTGTTCCTTGAAAGAGGGAGGTTTCCAGAGATTCAAACAATCCATTCAACAAATATTTTGTGGCAGGCTATTGTGGGCACAATAAATTCATGATAATAGCAAAAGTAATATCCTTGTCCTGTCTTTATGATGTTCTCATAGGAGTTAGAGTAGGAGGTGAGAGACCAAGAATAGCCCATCTATAGAGCATTCCCATGGTATTCAATGTCAGTGAGAAAGGAGAGAGGAACGGTATGGTCCTCAGTGTCCAAGAAAGGACCCCTGTCATTCTTACTGCATTTACACAGAGATCTAGCTGGTGAGAAGGCGCATGGACTGTCTCAAGGCCAACTGACCCCACAGAAAGAACCCAAGGGAGAGGTTCCGGGGCTGCTGGCTCAGTACATTCAGAAAAGCAAGGGGAAGGCACAGAGGCCTCAGAGGGTGACGGTGAATGCAAGGGTTTGGCCATGGACGAGGCTCACCATCTTGGCTTTCCCATCTATAAACTTGGGATAACACAATGGCCTCAAGCTTGGGGGTTTGCCATGAAGAATAATGTGTTGACATAGAACAGGACTCAAAGTGTGCAGTGTAAAAATAAACATTTTAGGCTGGGAAGGTGGCTTAGTGGTAAAGTGCTTGTCTAGCATGCATGAGGCCTTGGGTTCAATTCCTCAGTACCACATACACAGATAAAGCTGAAAGTGGAGCTGTGATTCAAGTGGTAGAGCACTAGCCTTGAGCAAAAGAAACTCAGGGACAGTGTCCAGGCCCAGCCCCAAGACTGGCAAAAAATGGACATGTTATATCCTGGGATTATATGAACACGATCCCTTTGCCTGATGTTGGCTGCATACACCTGAATCCTAGGGACTTGTGAGGCTGAGATCTTAGGGTAGAGTTTGAAGCCAGTCCAGGCAGACAAATCTGAGAGACTCTTATCTCTGATTAACCAACAAAAAAGCCAAAAATGGAGTTGTAGCTCAAGTGGTAGATCACCAGTCTTAAACAAATTAGCCAAATAAGAATGTAAAGCCTTGAGTTCAACTCCAGTACTTGCATGAGAGAGAGAGAGAGAGACAGAGACAGAGACAAAGAGACAGAAACAGAGACAGAGAGAGTAGATAGATAGGATCTATCGATTAGATCCAGTCAGATCAGATAGAGAGGATCCATCCCTGTAGGATAAAGGGTTGACGATTGAAAAGAAGTTTGTTCATGAAGAAGGTTAGTACTACCATACAAGAAGAGTTTATAGGCAGAAGTAAAATATTAAGTATGCATTGATGACTTATGCATTAATTCTTTGCAGGTAGAAAGAAGGTATCTTAATATCAATTATGACAAAAGAAAACAAAAACAAGCCACATAAAAGGTCTTGATTGACGAATTTGTACTCTTGCTAAAAATGAGGAATGTAAATTGCTTGTAAATGTATGCAACACAAGACTGTCCCAAAGGCAAAACTCACAGTCGAGCATCTTTGAGAGTAAACTCTAACAAGCATGCAAATGAACCCAATGAGAAGGTGCTGTTTCTAACTCTGAAAATCCTTTGTTTGGTAGAATCCATACAGTATTCAGTTCTTCATCATTTCTTTGTTGAACAAGTGATTTTTTCCCCCAATGTAATCCTAGACTTGGGCAGGTGCAGCTTCCAGAATCACAGAAGTCAGGGTCAGATGGGGGGCTCAGAGAGGACTCATAGGCAGAGAAACTCTCTGGAAAGGAAATACACCTCATGCAATGCCATGGTGGACCAAGACCCTGCCAGGCCCAGAACGCTGAACATGAGTTCTTTTCCACACCTCATTTCTACTTCTGAGATTGATCATGCAGTATTTCTCATCCCGTCAGTCAGTTACCCCGTCTCCATAAAGAAATACCAAAATGTCTTGGAAACATTTTTGTTAATACTTCATAATGGTTTTACCTTGAAGATAACACTGGTGCAGAATATCTATAGAGTTGAACAAAATTCTGGCAAAAATTCCTATTTGGACAAATGCTTTTAGTCTCAAACCTACTACACACCAGCACATTTTGCCAATTGAGGCTGAAGAAAAATTCCAATTTTTAATCTAGAAAGGTGAAAGTCCTCTTGTGGAAGGACTCCATTTCAAACTCCAAAGTAAAGCTAACAAAAGTAGCACATTTTCACAAAACTGCAGAAGCTTGATTTAGTCAGTGAGAATTTTTCTTTCACACAGATCTTTGTCATCTCTCAGCTCCAGGGAGGAGGGGGCGCTTAATGACAAATTAACAAGGTGCTACTGTCTTGAAACTAGGAGACGTTTTAGCACATTGACATTCAGCATTATGACCTGCTTCTTGCTAGACTGCTAATTAATATTTGCACTGGCTACAGAATTAGCTTGTGTTTTAAGCCTATTTCACATTCACAGACAGCCTCTAAGCAGGTTTTTTTTCTTTCATCAAAAAGCCAACTTTAACTTTTTTTTATTAATATTTATAAGAAGAACTAGTAAGTATCAAATTTTGCTAGACCAACAGGCAACCCACATGCTTTATCCGAAGTGCACCACAATTGAGCAAGATAGATAATATTGCTTCCATTTTGTGATTTAGTATCTTGAAAAACTGAAATAATTTACTCAGGAAACTCTCATTGGAGAGGGTTATACCTGAAAACTCAGATCTTCTTTCTTAGTGTGAAGATGTTCTGAAATTGACCTAACCATCATCACCACTAAAGAAAGTCCACTCCAAACATAAGTAGAAACCAATTCAAAAATCTAAGTGTTGCTGGGAACCTGTGGCGCACACTTGTAATCTGAGCTGCTCTCGAGGCTGGAATCTGGAGGATCTCAGCTTGAAGTCAGCTGGGGAAGAGTTCAAGGAGGCTGAATCTCCAAAATAATCAGTAAAATGCAGACTGGGGGAATGGCTCAAGTGGTAGAGCACTAGCTGAGCGAGCAAGCAAACAGAGCAAACACAAGGCTCTGAGCATAATCTCAGGTACCAACAAGAACAAAACTGAATACTCCTAAGCGATGGATAGCTGCCGTAAACTGTTTATGTCAGGATGAATTCATATATTGAAGCCTCCATCTCCTTTGTGATCATGAGTGGAAGACAAACCTCAGGGCAGTAAAAGGCCATGTGGGAAGGACCTATGAATGGGACTAGGGCCCTTGCAAGAAGAGAGAATCAAGAGCGCACATCCTTTCTCTCTCTCTGAATGTGAGAGGAGATCTCCAGAGGCCGCAGCCAGGGAGGTGCCCTCACCAGACATCCCACCACCAGGTCCTTGTCCTGCGACTCCCAGCCCCCACGCCTGTGGGCAAAGAGTCAGTCTTCTGTGCAGTAAGTTGTCTTAGCAGATAACCTGTATTACTATGCTCTTCCTTCTCCAAGAAGAAAGAAATCAACTGCTCCTCAAGCCCAAATAGTTTGGCTGGGAGTTATATTAATACAGCCAAGCCCAGAAATCCCACCAGCATGCACACCCAAATTCACAAAAAATAACTTTTCTTCTTCCCAGTCTGTGGGATTCTTTTATCTTTCATATAGATTGTTGTCATCTCTCACCTCTTGGAGGGGGGGAAGAAGGGGCAGGGAGTCTTAATGACAAATTAACAATTTCAATTCAGTCTGTGCTCTGGCATGAACCCTAAATCAGATACTTTGAGTAGTCCTGTCCTGGTGTTTCTTTATGGACACAAGACAGTTTTCTTAATATCAAGAGAAAATAGTGGAAAATATATGAACGTGTATTCTTTTTTTTCAGTCCAGTCTTGGGGCCTGAACTCTGGGCCTGGGCGCTCTCCCTCAGCTCTTCAGCTCAAGGCTAGCGCTCTACCACTTGAGCCATAGCGCCACTTCCAGCTTTTTTCTTTTTGCTTATGTGGTGCTGAGGAATCGAACCCAGGGCCTCATGCATGCAAGGCAAGTGCTCTACCACTGAGCTACCTTCCAAGTCCTATAAATGTGTATTCTATCTAATCAACTATGTCTTTGTGAAAGAGTTCACAAAAGTACAATTAAGTGGATGAATAAATTTCGATTCACTCTAGAAATTCCTCCTCACAGTCACCAGAATATCAGCAAAACTTAAGATTATTAGCTTGTATTAGTTGCATAAAGGGTAGTTCTTTGTGTCATTCTCATACTTGCATACAATGTGCCCTCATCAAAGTTGACCCCCCCTTATATTCCCTCATTTCATTCTACCTTCTTAAAACAATTTCAACAGGTTTGATTGCCCTATTTGCATATATGTAAATAAAGTCCTTTGCGCATATTTAATCTCCATCCTCTTTGTTGTCCCACCTCCAGCTGATAACTCCCAAAAAAGCCTGCTTTACTTTGCTGTCATTCTTTTTTTTTTTAATTTGTTAGTGTACATTAATTGTACAAAGAGTTTACATTATGGTGGGTCACACATGCATATATTTTAATTTAGTCATCTTAACCCCCTCTGTTGAACTTTCTCCCCATTCCCCTACCCATTGTTCAACAGTTTTCAGTGAATTCATTAGCCGTCTAGCTATATTGACACAATTTATTTCAATGTTATTTGTAATTTGTCATTCTTTTATTCATGTATGTATTTATTGTTATTGTAAAGGTGATATCATGAGGGTTATACAAGTCAGATAAAGAGTACACTTCTTTTGGAACAATGTCACCTCTTCCCTTGCTCTTCTGGTTTTTCCCTCCCATCCTCAGTTACAAGCTGTATAGTTCATTTTCAGCAAGGTATCTAGTGACTGTCACTGCTGTTCACCCTTTGTCCCATTACTTCTATTGCTTCCCCTTCCCCTCCCCCAAACAGATAAACTTACATACAAGACAAAAGGTACAGAAATCAAAAACAGTAAAAAAAATAAATATTATTTTATAAGGTCAGATGCACATAGCTATTACACCTATGTGATTCTCTCCAAAGAACATCCTGCTTTGGTCTCACTCTGTGTGACTGTTTAGAAACCTGTATAATTTATCATGTCACAGTGTATTTTTTTCTTTTACATTCCAGTGTATTCACTTGTAGGTAAGTAGGTACATTCTAGTTTAGTTACCACAAATGAAAGAATGTTTCTTTGGTTTTGGCTTACTTCACTTAATATAAATTTTTTCCAAGTCTCCATTTTCATCCACTGAGGTGCATGTGATTGATTCTATATTTTGGCTATGGTAAACAATGCTACAATGAACATGGTTGTGATGGTGGCTTTAGTGTGGCCTTGTTTGTGGTCATTTGGGTAAGTGCCAAGACTGGAATTGCTGGAGCATAGGGGAGCTCCGTGTTTAGTCATTTGAGGAACCTCCATACTGCTTTCCAGAGTGGTTGAACAAATTTACATTCCCAAGAGTGTAACAGAGTTGTCTTTTGACCACATCCCCACCAGCATCTCTTATTGTAAGTTTTCTTGATAATGGCCATTCTAACTGGGGTCAGGTGGAATCTCAATGTTGTTTTGATGTGCATTTCTTTTAAGGCCAGAGATGTTGAACATTTTTTCATGTGTCTATTGCCATTCTTAGTTCTGGCAATTTTCTCTTTAAGTCTTTAGCCCATTTATTAACTGGATTGTTGTTTCTTTGGGGGTTTCAATTTTTGAGCTCTAACTATATTTTAGATATGAGGCCCTTCTGATGCATAGCTAGTAAAGATCTTCTCCCATTCTGTAGGCTATTTATCCTGCTACCTATGTCTTTGCCATGGAAAAACTCTTCAGTTAACTCAATCTCATTTATCCAGTCTTACTTTGATTTGTTGTGACTCTGGATCTTTACTCAGGAAGTTTAGACACATGTCTAGTAGCCCTGGTGATTCTCCTGCCCCTTCCTGTAATATTTTCATGGTATCTGGCCTCACATTGAGGTTTTTTGATACATTTAGAATTGATTCAGATGCAGTGATATACAAGGATCTAACTTCAGTTTTCTGCATGTGGATACCCCATTTTGCTAGCACCATTTGTAGAAGAGGCTGTCTTTCTTCCAACCTGTGTTTTTGGCTCCCTCATCAAATGTTATGTGACTATAAGGTTGTGGGTTCATTTCTGGGTCTTCTATTCTATTCCATTGGTCCTCAGGCCTGTTCTTATGCCAGCTCCAAGCTGCTTTTAGTATTATGGCTTTATAATAATGTTTGAAGTTTGGTTTTGATACGCCTCCAACACTGTTCTTCCTCTTAAGAATTCCTTTTGTTATTTAGGGTCTTTTGTTATTGCATATGAATATTTGGATTATTTTCTCTATTTCATTGAAGAATGTTGTTAGGATTTTGGTGGCTATTGCATTGAATTTGTGAATTGCTTTGGGCAGTATTGCCATTTTGACAATGTTAATTCTTCCAGTACAAGAGCATGGAAGTTTTATGTATTTCCTTAAATATGCTTTGATTTCTTTTTTCAGATTTTTTAAGTTTTCACAATAGATGTCCTTCACATTTTTGGTTAAGTTAATGCCTAGCTTTTTTTTGAGGCTAATAAAAATAGAGGCACTTTCCTGATTTCAGTCCTACACTTCTGATTGTTGGTATACAGAAAAGCTACTGATGGTTCTGGGTTGATTTTATAACCCACTAATTTGCCAAAGTTTCAGATCAGCTCAAGTAACTTGGGGAAGTAATCTTTAGGGTTCTTTAAATACAGGATCATGTCATCTACTTTTCCTTTCCCTCTTTGGATCCTCTTTACATTTTTCCTCTTGCCTTAAAGCTCTTACTAGTAATTCTAGTACAATATTGAACAGGAGTGGAGAAAGTGAACATTCTTTTCTGGTTCTTGATTTTAGAGGAAATGGCTTTAGTTTTTTTTTTACCATTAAGTATACTGGCTATAGATTTGTCATATACAGCCTTTATTGTATTGAGAAATGTTCCATGGATTCCTAGCTTCTCCAGAGCTTTTATCATAAAGGGGTGTTGGATCTTGTCAAATGCTTTTTTGGTATCTATTGAGATGATCTTGAGGTTCTTGTCCTTGCTTCTGATGATTTTTTAAATACATTAATTGACTTATGTATATTGAACCAGCTTTGCATCCCTGGAATGAATCCTGTTTAATCATAGTTTATAATTTTGGGGTGTTATTGCTGAATTTGGTTGACCATAATTTTATTGAGAAGTTTTGCATCAATGTTCATTAAAGAGTTTTTATCATGGTAATTCACACAAATCATGTATTTTAATTTAATGAGACTAGCTCCCTCTATTGCTCTTTCTCCCCATTCCCAACTTATTGTTCAACCGATTTCAGTGAATTTCTTAGCCATCTATATACATAGACACAATTTATTTCAATTTTATTTGTATTCCATCGTTCTTTCCCCTCTCTTCTTTTCCTTCATCCTGGAAAGAGTTCCACAATTACAACTATGGTGGTGTTGGTGGTGGTGTGGTGGAGGGTGTGTGTGTATGGTATAAGTTCCAGAAATGAATGAAAACATGAAGTATTTGGCTTTGTGATCTTGACTTATCTCATCCAAAATAATGATCTCCACTTCTACCCATTTTCCTGCAAAATTATGATTTTCATACTAGCTGAGTAATATTCCAGTGTATACTTATATCTTGATGCATTCAATGGTTATTGGATACTTCAGCTGATTTCATTTTTAGGGGATTGTGAATAATGCTGCAATAAATGTAGGTATGCTGGGACCTTTCTTGTGTATCAATTTGCTCTCCTTTAGATAAATGTCTGAAAGTAGAATAGCAGTTTCATAAGGTAAACCTGTCTTTCTTTTTATGAAAAACATCCATATTCATTTCCACAGTAGTTGAACTACTTTACATTCCTTTCAACTGTGCATGAGGATTTCATCTTCCCCATATCCTCTCATGCACTTGCTGTTTGTTTTCTTGATGGCTGCTTTCTGAGTGGGTTGAGATATTTTTTGCTGTAGTATTAATTAGTATTCCCTTCATGGCTAAGAAAGTTGAACTTTTCTTCATATATTTTTTGGCCATTAGGATTTATTCTTCTGAGAACTGTCCACTCAACCCTCTTCCCCCTTAATATTGGTTTATTTGTTCTTTTACTGTTTAGTTTTTGAACTATATATATTTCTGAATGTTAATCTCATAGCTGTTAAATAGCTAGTAAAGATTATCCCCCATTTTTGGAGGTTATCTCTTGGTTCTCATCACTGTTTCTTTTGCTGTGAAGAAACTTTTTAATTTTATGCATATCTACTCATCAATTTTTGTTCTTTTAGGCAATTGGAGTCCTAGTCAGAAAATAATCGCCCTCCAGAGTCTCCCTTATTTTTTTCTACTGGAGTTTTCAAAGTCTCTGATCTTAATATGTAATGAATTTGGGCTTGAATTATGTACAAGGAGAGAGGATGGGGTATAGTTCATTGGCAGGTAGAAAATCTGCATGCTGTCCAAGCAACATTTGTTAAAGAGGTTGTCCTTTGTTCAGTGAATGTTTTTGGCTACTTTATCCAAACATAGATGTCTACAGTGGTGTAAATATTTTTAGGTCTTGGTCTTCTATTCTGTTCCATTGATCTTCACATCTGTTTTTGTGCCAGTATCACACAAAATGTTAGAAAATCTCCAGGTTCACATAAGGAAAACCATTATAACTACTTCAACTGTAAAGAATGTAAAAATTCTTATACTGCATTAAGACTTTGGACATGGATAGTATGAGTTCTGTAGATCTCCCAGTTTAGGACTCAATGTGTTTCTTCATGAAGAGCACTAGAGGAAGGGCAGTTCTGTGCACTGGAGGTGTTGACTCAACAGCAACATGCTGATGCCGCTTGCTCCCTGGGGCTATCCACACAGGGATGGACAGGTAGAGCATAAATTCAGGCTGCACAGATAAGGCCTGACCCTTTTGTCCACCAAAAGCTCAACAAACATGGGCTTAATGAGTCTTAACAAGGCGCCCAAGTGAAAACCATGATAAGGAATCCAAAACCAAAGAATCAATTACAGTGCCAAGAGAGATTCACTAGCAGATGTGAAGTCACAACAGGTTGGCAAGTTAGAAAAGCAATAAGCAAAGAGCTTCAGAAGTATCAAGTGATGGGTATGATGCTGGAGTCCATGTTAGTTCTTCCCAGTAGGGATAGAATATTGTAACCTTAACCAAAAGGAGAGGTAGAAGAACTATAAGGAAAGAGAGCTATTAGACATCATAAGCAAGCAAACTACCAATTGAAAGAGATTTGGAGCTAAAATCAAGTAGTACATATTTCCCATGATTTGATAATGTTTACTAAGAGCTATATTAATATCGACCATCTTTGGAATATGTATAAGGAATGCATCAACTCAAAATCGCATGGCTTGACCTAATAGGCATTGATGTTGCCCCAATGTCCATGTAATCTGTCCTTATTGAGTGGTTCCCACAGAGCTCCTCTACAAGGCGGCATCCATCCAGTGATCCTGGCATCTTCAAGTACTTCAGAGCCACCCAGGACCCCAAGATGTTCTCCACATCCTCAGCAATGAGTAGCTATTGGATTTACTCTATGAGATAAGTAGTGGAGACTTTTAAAGCTATTAAGTAGAAATTAAAGTTTGATGACATGCATGCACATCTACAAAAAACAACTATGGTAAGAAATAACAAGAATGAAAGCATGCTGGCAGTAAGAATTTAAAACATGACTTTGTACATTGAGCAAGGCCTCCAACAGCACCTGGAGTTGTGCCCCTTGTACCAAATCAAAAACCTCAGGGAGCTGACCTGCTCCCTGCCAGAGGAAACCAGAAGTCAAGCCCTGGCACCCCCAGGCTCCCTGGATTCCTTTAGGTGAAGTATTCTTCACTTTATTTTGTGTTTTGGCTGTATTTTGAGTCTCATTACTCTCTTCTGTATTTCTTTTCTTCCTCGGTGATCAAGGTCAATACTTGAACAGATGGCATTCCAAACTTCAGCTTGAAAAGGATTGGGAGCAAGATTAAACATTCTTCATGTACAAACTTAAATTGATAAGGAAATCAGTCAATTTCTTGTTTTAAAGAAAATGTGTTCATGTTCAAGTTGACATCTTACTTATTTTTTAACTTTCATTACTTGTAGTATATAGTTCATGAACACTTATCTGGAAAAATGGGAAGCATAGTAAAAGAAAATGATATCCCCTCCCCCCAGTAATGGAGGTATTAACATAAACTGGCTTTGATTTATGTCAACCCAATTGGGGGAGATTTAAATCTCATAACATTTTTTGAAACTTGTCTTTTCTGAATTTCCTATTAACTTCCAATATCCATGTGTGCATTATACAATGAAATCACACTGCATATACAATCTGTAATTTAATCAGGTTTCAGAATCAGTCAATACATCTCTTATCATTAGTTCAGGGGCTGTCATACTATCCAGGGGCTCACTGCCACTATTCGACTCCCATAATCAAGATGACTTTTGAAAATCATTTGCTGTGAGTTTAAAAAAAACAACACTTTGATGAGCAGGTCAAAACTTTCTAAGTAAAGATTCAGAAACACAAAAAAATCAAAGAAAGACTTGATAAATGGGATTGCATCAAACTTAAAAGTTGCTGCATGGCAAAGGACACAGCTTACAAGCTAAAGAGAAAGCCCACAGAATGGGAGGAGATTTTTACCAGAGAAAGATTTGATAAGAGTAAGAACCTCCTCTATATGGTATTTTCACAATAAAAAAAGAGTAAGGACCTTATATTCAGAATATATTAAGAGCTCAATGATTTAAATCCTCAAATTTCAAACTCTCAAAGAAACAAAAACTCAATAGGCTAAGGACTTAAAAAGAGACTTCTCAGAAGAAGTAAAAATGCCCAGCAGACCCAAAAGAAATGCTCAACATGTCTTACCATTTAAAAATGTATATCAAAACATCAGTGAAATTCAACCTCAACCCTGTTAGAATGGCCATTATCAAGAAAACGAACAATAACAAATGCTAGGGAGGATATGGACAAAGAAAACTCTACACTGTTGGTGGACATGTAAGCTTCTTCAATCACTCTGGAAAGCAGTATGTTGGTTCCTCAAAAACCTAAATAAAGAATGACCTATGATCCGGCAATTCTACTCCTGGGGATTTATCCAATAGATCACAAACAAGGATATAGTAAAGCCACAAGCACAACCATGTTAATTGCAGCATTATATACCATAGCCAAGAAACAAAATCAGCTCAGATACCCCTTGATGGATGAATGGATCAAGAAAATGTGGTATATACATACCATGGGTAATTTCAGTCATCCATCAGAATGATATTGTGCCATTCATAAGGAAATAGAAATACTTGGAAAAATTATATTAAGTGAAGTAAACCAAACCCAGAAAAAGAAAGGTTGAATGTTTTCCCTCAGTTGTGGTAGCCAGAATATACAAATAACCCTGCAAGTAAAAATTTTGGGTGGTATGCAAGTGGTTACAAATTGATTAACTGAAGTATGGTAACTCTATGGAAATCCCAAAGAGGGTAATTCCTTAGAAAGACAAAGACAAAGCCCAACAAATAAGCCCCCAAAATAAGGTACCTGCAAGGGAGTGGGGGCAAGGGGAGAGGAATAGACCAATGAGAGGGGAGGGTGAGAATACAGTCAAAAATCCATTATTTATATGACAAAACTAAGAGATTAAGGGGAGGGATGGGTTGAAGTGGGTTGAGAATATTGAAAAGGGTGACATTGACCAAGATGCACTATATTCATAAACTGCTTTGTTAAATGGCTACTCCTCTGTGCAGCTATTTAAAGATAACAATAAAGAGAAGTAGTTCAGGGATGGCTCTCAGTCCCAGAGTTCAAACCCCAAGAAAATACCAAAAAGTAAATTAATTAACCATTTTGATGGGTATCTCTATATTTAGGTACCTGATTAATTTCCTATGATAAATCTCAATTTTTTAAACTCCATGCATTTCCTAGAAAAGTGTTTTTTGTAGAAGTCACAAAAGAATATGGATTGATATTCTCATCTTAGTTAACCTAACAAATTTCAATCTATGTCTGACACACATTCAAACACAGCACGAGTTGTCAAGATATTTGGGCTTTAGGCTGGACCTTTATTTTCATAGTAGTTTTAATGTTTGTCCACACCAAGTTTATCCTCTTTCCCCTCTGAATGCCTAACATCTTCTTCAAAAAGATCCCAGAGGACATACCATAAAAACTGTCTGCTTCCTGGAGCTCTCTCTCTGCTTCAGAAAAACAGCAAATACAGAGCACCCAGCCCTCAGGAATTCCTGTAAAAAGCCACTTGGTATTCATGACTCCTGAGCTTCTGCATGCTGAAGATCCCACAGGAAAATGCAATGATGAAAGCTACCAACTCTCTGATGGGTCTTTTATTTGGAATCATTACCTACTTTTATGTTCTCTGTGATTATCCATTCCAACTTTCTAATTGGTGGTTTTGAAAATATTCTCTCATTTTCCAGACTAAAGTACTGGAGGCTGAAGGAAAGATGTGACCCTTGTTTTATCTAGACAGCTTCTTTACATAAGTATCTGCCCCAGGCTTGGTTTGGATGGCCAGTAGATAACTTCCACAAATGGAATTGCTACATGCTGTCATCAGTCAGTACCTCAAGACAAGGGGAGAACCTGACATGGAGGCCTCCTTCTCCCAAAGACAGTGACTAGATGTATGATAGACCTATGTAATACCAAACTCTTGGGGTACCCTGAGTATGCTGTTCCTTCCTGAATGGAGTACACAAAACATGGGAGGTCCATGACCAGGCCACGTACAAGCAAATGTAAACCTGCCAAACAATCACACTCTGGGCTGCTTCAATCCAAAGAGAGAGAGAGTTAATATGCAAAAATTATACAATAGATTCTTGTCATTTCAGAACTTGAATTTTCCTCTCACCTACCAGATCCTGCGATTAGGGGGACTGGGAAGGTGGCTCAGTGGTAGAGCGCTTGCCTTGCATGCAAGAGGCCTTGGGTTCGATTCTTCAGCACCACGTAAATAGAAAAAAAACAGAAATGGCACTGTGACTCAAGTGGTAGAGCACTCGCCTTGAGCTGAAGAGCTGAGAGACAGTGCCCAGGCCCAGAGTTTAGGCCCCACAACCAGCAAAAAAAAAAGATATTTGATCTCTTAGAAACTGAATTTTAAACCACTGCAGTCAGAGCAGAATAAGAAGAGAAAGACCAGTCAAGGAATCAGTCCTAAGGCAGAGACACACTTAGACTTGGTTTCACCTGTTGCGGTTTCACCTGCTGAGTTGGTGCTGTGGGCTGACTCTGGTCCCCTTGTTCACTCCACAATATTCTGGAGGTTCTAATCCCTGGGATTCTTTGTCTTACTAGACAACCAGAAGTAAGATGGCTTCCCATGAAATCCAGCCTTCTGGCTGCTCCAACCACAGCTGTGTTTGAGTGAAGAAGATCCTGGCCTGTTTGAACCTGGACTCTGTTGACTTCCATTTGGATACTAGAAGCTGCCTCACTCAAGGAGAACAAAATCTGCCTCAGACTATCATTGACCATCTTCAAGTGTCAGAGAGCTGACACTCTGAGATGGTCACTTTAAAGTATGGTATATGACCTAGGGAAAGGCTTCCCTGACTTTGAACCTCAGCTTACACCTACATAGTGTAAGTCAGTATTTGGGGGGACCTGAGCCCAAGCACTCACTTCCCCCAGGATGTTCGTGGGGATTCTACGAGCCTCTGTCCAACCATTGCTCTCCTTTATCATTCTAAGGGACACAGCAAAATTCACAATGTCTTGGTCTATACTCCCAGGGCATTCAGAGAAGGTAATTACAGAAACTCCACCCTGGAGTTAAGGAAGCAAATGTCTAACTCCAGCCAAAGGTGAGAACAATGAATATAAGCCTTCTTCTAGATGGTGCTTTCTCGCTCCAGTATGGAAGAGCAGCCTGTGGCAGTGGCAAAGCTTGATAGGGAATGTCCTGTGGAAAACCTAGAGACAGATTTGTGTGATTGCTAAGGGGGCTCCTGACTGCTCTGGGGATGGCGGCACGGAGCCCTGGCGCCTGAATTCTCCACTCCAGGCCTTTGACTGGCATTCATATCTAAGATCAAAATCTTTCCTGAGTCACTGTGACTAGTCTCAGGATCCTTCAGATAACATGCATGCCATTAATACTGCAGACCAGTGTGGCAGGGGGTGAGACATCCTGTTGTTTCTGACATTCAAAAGGCAAACTCAGTGTATGAGGAGGCGGGACATCCTGTTACCTCTGACATCCATACTGCAGACTGCCTTAGGAAGTGGAACATCCTATTGCCTCTGATCTCAGGTCCCTTGGCTGTGAAGCTCTGTGTACCTAGAATGATTAGTTCACTTAGCTACTACTAACCAGACCTAATTACCATGTATCATTTGTTTTATATAAGTAAGGATGCATATTCATTCTCTTCTTTAATCTTATAACAGCTTCAACAGTAGGGTATGAATTTTGTGTGTGTGTGTGTGTGTGTGTGTGTGTGTGTGTGTGTGTGTGTGTGCTGTTTCTGAGCCTTAAACTTAGGGCCTGGGTGGTGTCCCTGAGCTTCATTGCTCAAGGCTAGTACTTTATCACTGGAGCCACAGCTCCACTTCCAGCTTTTTTTGGTGCTTAATTGAAGACTAGTGTCTCACAGACTTTCGTGCCTGGGCTGGCTTTGAACTGTAATTCTCAGATCTCATCCTTTTGAGTAGCGAGGATTATAGGTGTGCGCCACTGACACCAGCATGAGTTCTCTTTTACATCTTGGGAAGTTGAGACTTGGAAAGACCAGATGATTGACTTGAGGCTATGTAGTTTTCCAAGTCCAGATTGAGTGTTGTAAGCCTGTCTTCGGGAGTCTCTATTCTGTGCTATTCATACAGTACTGCCACCATCTCCTAATTAAAACAAACAAACAAACAAACAAACATGGGTCTGCTCCTGTTGAGGAATGCCCAGCACCTGGGAGGTTTTAGTGAAAAAATAGTGTGCTTTCTCTGGTTTGATCACAGCAGTCCCTCTGTTTGGGTGGATGGCAGGACTCATCCTTAGGAAGGATACCCTAAGTGTGAAGAGTAGCCACTCTACCAAAGAGCACCCGCAGATCCCCCTGTGATCCTGGTCTTGCTGGAGATTTGAGACACTTCCCGCAGAGATGGTGGTGTCCACTCTGCTGGGCTGTAACTCCAGCTTCATTCAGTCCATCCCAATTTTTCTTCCTCTCTTTTGTTTTCTCTTTCTAGCTATGATATATATGTAATGTAAATTGTATGGCCAACCTGTCAGCATTTCAAAACTATTTACTGATGCAGTAAGTTTCCCAGTGTGATTTGAAAGTTTATAAACTCTGACCCCTTGTTAGTGTTCCATGATGTTGGAATGTTCTGTTCCTGAGCACAATGGCGAGAGGAAAGTAGATCAGTCACGGGGCTTCTTGGCACAGCCATCCTGAGTGCCCCTGCTGCAAGTGTCAGAGCTACATTCACTCCAAGATTCCACGCTCTGCCTGGAGATCTGGGAGAAGTCCCAGCTTCTAGGTCATGGGCCTGTGGTTCCATCCACACCTGCCTGAGCTCAGAAAGCAATAGTTGGGCCTGTCCAAGGATGGCTTTGCTTCCTGACTTCATTGTTGCATGTGAGCGTCCTTTGGCAAATCAAGTAACCAAGTTTCTTGCTGAAAATGTCCACAGGATATCTGGTTGGGAAGCACAGAATACCAGCACACTTGTTTATTCCTGGGCCCTGTGGTTCAGGAAAGATCCCAGGTCTTTCATATCTTCCTGGGTGAGGAAGGACAGCAGCCTGGAGGCTGAAATTGTGCCAAGATGGTGGTAAGGCCGTTAACAGTTACTGATTGGGCCCAGTGTCTCTGCTTCTTACAAAGGAATGGGTACTCAAAGCCAGGATGCAGCATTTAAAGACATGCTGATCCATCAAAGATGGCCTTTAATGAGGTTTTGCATTTCTCCCTGATTTCTTTTCACAAGGTTTTGTCTCCCGTTGGGCTTTTTCTGCTTCAGGTAAGAATATGTCTGGGCTGGCCAGGGTCCTGGACACCACAGGTTTTCTTCTACTGCAACAGTGACACCTGCTGTTCAGAACAAAGTTGGCAGTTGCCACAAAATTCTGCAAGTCCTCATATTTTTTTTTTCTTCTCTCACTCTCATTCTTTGTTTCAATTTTTATTGTAAAGGTGATGTACAAAGGGGCTGGGAAGGTGGCTTAGTGGTAGAGTGCTTGCCTCACATTCATGAGGCCCTCAGCACCAGAAAGACCGGAAGTGGTGCTGTGGCTCAAGTGGTAGAGTGCTGACCTTGAGCTGAAGAGCTGAGGGACAGCGCCCAGGCCCAGAGTTCAGGCCCCACGATCAACCAAAAAAAAAAAAGGTGACATACAGAGAGGTTATAGTTACATAAGTCAGGTAATGAGTACATTTCTTCCCTCATTTTCTCCCAGTTTTTTCCTTCCCAACTCCCCTCTCCCACAAGTTGTATAGTTCATTTTCAACATAGTGTCTCCTGAGTATCATTGCTGAACTAGTTCACCCTTTGTCCTACCATTTCTGTGAGACTTCTTACTTACCCTCCCCCAAATCAGATAAACATATGTACAAAATAGAAGGTACAGAAATCGGCTCATGCATGTAATCCTAGCTACTCAAGAGGCTGAGGTCTGAGGATCGCAGTTCAAAGCCACTCCAGGCAGGAAAGTCTGTGAGATTCTTCTCTCTCTTTTTTTTTTGTCAGTCGTGGGGCTTGAACTCTGGGCTTGGGCGCTCTCCTTAAGCTCTTCAGCTCAAGGTGAGCACTCTACCGCTTGAGCCACAGCGCCACTTCCAGTTTTTGAGTAGTTTATTGGAGATAAGAGTCTCACGGACTTTTCTGCCCAGGCTGGCTTTGAACCAAGATCCTCAGATCTCAGCTTCCTGAGCAGCTAGGATTTCAGGCATAAGTCACCAGCACCCGGCTAAGTCCATGAGATTCTTATCTCCAATTAACCGCCAGAAAACTGGAAGTGGCACTGTAGCTTAAGTGGTAAGGCACTCACCTTAAACTGAAGAGCACAGGAATAGCACCCAGGCCCAGAGTTCAAGTCCCATGACCGACCAAAAAACAAAGACAAAAACAAAAACTTCTTGTTTCTATTTCTTGGGGTTGATTTCAATAGAATATGGGCCAATCTATAGCCACCTACTCACATGGAGAATCTACATTAAGAATCGAGCTGGCTATTAATCAAAAAGACATACATTAATGCAGAGAGGCAAACGAGTCCTGTTTCAGAGGAAAATAATCATTTGGCTTCCTTAGGCCTCCTTTCCCCAACTACAAATTAAGAGGTTCCCATTGGGTGACCATGGATGAAACTTGACCCCCTGGCACATATGTTAAGTAGTTACCTCCGGTGCCTATTGTATCAGCTGTCTCTGGCTTCCAGCTCTGGCTTGAGGACAAGATGAAGAACGAGCTTGGGCAGATGCTGGACGCCAGCTACCAGCAGGTACCATGTGATCCTCACCAAGTTCCCATGATTCCAGGCGAAAGGCTCCATCCCCACCAGCACCCACTGTGGCTTCAAGCCCTGCAAATCTGCCATAGTCCCCATGTTCCTGCAGAAGAGAGTCCTAGCTCTTCCCCTAGAGGTGAAGTGAAGCCTAATGTCTGCAGATGAAAGACAGGCATTCCAGTACGCAGGTGCTGTGCGGCCGGCCGCGGAGCCGGCCACCTCTGCAGGCGGGTCTCCTCCAGGTGGTTCTGGCCGGTCTTCAAGGGCTGTCTCCATCCCTTCACTGGCTCTAGTCTAGCCGTGGAACCTGAGCTGGAATCTGCAAGATTGGTGGGAATGTCCCCGGCTCCTGGGTGCACTCCCAGCCCCATGGGACTGGAGGGTGTGGAGAGACTTTATTTTCCCCCTCTCCCAGGCCGATTTCACGGATCCTCTACACTTACTCTGTTTCCTCCTTCCTGGCATCTGGGCTGAAGGCTGCAACACAAACACTGAAACCAAATTATGATTTTTTTAAGGAGAGAGAGACAGAAACAGAGACAGAGACACAGAATGAGAGAGGGAGAGAGGGAGGGAGGCAGGGAGAGGAAATCTTGCCATTTCAGCTGGGGCAGCAGATGGGGCTCTTGGCTCTTGCTAGGGTTTCAGCTGACCCTGGGGCACCATGCTGGGGAAGCATACTGTCACTGCTCACCCAGGCATGCAGAGACCCCCTTCCCTTCCTGCTTTCATGCCCCCACCATGAGAGGGAATCGTAGGATTCAGTGGTGAGTTTTTGCTATGTGACCCAGGAAGCTCTGGTGCAGATTCTGCTCCTGGATACCTGGCCTCCCTTCAGCTTTGAAATCTGGCCTGTCTTCCCTCCAAGCCTCGACTTTACCCTCTGAAGCTGGAAACCAGGCTGCCAGCCCCTCATCCCTGCCACATGCGGTAAGAGAAATGTGTGGAAAGTTCCCTGGTGGGCAGTTTGCACGTAGAAGATGTTCAGTGAATGTGGCTCCCCTTCCTTTTTAATATACGCCCAGCCGCAGACATGCACGTCTCTTCGCAGCTTCCGCCTCTCCCAGCTGGTGAAGACTAGGACCAGGTGAGCAGCTCTCACCTCCCCTTGGATGGCATCTGCAAGACAAGTTCTGGCGATACATAGGACACGTGTGATTAGCACTTGGGACGGGAGTGCCTAATCTCAAACGGTTTAAACTATGGAAATTTGGCCAACCTTTAGTCCCAAATCTTGAAGCTGTCCTCCTGTTTGTGATCAGCCTGTGCCAACTCACTCTACCTATTTTCAGCTGTTCCAAGCCCTCACTTCCCTTGATTCCTGTGTGAACTGTTCATTTTAATGATAATAATAATAATAATTTGCTTCAAGCAAATCAAACTCTTTGCCCCTGTTATTTAAAAATATAGCTGGCTTAGTCAAATGTTACTGTTAGACATACTGTAGAATCCAAAAAGGAATTCCACTGGGAAGCATGTGAATATGAAGAAGTACTTAATATCATACACATTGTGAAGGAAGCATGGGAAGAAGAGAAGGAATACAAGACACAAGCCAAGCTAAGTTCCCCAGACCGATGGAGGCCAAGGCACCCGAGCCTCACATAGGACTCCCTGTCCAGGTGCTCGTGAAGACGAAGAAGGAAGCGTGCCTACAACGGTGTTGCTTCTGCAGAGGAGGAACAGAAGATCACAGCCTGTCTCGGCCCTTAAGACTCAAGGAATGAGCGAAGAAAGAGCAAATCGGAAATAGAAAAAAAAAAGTAGAATAGAATCTAGGAAAACTCATCCCTGACTGGCACATCAGAAGGGGCTTCATGGAGAGTCTCAGAAATCTGGATCATGAGTCTGCAACTTCAGTCACGTGCCTACCTTCCTGCTGGTTCTCCTTCGTACCCCCAGGGGGCTTGCTACCCACAGAGACTAGTGATGACACCCACCTGTAGCACACAAGTGCACTCCCTGAAGGCTCTGATCCGCTTCTGTCCAAACCGCAGACTAAAAAGCACTTCCGGTTTATGGACGTCTGCGGGAGATGCTTTGCCAGAGTGACAGGCAGCGTGCTCTGCTTCTCAGCACAGCTCCTGCGGGGGACCGGGGTCTTTCCGGGGAACCTCTGCCCCTTTTCAGGGTGTCTCCGGGCCCCGTGGAGCCTGCGGTGGGCTCAGCTAGGGAAGTGCGCAGACCCTCAGTTCCCCACCTCTCCAAGTGGCCGGTAGAGCAGTGCTGTGCACAGTGGACATCCACGCCTTTATCATCTGCCGACTCAGGGAGTAGCTCTGAAATGAAAACCCAAAGTCAGTGCAGATGAACACGTCATGTCTCTCCAGTCAAGGCCGACCTCTCTCCAGGGACACCTATGTCTTTGGGAGTCCAGGAACATGACCAGTGATGTGTCCTTTGTGTGTGTGTGTGTGTGTGTGTGTGTGTGTGTGTGTGTGAAGACAGCCTCACCAGTGGGGCAGCAGGCCCAGTGCAGGCAGCCCTGAGCAGCTGCCTTAGCCATGAGGTTCTCCTGTTCTCTTTCTTCAGACTCTTCTGATTCCTCTGTGGCCTCACGTGACGGCCTGTGTGCAGATCAAAATCTCAAACTTGAGGCCATGTCTTTAATCCCAGGTACTCAGGAGGCTGAGATGGAGGTGGAGGGTCCTGGTTCAAGAGTCTGGATAAAACATTAATAGGATCTTATCTCAGTTAAAAGCTCATCCTGGTCATTCCAGCTCCACAGGAAGCATAAGTAGGTGGATCACAGTCCCGGGAGGAGGCGGGGCAAGCATAAACACAGGACCTGGAGTGAAATCTAACTGAAGCAGAAGGAAAAGCTGTGGTGTGGCTCTCAAGTTCTACAGCCCTGGCCTAGCACCTCAAAGGCCCTGAGTTGACACATCAGCCTCCAGCCTCGCATTCCCATGTGGAGAAACTGAGTCCCAACCACACAGGGGCCACTCACACGGCAGCTTCAAAGCAGAGTGGAAAGCAGAATGAAGTGAGTGATCAGTGCCCTTCTGTGACGTCGGTGTCTCTCCGTGACCACCGGGGACCCATCCCCAAAAGGACAGCAAGTTGTGTCTCCATGTACGTTCTGAGATCTTCAGCTCCCTGCTGGTGGTCAGTCAAGCGCTGGCTGGAAGGAGCGGAGAGGAATACATTTGGGAGAAATACGTCGGCTCCCCATTTATTTCTCTTTAAGTGCCGAGGAACTTTACAGAATCTGTCTGGATAGCTGGATTTGGGGGGGTGGAATTGAGGTGTCAGGAAGAGGCGAAGGGCTACTAGGACACAGTCCCCTCTGTATCCCTGGGACGCAACCCCGCTCAGACAGGAAAGAAAAGAGAAGAGTGGCATCTGCCCTGAACTCGCACAGCAGTTGTTCGCAAAGGCACGCTGTGCCACAGCAGGGCTGTGTGCCCTGGCTGGGCGTCCCTGGTGATCCAGAGATGATCCACGTGAGCACGTGCAGAAGGGCTGCTGCTGCTGCCCGGGGCGGGTGAGGGACTTGAACGCCTTCAGATCTGGGCTCCTGGAGCCATTCGCCTGCCCCTCCCAGTCCCAGTGTGCTTCAGCGAGGAAAACGTACTCCGTTTCTGCCCATTTCTCCATTACCAGGAGGCTGGGGCTGGGGGATGAGAAGCTTCTGCATCCTGGCTCTCCCTGTCTGTGGGTCAGGAGGCCCGAGGCCTTGAGTGTGGAGCTCCACCCACAGCCACACGGAACTCACCCTCATTTTCAAATGAGGCAATGGGTGGAGTGGAGAGGAGATGCCGGCCTTCCACTGTGTCAGAGAGGAAGGGGAGGAGAGTCTCCTCCGCCCCAAAGGCTGACACCAGGAACAGAAATGGAACTAGGAAGCCAGCGTCTTCTTATTCATGAGATACATTCCTGATCGCATCTACACACTGATTTATAGACTTTGCTTTAAAGAAAACAAGGCCAAAACATTGTCGCATTGAGGCAGAGACTGGAGTTTTCACAGAGAACAGGTCTGAAACATGTTGGAGGGCTGTGGAAGTGAGCTAGCCCTCTGGGATTTGGGTCAGAGGGAGGACAGAGCTATCCCGGGAGTGGGGGGAGGGCATAGTTGAAAGTTGCCATCCACTAAAGCTGGGCTTCCAGGTGCACCCGCCATGATGCCAACTATGCCAGCAAGGGCCTTTGCTGCTCCAAGGTGTGCCTCATCCGCACCTGTCTGGACTCTTATCCACTGCTTCTGTCACTCACAAGATACGGGCATCCTTCCATGGAGTCGGCTCTCTCTCCCTCCCTCTCCACAGAGTGAGCCCTTGCCAATCGGTCTTGAATAAATGATAAATGAATAAATATTTTAAATTACACATGCTGTTCTCTGTCCCTCAAGTTCAAGGAGGTTTTTCTTGTTTATTGCTAGATGATGCAGATCTAGAAGTAGCCCAGTGCTGCTGAACACTAAACCGCGTGGCCTCCACAGAATGGGGAAGGGAGTAGAGTGGCTCCCTCCTAGGCCGCATCCCAATTCTCTCCCCACTGCGGCTGCTGCACACCGATGCCCCGGGGACAGAACGGAAGCTGGGCAATGTGGGTGTGGGGCTCAGGCCTACAGGCTGCAAGGTGCACTTCGTGGTGCGGCCTGGGTCTGTGCATCTGGAGCTCTGTGGGTTCTGTGTGAAGTCGAGATGAAGAATCACTGGGCCAGAGGCTTGTATAGCCCTTATAGGAAGAAAGCACTGGTGTTGGCATTGGTGCTGGTGTTGGCACTGGTGCTGGTGTTGGTAGTGGTGTGGGTATTGGAATTGGTGTTGGTGTGGGTGCCAGTGTTGATGCTGGTGTTGGTGCTGGAATTGGTGCTGGCCTTAGTGATGGTGTTAGTGCTGGTGTTGGTGATGATGTTGGCACTGGTGTTGGCATTGGTGATGGTGCTGGTGATGATGTTGGCATTGATGTTGTCATTAGTGATGGTGTTGGTATTGGTGCTGATATTAGTGATGATGTTGGCATTGGTGTTAGTATTGGTGCTGGTGTTGGTATTCGTATTAGTACTGGTGCTGGTGTTGGTGCTGGTGTTGGTGCTGGTGGTGGTGTTAGCGTTGGTGCCGTGTTGGTGCTGCTGGTGGTGTGAGCCTTGGTGTTGGTGTTGTGATGATGTTAGCATTGGTGTTGGCATTGGTGACAGTGTGTATGCTGGTCCAGGTACTGGCTGCAGTAGCTCTTTGCTGTGGGCCCTCTGCAAAGCCCAGCTCACACACTCATGTGGCAGCTCGTAGAATTCACGTTTTCTCAGCAGTGATGGGCAGGCAGACAGTTCTAATGGAATGGAGAAGATCAGCGCAACCTAGTCATACAATCGACTGCCTCCAGGGTGCACCTGCGCTTTTCCGTGTTCACACTGGCCCCTCCACCACGCTGGAGGTAAAGACATACACAACAACCCCCCACCATAAACCACCAGGTCCCTGAAGGCAGGATCAGCATAAAGACCCCTGCCAAGGGGTCTCAGCTGGCCACTCTGCCCTGCAGGCCCCCAGGGCTTCTTTCTCGGATGCCAGCGCTTTCTGTGCAGACTCATTTATTCTCCCATTAGCCCCAGACACAGCTTTAAGCACAGAGAAGAGCACCTGCTTTTAAAGGCAAATGACTTGGTGATCATTAACCAATTCCTAATAAAGAGAAACCTTTACACTGGCTGCGGAGAGCAGATGTTTCCAGGGCTTAATGAAAGAGAATTATGCGCCGTCATACCGCAGACGCTGACCTCCTCTGGGGCCCCCATTAGAACAAGGCCAAACGTCCTTGCTGGCTGTTTGGATACACTCAGTGGGACTGGCCGCTGGGTGCTGTAGGTCGAATGACACGCGTGCACAGCAAGCATGGTATGCTCACAAGTACACACCTGGTTCTGAAGGTCTACACACACAGTCACAGCTCAGGCTGCCCGCAGGCAACACTTCAATAAATACAACTCAATCAATAACCATCCCAAGGGATCACTCACCCTGAGAGGCCAATGCAGATTTAGGGACACTTGTACCAAGGGATCTAGAGAACAGGAGCGTGAATTAGCAAGGTAATGACACCTTAGCTCCTCTTCTGAGTATCGTGAATAGGGAGAGGGAAGTTGCTTATCTTCAAGACCCATTTTCTTATCTACATGGGGTGCTTTTGATGATTAAGCAAGCGTTGTGTACATTGTGTATACTGCTGTATTGTAAAAGAGTATATAACACACACACACCCATACATACGCACCCACAGCAGGTGAGCCCTGTGAAGATGCTCTTCTCACTGGCGCCCAACCCTGCTCTTCCCCCATTGGACCAGGCCTCATCTTCTGGAGACTGTCATGGGCGGGCATTCACTTTCCAGATCAGCTGATAGGCTGGCACGTGCGTTCCTGATTCACGGCTCTCAGGCAGCCTTCCCTGAGCCATGCTCTTCCAGCCCAGGCACAAAGGGGTTCAGATCTGAGCCAGATGTGAGCCGCTTCCCCCACTGCACACAAGGGCACGGACTGCCCAGCTGCCCCCAGCAGGACTGCTGCTCCAGCCCCACAGGGGACAGAGGCCCTCTTGTCTCAGCCCCTCCCCCTCCCCTGCTCCGAGAGGCCTTCTGCCTCTGTACTGTGCAGCTTGGAAGCTATCAGCCTTTCCAGGGTGAGAAGAACTGTGTTTTCTATTGAAGTGGGTTGCTTGAAAGTTCCTGCTTTGGTGGTTTCCTGGCTCTTGATGATTCCGCTAAGACAGTATCAGCAAGTTAAAAAAGAAAAAGAGGAGCTGCTTTGGGATCAGAGAAGATGTAAATGTAAGATTCTGTCTTTACTGGTTGTTCCAAGACGGAATTAAGACACACCTGAGGAGACACACCTCAGACTGTTGGAAAAATAGCAGAGATGTATGCTTTTGAGATTGCTTGTACACTATTAAACTTATTTCAAAGTCTGTTAATGGTCACCTTATCTAACTACATTTTACCTATTCAAAGTAGCCAATCACAAGCAGATTGTGAACTTGAGCTTGACCAATCTGAACAGAGGGGCGGGGCCTTCTGGGCTAGGGATAAATAGGGAGTGGCCTGCCTGCCCTGGTTTGCCTGCCAGGTTTTTGGCTGATGGTGCACTCTTCTGCAGAAGTGAATTTTGCCTTGTGTGGAGAGCTGCGGGAGCCGCGACCAAAGACGGCTGCAAAGGCAAAAATGGCAGGGCCGCGTGGTGCGGCTGCGACCTAAGATGGCGCGGGCTCCCGCCTTCCGTCTTCCTCGTGACGAGTGCTCTCTGTAAAAAACAACTCCTTATATGGCTATAACTTGGCCCCTAGTTTGCTTCCGTGTTTGCAGTCCTATCAGTATATCCACGTGGCGCTTCAGGATTGGCCATCCAGGAGGCTTATAACCGGAGCGCGGGGGCGGATGGGGAGGAGAAGCAGGAAGAAGAAGGAAGAAGCGGGCAGGAGAGAAGTAGGAGAAAAGAAGCTGTAAACAAGGTCCTGAATAAACTGTCTGAAAGAAGAACCTGTTGTCGCGTCATCCTTGCGGGTCGAGGCGGTCGCGACAGCCTTGCAGAGACAACTCCTCATTTTCATGTCTAGTGTGACTCCAGCAATTCTTGGAGAGCGTGTTTATGACACCGGGAAGCTCCCACCCAGCCAGCACTACGCTCGGACTAGAATCTGGCTTGTGGAGACATACATGCAGTTTTACACCTTCAGCTCTGCCACTCACTCTGATTCCTACCAAACGTTCCAATCACCAAGAGCACAGAACAGCCCTCCTGGCCATGTCAGGAGACTCCTCTGAGGTACTGCCAGTGACTTCCTGCCTAATCCACCATGACAAGTCAGCCAGTGAGATCCTGATGGATAAACCAGAAAAGCTGGGAGGCAGGCAGTCCAGACACGCCCAGCTGCCTCGGGAGGGTGCCACGCCCTTGCTCACACATCCTACTCCGTATCGTAGGGCAGTCTGTGTTTGCACGTGTGCACACCACCCTATCTCCCCATGAACTACAAAGTCCATCTCTCCCAATTCCTCCTCCACCATTCTGTTCCGGATGGTTCCCTCGGACACTGTAAGCACCACCATCTCTTCTAACATTCGGTCTCTCATGGTGGAGGAGTGGTATTTCCAGAGCTTGCAAAGTATGCCAGGCACTCAGCCAGGCAGCCACATGCCCTGCATTGTCAATGAAACCACCTGAGCTTGGTGCACAGCTTACTAAGACCAGCCAGGCCCAAACATTTTTGCAAGCGTGATCTCATTTAAAGCACACAGCAGGAATAAAAGCTCGGAGAGGGCATAGCCGAGCCACAGCACGCCAGCTGGCTGTGGCCACACTCATGGAAGCATGGCGGCTTGCTTGTGACATCATTCCCATACCCCGATGGGCTTGGGGAGGGCCAGGTGTGGGGCTACCTCCATCCTACAGCTTGGAAGGCTCTGGAGACTCTTGAAGCGCATATTTCTCTGGGTAATAATAGGCGTGCTAGTGATTTCAGAATCTTGGCAGTCACCAGCAGTTCAGCTCTTCCCCGCGAGGAGGCCAAGCCTCAGGGCACTTACCAGAACTGCGAACATGCTTTCTCTCAGAAAACATTCTGAAAGAAGTAGAAAGGGAGGATGCTTGAGCATGGAGTGAAAAGACCCAAAAATCTATCTCATATCATAGACACACACACACACACACACACACACACACACACACACAAATAAACATACAAGCAAACCACAGTGAAGTAAACCATAGGCCCCCCCCCCCATATCCTGGTTAAACGAAGGTGCTAGAGTGCCATCTGCTGGCTATTACTTGGTACTGCATGCTGGTGCTGCACACGTCCCCCCACACATCTTTCTCCTTTCAACCTCTATCACAAACTTCAACATCTAAAACCAAAAAGCAACCAGACCTCAGGCTCTTGAAAATTCAATTCAGCCACCTGGAAGTCTGCTGAAAGCAGAGTCCTAATTTAACTTCTGGTGTCCATACTAGGGGGTTTGAACTCTGGGCCTGGACGCTGTCCCTGAGCTTCAAGCTCAATGCTAGTGCCTTACACTTGAGCCACACATCCACTTCCAGCTTTTGGTGGTTAAGTGGAGATAATGTCCTATGGGCTTTCCTACCCAATCTGGCTTTGTACTGTGATCCTCAGTTCTCAGCCTCCTGAATAGCTAAGATTACAGGCGTGAGCCCTTACCTCGGTCCCTTTGTCACGTATCCAAGCACACAAATCATTCTCGGTACTGTAGCATCCTGGGCAGCTTCATAACAGCAACAGTGTATAGTTCACTATAGGTAAAATCTGATGACTCCCATTTCATATATCTTAATGTCCAACCATCCTGCCTCCAGTAATATAGCTTAATAGAACATCTAAAACCCAGCAGCCTGCATCCTCCAGTGTTTTCAAGATCATCTTGGTTGTTTGAAGGAGAGTAAGAGGCATGGCTGGATGAATGTTAGGAAAAGAACTCTCTACCAAATAGTCCTCTGGTATACAGGTTGGCTTGATCTCAAAACAGGACCTAGTTCTTGCTAAGAGTATGCTAGGGACCAGATGCTGGACAGCCGCACCTGCTCCTCCCCGTGACGCAGCCCTCCTGGCACATGGGCAGAAGGGCAGCTCTGGCAATTGGACAGTGGCCTGGCCACAGATGTGTGCTGAGTCAGATCCAGCCTCCCTGAGCTGAGCACCCAGCAACCCCAGCCGAAACCAGGGGCTTTGGAGGCTGACCACGCCGACTGGCTTCCTTGCTGCGCCACTGTGACCTAGGGCAACCTAATTCACCTCTCAACCTCCACATTCTTCCCCTCGAAATAGAGGCAGTGACCAGCCCTGGGGGGTTGCTCTCAGGATATGCCCCCCTCATGGCCTATAGAAGTGCAGCCTAGTGATCAGGTCCAAGAGATGGCAAGCCCTTCTCCTGTGATACCTCTGGTGACCTCGGCGTCTGTGCCCTGGGCGTAGGACTATACAAACGCCGCAGGCCTGTCTCTGAGTTACTGGTGCCTGGCTCTGGAGACCCCTGGTGTCTCCCTCCTGCTGGTATTTTCACATTGGGTTCAAAACAAGCCTTAGCTATACAAGGAAAGGTAGGGGGGGGAAAGGAACTTTGAAAAGTCTCTCTCTCTCTTTTAAAATTTTCTTATGAAAAATTCCAGCAAAGCAAACTTCAAGAGTGCCTTGGTGGTGAACTGCTGTTGCTGCTGCACTCTGGGAAATAATCAGGCCACAATTAATGAGATGAAGCTTAGTCTGCAAATCAATCAGTCCCTTGATTATCTGTGGTGGGAATGAGGGTGATTGTAGAGGAAAAATGAGGTTCCCGAAGAAAACTACACAGTGCACCTGTTATGAAATTGTAGCCCAGCTAACTGAATTTCAGGCTTTGCTCTTTCTTACAAACTGGGCTGCATTGTGAATTCCAGTTTCCTTCACTATCTGGTTACATTTCTCCAAGCTAATATTGTCAGTTTTCTCTACCGTTTTAACTTGAAATCATTGTGGGGAAAGCAGCAACAGCAACAAATACTTCCCAAGCTCTTGGAGCTGACGTAGGGCAAATGGAAACAGACTTCAGAGAAACCACACCGTTCCTGTACAGACCAGCTTCCTGACATTCAAGCTGCAAGCCGGAGGATCTCCACTGGCTGGCCCACTACCTCTGAAGTAGCTTCAAATCCCAGCAACTAGAAATCTTCCTAACTGCCTGCCCTCCAGACTCAGAAACTAGGCTCCAACTATTCATCACTTGAAAATATTTGCATAGAAATCAGCCCTCATTACACAACCCAAGAAACATCCTCCGCCATCAAGTCCCAGCAGAAAATTCAGCTTGCGTTTAATGAAGAAATGCTTGCAATTGGACCTGTGATGCTCAGAAGAAAAAGTAATGTCTCTCTCTTCCCGCAGAAAAGAAGGATGCTGATACACGTTTCTCTTCGGGCCCCTGAACCTTCTCCTTGGCTGTCTGTGTCATTCTTAATAAAGTGATTTTTTTTACTTACCTTTAAGTAGTTGTACAAAGGAGCTACCTTTCAGCAAAGCAGTTTATGAATATGGTGCATCTTGATCAACGTCACCCCCCATTAATAGTGAATTTTACAAAGGACTCTTGCTGATCAGTTAAACGAGAGCCCTCTTTGATGTCCGGTCCCCCTCAGTGTCTGACCAGGACTCTCTTCCCCTCACATCTCCGTGGTCTGATATGCCTGGCGTCCTGGCTTCGGATGGAGGATTGCTTGTAACACAGAAACGATGATGATTCCACTGAACCGAGCGCAAGGTTGTCATCCATCCAGACTGAGTTCCTTGTGCCTCAGACTCAACAGGTCAAGAACGAGTCTGTCAGCTTGGATGATTGGTCCAGCCTGGACTATGAATCCACGGTGGAGGTGAGAGAGTGTGTGTGGAGCTTAGAGGATCTCTCAGCGAATCTTCTAGCCTAAGCCACCTCCAGCCCCTCACAACGGCCCGTGAAAACTACCAAGAAGTGCAGAAGTGCTGTGGATCCACCTCCGAGCCAAGGCTGTGGCCTTCCTACACCAAGGGAAGAACCTCAATGCTTGCTAAAGAAGAAAACAGACGCGGTCAAGGTCCGAGAAGATGGTCGTTACGAACTCTATGACTCTGTGGTCACTTGTGAGAACAAGCAATTATCCTGCGTGTTTCCTCTTCATTTTGTAAAGAACGCATTTTATATGATCCAACGTCTGCAAATCAGATGTAAGAATGTTCATTCATACTTGCGGAATTCTGGAAGGACTGTGTAGGGAGAGAGGATGGGTATTTCCCCTCTGTCCTGGAAGGCACACTTCACCAAACTGCTGGAAGTTAGATCCAGCCTTAGAGAACATATATTTCTCGGGCTTTTCCATGAGTCTCTTTGAAGAACAAGCAATTTTTGATTGTAGCTGATTGCAAATGCTTTCAGAGAGAGGAATCCGAGTCAAAGGATCACTGTACAAAAATGACAAGGGACTCACTGTGTGTGGCAATGCTAAGATGATGGAACTCATTACAAGATGTAACTGACGAGCAAATTTGGTTATTTCTGTGGTTTTCAGTAGTTGGATAGAAAAGACCAAAGCCTAGCTTTACACTGATGTGTACACCAGCGAATACGGAAGCTTCTTCAATAACCATGAGAAATGAGCGCATCCATCCTTAGCCAGCTTGGAGCGCACAAGGTAAGATTTCTTTCCCAAGATTTCTTTTTCCAGCAAAAGTTTAGCGAAGCAAAGAAACTATGTGAACTGTGAGATTCTTGCCAAAGTGAATGTTCGGTGTAATTCTGGAACTCCATCCCTGGCCCAAATGGGGAACTCCAAAGAGCAGGTGTGTCCACGGCAGTGGGTGTGGGGGCTGTCCGACCTTGAGCTGGAGCTGGGCCCAAAAGGTGCTCTGGAGCTGGGTGCCTGTAGTGGACAGGTGTGCAGAGCCGTACAGGAGCGTGTTAGGAAAATGGAGGAGAAAGAGCAGGCCAGACTCATCTCAATAGGCCAGAACTGTTTATTACAACATCGAGAGGCTGCAACCTTCCTGCAGGGTTGGAGGTTGTGCAATGGGGCAGGGCTGGCGTTGGGCTTGTATGGGGTCTGGGCAAAAGAATACAGGGGATATGGGAAAGGCTATCAGGGCTGGGAGGCAGGGGCTTTCCGTGGGACAGGTTCAGGGCAGATTGCCGGGCCTGCACACATCTGCAGGCGCATACCTGGGACTCTGGGGTCTGGGATAATGGGGTTGGGGGTCAGTCCTTCAGAGATAAGCAAATCTTCCTGAAAGCCTCGGCTGGGGTTCTTAGGATTCTTAGTTTGCTCTCTTGGGAGAGGAAGCTGCCTGAGCACCTGACCCCGAGGCCTGGTCCCCTGCCGTCCCTCTGAATACCATTAATGGCTCTCTAAATAACAACAGGCCTTCCAGAAACAATAGCAGGCTACGACATCCGACCAGCACCACACTCAAGTAAGCCTGGGGAGAAGTTTCATTCTCCACAGGGATCTGGGATGACATTAGAAGTGAGAAGAAATAATACAGAGGCACAAAACCCTGGAGAAGAATGTTTGCACAAGCGCATGTGCCTGGGCACTGTGGCTAGTCAGACCCGAGGCTCGGTCAGAAGAGGTGGCAGCCTCTTCCCTCAATGACACGCAGCGCACACGGGGCTGGAGTCCAGGTGAGCAGGCCCAGGCTGCCCAGGCCAGCTGTAGAGCAGGGTCTCTCCCTGCCGCACAGACACAGCCCGATAGCCTCTTGATTCCACAGCCAGCAGTACCTCTTAGGGACGAAACGGACAGAGCTAGAGATGCAGCCCACTGGGGACATCTAGAAACCAAGAAAAGTGAAGGCTTCGACTAGGGCCCATTGTGCTCAGAATGTGCTCTTCATAAAGAAGGAACTGGGAACTGAGTGAGCCCAGGGGACTGGTGGAGCTGGATGGGGAGGAGGAGGGCTGGATGGGGTGGAGGGCTGGATGGGGTGATGGAGGGCTGGATGGGGTGGAGGGCTGGATGGGGTGATGGAGGGCTGGATGGGGTGGAGGAGGGCTGGATGGGGTGATGGAGGGATGGATGGGGTGGAGGGCTGGATGGGGTGATGGAGGGCTGGATGGGGAGGAGGGCTGGATGGGGTGATGGAGGGCTAGATGGGGTGGAGGGCTGGATGGGGTG
>NW_012267236.1:23441098-23441440 GCF_000151885.1 Dipodomys ordii
GGAGGAGGGCTGGATGGGGTGGAGGGCTGGATGGGGAGGAGGAGGGCTGGATGGGGTGATGGAGGGATGGATGGGGAGGAGGAGGGATGGATGGGTGAGGGCTGGCACTGGGCAGCACACTGTCCTCCGTGGACACGACTAACTCAATACCCCTTACAGAGCTACGTGGAGACAGTGCAAGATGAGACAGACAAGACCAGGGCGTGGAAGCTGAGTAAGTCGGCCATGTGCTGGGGAAGAAGGGATGGCGAGCAGCCGGGGGAGGGGGCCGGGCAGGGGGGGATGTCGTGTGAGATGGGAGGAGCGTGGGCGGGGGGAGCGCGGAACAGGCGGAAGTGGAGG
>NW_012267236.1:23441707-23445756 GCF_000151885.1 Dipodomys ordii
GGGGCGCGGGTGGGAGGGGCGCGGGTGGGAGGAGCCGTGGGCGGGAGGAGCTCGTGCGGGAGGTGGACGTCCTGCAGAGGTAAAGCGTTCCCCAGTGCCAGGAGGCCGGCTGGGTTCAGGGCTTCACGGCCCGGTTCAGGGGTTCCAGGCCGGGGTTCAGGGCTTCCGGCTGGGGGTTCAGGGGTTCCCGGCCTGGGGTTCAGGGCTTCACGGCTGGGGTTCAGGGGTTCACGGCTGGGGGTTCAGGGGTTCCCGGGCTGGGGTTCAGGGGTTCACGGCTGGGGTTCAGGGGTTCATGGCTGGGGTTCAGGGCTTCACGGCTGGGGTTCAGGGGTTCCCGGCCGGGGTTCAGGGCTTCCCGGCTGGGGGTTCAGGGGTTCCCGGGCTGGGGTTCAGGGGTTCACGGCTGGGGGTTCAGGGGTTCACGGCTGGGGTTCAGGGGTTCACGGCTGGGGGTTCAGGGGTTCCCGGGCTGGGGTTCAGGGGTTCATGGCTGGGGGTTCAGGGCTTCCCGGCCTGGGGTTCAGGGGTTCCCGGCCGGGGTTCAGGGCTTCCCGGCTGGGGGTTCAGGGGTTCCCGGCCGGGGTTCAGGGCTTCCCGGCTGGGGGTTCAGGGGTTCCCGGCAGGCCTGGCTTGGTCTGGGGAACAGGGAGGGCCATGAGGAGATCCGGCAGCTCAGCCCTGTTTGGAGCAGACGCGCGCAGGGGCCTCATTGCCGTTTCCTGCAGGGCTGGGCAGGAGGGGAAGATCGGGAGCCTCCTCGAGGCCAAGGAGAATTCACCCCAGAAGAATCCTTTCCATCTCGTTCCCAGGGGCCGAAACCCCCAGAGGATGGCGTGCTTCCAGACCATAATGCTTTGCTGGGGCCATGTTCCCATGACAACAGCGCGAGGGCTATCAACGCGGTCCCTGGGACACCCTCCCCCCTCCCCGCAGCCACCGGAGCCCCGCCCATCTCAGGAGCCGGGGTGAGCAGTGGGCCGACTCCTCAGAATCCTTGGAGCTCCGTGGCCTGCTGATGCCTGACCGCTGGCCCTGGAGAGGCCCTGGGCCCCATCTGACCACGGTTTGGTCCACACAGCTCACTGTGCACCACTGGAAGGCTTGGCTCTAGTTCCCCTCTAGGGAATAACCATCCCCAGAAAACGTGAACATTGATGCTTCAGGGCCTCACTGGGGAGGAGGCACACCGGCACAGGGGGCACTACACATGACCCAGAGATCAGGACACAGAAGCCTTTAGTTAGTTCCTCGATCCACACAGCATTTCCTGGCAGGCGCCTCCCCTCATGGCCTCACAGTCTACTTTGCAATGCCCACCTCCTGTGAAGGGCCCCTTTGGATGCATGGAGCTGTGTGTAGGGGCGCAAGTAACTGCTGCAGACGCTCAGGTGACTCTCATCACCCCTGGTCTGCAAATGTCTGTCACTGTGACACACATGCGGGAATCTGTCATCATCACGGGTGTGCAGGTATCTTTCACGACCCAGGGGCACGAGATCAAGCCACATCACGGCCAACATGCAGGTACCAGCAGTGAGCCATGGGCAACCAAAGAACGGTCATCTCCAGGCGTGCAGGCGTGCAGCTGCCAGGGAGAGCAGGTCTGCAAACACCACAGGGGCTGCCATGACCTGTGACATGTAGGTCACGGCGGGGCCCTGCAGAGGTTCGGGTTAACTTGCAGTGTGGACCTGCCGGTGTCTGCCATCACCGCCTGCAGGAGATGGTGAGCGTGCATTCCACACCAAAGCATGCACTTGGTATAATGTGGTACACACTGGAGAGGGGAAAAAACCTTTTCCAGCAAAGCACCGGGGTGGGGGGAGAAAGAGAGACAGAGGAGAGAGACAGAAGAGAAATGCAGGGCATCAAACAGGTACGTCACAAATTGCTACGTTTGAGCCTTTCTAGGATTCTCAATAAAACCAACTATTGTAAAATCTTTGGAATCCTAGTGGCAATTGAAGCACTAAAGGTATGCACTATGAAGAAATAATCAAGCGTCTTAGGTGGGTTAATATTAGCAGAGATACACTGGAGGAAATAGGATTTTTATCCTTAAGAAGCCTTTGCTTGAGATTGTTTCAGTACTTCACGGTTGGAGGGCATGCAAGGCTGGCAGTGGTTTGAGAACATGCAGCATGGGCGTTTGATGCATAGAAATCCCCGTGACTCTTCTCTATGTTGCACTTGTTTGAAGTATTCCATAATATGAAGCTCAGAAGATCCAGTCATTACTCTCTTGTGGTGGTGCTTCTAAACTGCTGCTTCACAGTCGGGTGCTGTCACTGCGCAGCGTGCCAAGCTGTGTGCCATTACTCTTCACCTTCCTTCCTTAGTTTAAACTTAATTCCTTGTTGTTCTTCACATCCCAACCCTCAGAGCTGGCCCCAAGTGCCCAGGACAGGCTGAGCGTTTCTGTAACTGCTATGCCAGGCATGGTCTGATGGCTCTGGGCACCTGCCTTGCCTAGCCTGCTGCCTGGCTCATTGCCCTGCTTACATTGACAAGATACAGAGATTTCTACCTCTTTACCTTGGTGAAGATCAAATAATACGTGCAGAGCAACCAGCTCACATCAGAGGCCCGGCCTTCTTTAATTTCTTCATTCCCCCTTTGCCATTTCAACCTGCCTGTCCTTCCAACATCCACTTTCCACTCTCTTCCTCCAGGAAGTGTGTCAGAACGGCTGGGACTGCTGGCGTCTCTGCATTGTGTCCACTGACACAATCCCTGCTTCCTGTCTGACGCTTGAGCACAGAGCTACGAGAAAGTATGCTGTGCTTCTTGTCATTTCCTACTGTCCCTTCCAAGAGATTGTTCCCAGTGCTGGTAGGAATAGTTGCACGCTTGGTAGGGACTGTGAGATCTCCATTCTCCATTGGATAAGCAGAATTTCTCTCACTCCAGCATGTGAAAAGCAAATCGCAGCTTCCTGGTCTTTTCTTCCATGTCAGTCAATGGAGAGGGAATTATTTGCACCATTAGGCTACAGGAAAAATGGAAATGGGAGAAAACACTTGTTCAAGTTCAGGAAGCTAGCTAGTGCTTGCACCAAGGACAACCCAAGGACAACCACCCATTGCCTTCAGGTCAAGAATTCCTCCCCATAAAGGTGCCCTCGCATGGCTCTTCTGGAACGCAGCCTGGCTCATGCACCCAGAGGCTTCCAACATGCATTAATCCCATGCAAGAAAGAGAGGAGTTGCAACAGAGGAGAACAGAAGTGAGCCACCCAATAACTTAGAATCTGTTGTAAATAAACATGAGACAACCCCCTTTCACTTCCTATAGTAGATGGGTCTCTCTGTACCTTAATCATCTAGCTCGCTGCCTGGCACGTGTGCTGATCCTAGGGCTTGCACTCAAGGCCTGCGCACTGTCCCTGAGTTTCTTTTGCTCAAGGCTAGTGCTCTACCACTTGAGCCACAGCTTCATTTCTGCCCTTTTGTGGTTTATTATGGATAAGAGTCTCACAGAATTACCTGCCCAGACTGGCTTCAAACCGCAGTCCTCAGATCTCAGCCTCCGGAGTAGTTAGGATGACAGATGTGAGCCATTGGGGTCCAGCTATGTGTCATTCTCTTTCATGAAGGATACACAGAACTCTCCAAAGCATAAAGACAGAACCTCGAGTTCCAAACCTCTTCTGTGGGACTGATACCCCGCAGGGCCCCCTTGCCTCCGGCTGGTGTGTGAACAGCTTCTGTGATACACACCGAACCCGAAGGGCTGGGCCAGACGGACAGACAGACGGACCGGACCGTCAGGGAGTACTGCGGATGCTCAGCCAGATAAGCAGCTCAGGCAGGGCAGGGTGAGGGCAAGCGCAGAAAGGACCTCAGCCTTGCCAGGAACTGGCTTCAGGGGTTGCAAACAGAAGGTCATCAGCAACACGGCAAGTTCCCACCAGGAGGGGCGCTGGAGGGCTGCAGCGGGAAAGACCAAGGGGAGGACAGGAAAGGGGAGTGGAATTGGGTCAGCACCTGGAATTGGAGCTGCCAAGACCCACAGGGATGAGGAGGTCCTTCCTCCCCTCCTCCCTT